>NC_054408.1:62500-362500 GCF_017976425.1 Toxotes jaculatrix | reverse complement strand
GTTGGTGCCAGAGATCTGGTACTTTCCGTGATCCGCCCTCACAGCCTTCTTGATGAACAGCGTACTGTTCTTGCCTTCCGTCTCCACGATCATCCTCTCTTTGTCGATTTCGGCCTCATCTTTGGCCCACTTGACCTCCGGCTGGGGTCGTCCGGTCACCACAGCAGGAAGCCTCAGAGACTCACCCGCTCTGATGAGAACGCCGTTCTTCACAGATGCGTCAAAGTCCACTGCAGGAGGTTCTGAAGGGCACAGATGAGAACCATTAGAGTGAGAACTTTGCATTGAAATTTAATAAATGAAATACTTTAGTCTTGAAGTCAGCTGGGAATCAAAAAAATAAAAAATAAATAAAACATAAAATATGCAGAGGTAACGCACTATCTTGCTAACCATACCTTGTACCTGGTCTGGTAATAAAACTGTTCTTACCTTGAGGCTCTTTGACAGTGACAGGTTCGGTAATTCCAGGAGCTCCAGGACCAGCGTCGTTGACAGCAATGACACGGATATAATAATCTGCTCCCTCCGTCAGGCCTGTCACGGTGTACGTCAGCTCTTTACACCTGAACTCTGTGCTCCGAGTCCACTCCTTCTCTCCGGCCAAAACCTGTGACCAGAAAACAAGAGCTAAATATCGCAGGTTGAAGTCAAACACTTAAGATAAAGAAAAAAATCTAAAGCAGCAAGATGTATCGGTTGAAAATGGACTTTCCCAGTCCAAGTCCAAGAATGCAGTGAGGTTACTGTATGAACTTTCTGTACCTTCTCAACGTGGTATCCCAGGATGTCTCCTCCACCGTTGTACAGCGGGGGCTTCCAGGCCACGATGACGGAGTCATTCCCGGTGTCTACGATCCATGGAGTCGGGGGGCCAGGAGGCACTGAGGGGGGGGGCAGAGAATTGAATGAATTTAATATTTCAGAACACTATGCAGTTTCATACTTCTTTGTCATCTATGATCTAAATTTCATTAACCTTCGGGAAGTAAATAATTTAGTTTTACATCTGAATTCCAGGGTTTTTGGATTTTGGATTTTGGTTTTTGGCGTCGGTGTCAGCTGGATGACGCTTGCCGCCTTTTTTCTGAACGCTCTGCTGCTGCATTTTGATAAAAACTTACAAATGGCGTCCATGGTGACGATGCGGTCGGTGGGCTCGCTGAAGGGCCCGGGCCCGGCCAAGTTCTCAGCACACACTCTGAAGATGTAGGTGAGTCCCTCCATCAAGCCGGTGATCTTCACATCCAGGGAGTTGAGGAGGGCTCGGTTCACTCGGGTCCAGTGTTTGCTGTTCACCTCCTTCCTCTCGATCCAGTAGCCCAGAATAGGGCTTCCGTTGTCCTTTGGCTCGTGCCAGGAGATGTGGGCAGTGCTCGCCGTCACCTCGTGGACTCTGGGAGTGTTGGGAGCATCAGGAGGATCTAAGCAGAGAGGGAAGAAGGTGAGTGACTCAGCACCTTTTAAACATTAATGGAATGGGAGAAGGGATGTGGCGTTCCACCATCAGGTGGAGGTGGTTGAGAGCTGACGTGTGCATTTTTTATCATTTTAATGCTTTTTACTCACTGAACTGGTTCTTGGCAACCAGGGGCTCAGAGATGCAAGCTGGCCCACAGCCGTACTTGTTCTCGGCCGTGACTCTGAAGATGTACTCCTTCCCTTCGATGAGCTTGGTGACGGGGCAGCTGGTGCCCTTCAGGGTGGAGGTGACGGTGATCCAGCCGATCTCATCGTTCTTGTTGTCCTTTTTCTCCAGGATGTAGTTCAGGATCTCGCTGCCGCCATCATCCTCAGGAGGCTCCCAGTTACAGATGACAGAGGTGTTCCTTATCTCGTCAAAGGTGAAGTTGATTGGAGCGCTGGGTTTGTCTGTTGGACAAGAGCCAACATTTTATATTATTATCATTTTTGTTTTTCTTTCATTTCAATTCAGTTGACTTTAATTGTGACACAACAAATATTGTAAAGAAAAAAGTAAAAAATTTGAACAAAATTGCTGCTTTGCAATTTTAACAAAACTAAATTACACAACATAATTATAATCTCAAAGAAATGTCGTCATAAGTTACTGATTTGCATTTTGTGAAAATATTATACCTTAATTCATAAAAACTGCTGCTGTTAATTTGATTCAAAGTATAACTGATGACCACTAAACAAAACTAACTGAGGACCCCAAGCATGAGGTTCAGGTTTCAGGATAGAAACTCACGATAGATAATAAAACTAGCGTCTTACCAAGGACATTGACGAAGCAGGACGCGGTGGCAACACCGTGCGTGTTTTCCACCTTGATGGTGAAGTTTCCATGGTCGACTCTGACTGCGTCACGGATCATCAGCGCTGACTGGCCCTTCTTGGTTTGATCCAGACCCAGACGCTCACGCAATGGAGTCACAAACTCCTCCTCTGGTTCTGGAACCTGAAGGGACCAAAGTAAAAATTATAAAAAAAAAAATATCTTAAATATATGTAGACATGCATTAAGGCTCTCAGGTGTCTCTGTGAGGACACAGACCTTGCTCTTGGTCTTCCTCTTGACCACAGGGATAATCTTTTTGGTTGGCTCTTTGGTGACGTCCTCGTCATTCTTCAGCCAGGTGACTTTGGGATACGGAGACCCAGAGATGTAGGCATCGATGCGAATCTCCTCACCCTTCTTAATGCACAAACCAGACTGCACACGGGCGTGGAGCGTGACCTTTGGTTTCTCTGAAAACAGAGAGAGAGTTTTGAAATTTAGCTTGTCCTTATTTATGGTTTAAAGCTCCTTGAGATAAATAATTTAAAGGTAATTTTGGATTTTCATACCAACAGGGTCTGCCGCCTTAACAAGCTGCGTACTACGTGACGGCTCGCTGACACCTGCAGCGTTCTCAGCTCGAACCCTGAACTGATACTCCATGTCCTCCTTCAGGCCTGTCACTACGTAGGAGAAACCAGGAACCAGGCTCGGGGTGACCCTCTCATAGCGGTCGCCGTCCTTCTCAATCTTCTCCACAATGTAGCCCTGGATGGGGCAGCCGCCGTCATAGTCCGGAGCCTTCCATGTGACTGTGATGGACTTGGATGTAGGGTCGTGAGCCTCCACCTGGATGGGGGGGTCTGGTTTCTCTGTGGAATTGATATTAGCCACAGACAGTAAATGTCAGCTGTCTCCAAGTGATGGATAATTTACTGTTCTGTCAGGTCCATTTTAAAGTTTCTCAGCTCATGGACTTCAAAGTATTTGCCCAATTGTGCAGAATAAGACTGGAGTGTAGTAACTGTGTGAAGCTGTACTTGAGCTAAATGCTAATATCATAATGCTAACACTTACGTTTGATTTCCTCTGTGATGACTGGGTTCTGTAGCTCCAGATATTCTCCAGCTCCGACCTTGTTGACGGCCTTCACTCTGAAGTAATACTCACAGTTGACAAAGAGGTCTTTGACGGTGCAAGTCAGGACGTTCTCTCCCGACATGACAGGCATGTAGGTCTTCTTGGAGGCCTCGCGGCGCTCCAATGTGTAGCTCACGATAGGGGTACCGCCATCGTTCTCTGGGGCTTCCCAGCTGATCTTGCAGGAGTTTTTGGTGACATCGCTGGAGGTGATACCTTTACACTGACCGGGGAGTCCTGCAGGGTTCAGGAAGGAACCAAAAATGTGTCAGAGGAAGACTGATGCTTGTCTGTTTCTAGTAAAATACAGAAATAGTGCTTTACAGGGATGCAGGGAGGTTGTGAAGTCCTGTATTCCAAGAATTAATCTGAAACCAAATGCAAAAATGTGGTTGAAAAGTGTTTGTGGTAAACTCTGGGTAGAACATTTGAACTGGTGTACAAAAGGACGTCACTACTGGTCTTCACAAGTTCATAATGCGAAGTGTTCAAATAATATAATGTGTTCAAAGCGTGGTGTTATATTTCCCAGGCACTTTTATATGGAGGACATCCTACCGATGACTTTGACATTGACAGTCCCAGTGGCAGCTCCCAGACTGTTCTCCAGGGTGATGGCATAGGCGCCGGCATCAGCATGTGTGCACTTGAGTAGCTCCAGGTGAGCGCTGTTCATCTCCACTGTCATGGACAGCCGGTCGTCAGCCTTACACTCCACGGTATCCTTCTGCCACACCATCTTAGGAGTTGGGATTGCTCTGTAGGGGATATTCAGGTGCAGCTTCTCGCCCTCAACCACAACAACGTCCTGTGCCTCCAAATCCATAGTTGGAGCACCTTGGGACCAGCGGACAGGATTATTATTATTTAGAGTTAATTATCAGTGTTTTGACTGGACTTCAATCTCAATAAATAGAGACATGCAGATGCTTACAGTCAGGATCCTTGGTGAAGACCTTGTCTGAGATCTCAGAGGCATCGCTCACGCCAACAGAGTTGATGGCACGAACTCTAATAACATACTTCTTCTCTGGTTTGATTCCATCATCAATCCTGAACTTGAGCTCCTTGATGGGTCTGTTGTTGACCCTAAGCCACTTCAGCTCTGGGCGGGCCTCTGCCACCTCAACGTGGTAGCCGGTGATCGGGCAGCCACCGTCCTTGGCTGGGGGCTTCCAGGTGACGTTGATGTGCTCCCTGCTGGCATCGGGGATGGTCACTTCAAGAGGAGGAGATGGAGCGCCTGGAGAGAGAGGAGGACATCTGTGAATACATGTATTCTTTCTGACTGTTGATGGATATTAAGATTAACAACTTAATTAATGAATTTATCAAAAGAAACCTATGTTGTCCTAGAATTTAGTCAGGGAGATCTCTGGTACATAAAGGTCTTAAACACACAACAAATGTTTGATAGTCTCTTACTGGTTGGATCCTCAATCGTGAGGATCTCGGTGGGTTCGCTCGGATCTCCAACTCCGGCCTCGTTCTCAGCTCTGACCTGGAACTGAACCTCAGACCCTTCGTCCACATCTGTGACCTTGAACTGAGTCTGTTTGTCTGGAGTCTTGCAGCACTTCAGCCAACGAGTTCCAAGCTTCTCTTTCTTCTCAATCACATACCTGGGAAAGAAAGGGTGATTCTCTCATTCAATAGTTTTTATGTATGATGGCAAACCAGAGATTTTTGTAGATTTTTTTTTAACAGGAGTTGTCTCGCTACAGGAATGGGTCATAGCTTTTGTCCCCTTCCTCTCTGTTACTCATGGACCTAAGTCTGGATGGTAAGAAAGCTGTTGCTTCAGCTGCCTGGGTCTCATGTCAGTCTATACAATGGTTTTAAAGCAGTTCTTGGTCTTACTTGGTAATAGGTCTTCCTCCATTGCTCTTGGGAGCTTCCCATTTCAGTTCCACGTGCCTCTTGGTGACCTCCACCACTGTCAGGGCATAAGGAGGTCCAGGAGTTGCTGAAAAAAACAGGACAAACATTGATATGCAGACTAGGCAGGTTGTCTTTAGCTTCTTTTCTTTGCAGCCTTACTCAGGGGTGAAAAATTGAGATAAAATACTGTCCTGTTGATGTTGTAAATCAATTTTCCAGAGTATGGAACTAAAGGAAAGGTCATGGGGTAACTGCAGAAACGGGATCGGGACATTTTTTGGAGACCCTGACAGTAGTTTATGTGATATTTTGCGAAATGTTTGTCAGAGGAAAACTTTTGTTTGTCCGGATGGTGGTGGTAAAGATAGAGTCACTGGGTCACTAAAATGATTAGGGATCCTCGTAGTGGGAGCTGGAATATCCACATTAGAAGTCACAAAAGTTTGCTGAGTAACTGACATTATGTCAGCTGTGAACTATTTATGGATAGATGGAAACAGTCCTATTCAAGCTAAACCAGTCGCTCAGGTTTTCAAGAACAACTCCGACTAAATCTTGATGTCACATAAGTGTTGAGATCTTACTGAAAGTGTCCTTGGCGAGCACAGCATCCTCCAATTCGCAGAATTCGCTCATCCCAATGGCGTTCTCAGCAGCAACACGGAACACGTACAGCGATCCTTCGTTGAGGGGCGTCACACTGTACTTGAGCTCCTTGACGGTGGTGTCGACAGCCTGCCAGGCCTTCCGCCTCACGTCCCGTTTCTCTACCACATAGTTGGTGATGGGTGAGCCTCCATCACTGCTGGGAGCCTGCCACTTCAGGTCAGCATTGATCTTGGTGATGTTGGCCACCTCCAACCACTGAGGAGCTGATGGTGGGTCTGTTGAATGGAGAACAAGGAGTATTGGTTCTTTGTCTTAATGAATATGAACTATCCTGGATCAGAACCTTAAAGGCAGAGATATGGTTATTGAAATTATAAAAAACTAATAGCTGATTTTTTTTCAGTTTTCACAATCTCTAATTTTTTCAGAAACACCCCTGACCACAGTTTAGGTGAACTTACAAAGTCTTTCCTTGCAGACCACAGGGTCGCTGGGCTCACTGGGTTCGCTCTCGCCGGCCTTGTTGACGGCCTTGACCCTGAACGAGTACTCCTGCTTTTCCATCAGACCCTGCAGCTGGTGCTCGGTCTGAGGAATGTCCTCTGCAATCCGGATCCACTCCTCACTTCCGGTCTTCTGGAACTCAATGATGTAGCCTTCAATCTTAGCCCCGCCGTCATGCTCCGGCCGGGTCCACGCCAGCAGAGCCGAGGTCTTGGCGATGTCCCTGATGACAGGTTTACCAGGAGCCCATGGAGGATCTGAAGAAGAGTTTGGTGTTACTATAATCATCCAATTACTCTTATTCCCAGTCCTGTCATTCTTACTCCTGATGTGATATGATATGATATACAGCATGTTAGTTAAATCGTAATCTTAATAGAAGAAAACTTATGTATGTAAACTATGTCGCATACCGATGGGATCCTTGATGAGCACGGGATCAGTCTCTGCGCTTGGTTTTCCAGGTCCAGCCAGATTCTCAGCCAGAACACGGAAGCGGTACTTCTTCTTGGTGGGGAGTCCCTTCACCCTGCAGCCACACAGAAACACCATTTCTTCATTTCTTCGCAAACAAAGATCCTTCACCTTTTTGGCTGATGATTTTTCATCATTCCGTCTGTAATTTGACACGTGTGATAATTTACCTGAAAGTTGTGTCCTTGATAGGCAGTTTGTTGCATCTGATCCACTTGTCGCTCTCTGGATCAAACTTCTCAATCCAGTATCCAGTGATGGGACTGCCGCCATCCTCATCTGGCTCAAACCAGGTCAGAGTCACGGCGTCCTTGGCGATGTCAGAGGGAGTGACTCTGGTTGGAGGACCAGGAGGATCTGAACCAGATGGAAAATCATGTGATTTTTCATTGGCTATGAATATTCATCTGTGAATATTCATCTTCACAAAGGGCAATGTTTGATAGCTGGTTGGATAACAGTGTAAAACAACTTACCAAAAGAATACTTTGCAATGATTGGCACATGCTCTGCAGGTTCGCCAATACCATACTGGTTCTCAGCGCTGACCCTGAAGATGTACTCCTTCATAGCTATGAGCTTGCAGGCTTTGAAGGTGGTGTGTTTCACTGTGGCCGACAGCTTCACCCATTCCTCTTTGTCTGTCTGGCGACTCTCCACAATGTAGTTGGTGATGGGTGAGCCTCCGTCATCCCTGGGAGGGTTCCAGGCCATGACACATGACTCGTTGGTGATCTCAGAGATGTCAAAGGCGGCTGGAGGGCCGGGTTTATCTGAAGAGGAGGAGACAAACCATGAAAATAACTCAGGATTTCTATCCAGATTGGTAATGTCTCATTTTCAGGAGTAGACCACTTTGAGGCATTTGTGAAGTGGCACAAGCTAAGATGAGCTGGATACACTGAATTTGCTAACAGCATTGATACATGACTAACGATAACATCTAGGTAATGCTTTGGCTACAGGTTAGTTATCATAGGTCAGATAATAAATTTGCCACTGTACCAAGGATGTTGACATCGATGGTGGCAGTGGCGCGTCCACAGGTGTTCACCGCCTCAATGATGTAGGTGGCAGTGTCTCCTCTGGTGGTGCTGGCGATGGACAGCTTGGAGTGTCCTGGCTGGGTGTCAATGGTGATGCGGTTGTCGGCCCGTAGGACCAGGTCCGCCTTGGTCCATTTCACCCGGGGATCGGGCTTTCCTTTGACATCAGCGGGCAGCTCAATCTTGGTACCGGCCCTGGTTGTCAGACCAGCCAGCAACTTCACGTCCAGCTGAATCTCTGGAGGCTCTGTTGGAATTATAAGAGTTAATTATGAGAGTACTTTAAATTCAATTATTCCTACTTCCAATAACCCAGTACCTTATATTCCTGATTCCATTATTCCCAGTTCAGATCCCACTAACGTCCTGGGTACTATTACTCTTACACCCAATCCCATTTCTACTACTCCAAGTTTGAGTACTCTGATACCCAATGCTTATTTATTAGTACGTACTTTTCATAAAAAAAGGTTCAGTGACTAAGTTGGAAAAAGCTGAATGCAAAATGTTAATGAAAATGTTCACTCATTAAAATGTCTAACTAAAGAATAACGTTGCTCCAGTCAATTTCCAGTCAAGCTCCAACAGGATCAAGTCTGGATGAACACAGACAGCCACCTTTAGCGTCCACAGCCTGGATCTCATCGGTGGCCCTGCAGGGTCGGCTGGCTCCCAGCTTGTTGAAAGCCCTGACTCTGTATGCGTACCACTGACCCTCGATCAGGCCGGTCACCTGGAACCTGTGAGCACAAACACATACAAACTGCTATCTCACAATATACGAGACGACACAAATAACAAATGGGCCCAAGAAATCTATAACGCAAGGACACACTCAGTCTTTGTAGAAATTACTACAATTCACTTTCATAATCTCCATTTTCACTGACAAACTGCTGAGACTTACTTCAGTTCGGGGATGGGGTCACCGCATGGTTCCCACTTGTCCGTACCACGCTGACACTTGTCCACCACGTAGCCTTTGATTGGTGCACCACCATCATACTTTGGAGGCTCCCAGGACAGGAAGATTGTCTTGGCACTCTTATCACGCCACTTCAGGTTCTCGGGAGGATCGGGTACAGCTGTAGACAAAAAACATAGTGAACATACGACTCTGGATATTTGCAGTAAAAACTTCTAATCTCCATAACCAATTGTTCTCAAAGACACATTTTCTTTTTTCTAGCTCTGATGAAGTTGCCTCCGCCTCACTTCAAATACTCACTGGCAGGAGAGGAGACATTAACGGGCTCATCGATGTAGGCCGGCTCTCCAGGCCCACACTTGTTGCAGGCAGTTACACTGAACAGATACTCCTTTCCTTCAATTACATCCGTTACGGTGTGCTCCAGGTCCAGAACGCCAGTAGCCACCTGGAAAAAAAACATCACAGTGTTTAAGAAACTTCACAGTGAAGAACTTTGTTTTCAATAACCCTTTGAGTTTCTATGTAATCATGCCACTGCTAGAGATCACTGTGTGTTCTGTTAGAAAAAGGTTTAAGTCGTAGCCTGAGGTTCTGATGTACCTTGGCCCAGGTCTTACGAGACACTTCTCTCTTCTCAATCTGGTAGTGGGTGACTGGACTTCCTCCATCGTGCTCCGGAGCCTCCCACATCAGGTGGACGTGGTGTCGTGTCACCTCAGCCACTTTGAAGTCCTTGGGAGCACTGGGGCATGCTAGGAAAATAAAGGTCCCAAGAAAGAAATCAGTTTACACTGTGAGAAGGTTGCCAGTCTTCAGATTTATCAAATTAGTTTCTGGATGTCAAACATCTTTGTACCAAAAGTAAATCACTTTCCACATTTGCTTTCACTACATATGATTATGAAACGTATATTCTAAGACGCAGAAAAACTGTTATTACCGATGACATTGACTTCAATCTCTCCAGAGACAGAAGAAACGTCATTCTCCAGATGCAGGGTGTAGGTGCCTTTGTCTGGACGTACGCTCGGTGTGACCGTCAGCTCCGTGTATGTGGGCTTCGTCACCATAGAGACACGCTCATCCTCGGTAGTGAGCTCCTTCTCACCAAAGGTCCACTTGGCAACAGGGGTCGGGTATCCGGTGATCGGGACTCTGATGGTGAGAGGCTGAGGGACAATCACTTCCAGGCCGTTCCTAAAGGCACTGAGGTCAAAGGTCGGACCGACTGCAGAGAAAGAAAAATATTTCAGATTTAGTGTCGTTTAGAGAGAACTTTGTTCAAAAAGAGGCTGGTTAAAAATTTATACTGCCATCTAGTAGGCTGTTTTGGTGCCTCAGAGGAACCAAACATAATATTTAATCCTGACAAAGGAAGTAAGAATGGAGGGCAGTTTTTGGAATATGCACCAAGTCAGCAACTTTTATAGGAATGAAGGGAATGCCATCTTTATCTGTGGTCTCGTACCATGAGGGTCGTCAGCGAGCAGTGGTCCAAGCTGCTCGGCTGGATCGGAGATGCCAGCAGCGTTCTCAGCACAAACTCTGTAGAGGTACTTCTGTCCAGGTTTCAAACCAGACACCTACAGGGAACAAGAAAACAGTAACGTCAACAGTCAGATCCTACTGAGCGGCTAAGACTCAGAGTTGTCAGACGAAAGGTGAAAAAGTGAATGATTAAATACATAGAAGATAAAATTCATCAGGGGACGGAATCATGTTGAGAAATCAGGGGTGTGCCGTCAGAACAAGCAAGGCAGCAATTTGAATGATAGCAAAGTGGAAGCGATATCTGTCCTCATCTCAGACCAGCACTCTGTCCCATAAACATCTGATCTATCTGTCTGCCTTCATCTTGTAATTTACTGCCCTCTTGTGGCCATGGTAGGCTATTATCTCTGGAAGCTCGGTTGACTACCAGCAGTCTTTCATTTCTGTCATTTTTGTGGGCGTGGCCATGTCCTTTTGACAAAGCTGGGGCTTGTTAAATAGGACTGATCAGCGCTGTATTGGACAATTGCACATTGTGGATAATCCTGGGATCTTTGATGGGGGACTCACTGTAGTTAGAAACAGACAGGTGTGACTGTCTTGTCTTGATTCAGCTTCTACTGTCCTGAGATCAGTTATGATATTGCACAAATTATTATACACATTATTATTGTACATGCATGTACCATACACCCAAGGCTTTTAATTCATTTGAGTTATAATATTAATATCTTTTCCTGTCTGTTAATCAAGGCGCAGAATTCTCTGAGCAAGGACAGTTTAAAGGAATAATCTTAATACTTCCACAGCCCTGAAGGTGAAGGTGAAGATGTCCAGTGCAGCAAGATGCAGGAGAGAGACATGGACAGAGAGCTCAGGAAAGACAGGCAGCACTATACATTTCCCACGCCACTGTGGGAAATGTTAGTACGCCACGAAGAGAATAAAAATGCCAGGAGAAGGTTCAGTTCTTTGATGAACTCCATACCCGGTAGGAGAGGTCTGGGCACAGCCTGGCATTGCAGCGGAGCCACTTGTCAGTGCCTTCGTCACATTTCTCGATGATGTAGCCGGTGATCATGCTGCCACCATTGCTGGTGGGCGTCTCCCAAGTCAATGTGACCGCTGACTTGATTTGGTCGCTGAAGTTCAGGTTCAGCGGTGGGCTTGGCCTCTCTGCACCCGCAACACAAAAGGTCCAATGAAATTACATTCTTTGATCCTTTTTAAAGGCATCGGAAGAATAACACTTGAAGTGCTGGCTTTCACTCACCAATGGGATCCATGATCTTGACAGGGTTTGTGGCGGTGCTGGGCCTGCCAATGCCTGCCTTGTTCTCTGCTCGGACTCTGAAGATGTACTCCTTGTTCTCCACCACGTCATTCAACGTGGCCGAACGGTCGTTTGCACCACAGACCATGGCTGCCTCCCACTTCACCGAGGTCCTGTCACGGAGCTCAATCACGTAGGCGGTGATCTCGGAGCCGCCGTCAAACTGGGGAGGCTCCCAGGTGACAGTGGCGCCAAACCTGTTCACATTGGCTACTGCAACGTTTTCTGGAGCATCAGGAACATCTGATGGTTGAAACGAACCATTTTAAGGATTTGGTATCGATTAAAATCTGGAAATGGTATGTGAATAAAACTGGGGACCTTTGGGCTTTGCTTACCAAACTTGTTCTTGGCCTGGACAGCATCTTCTGTGGCAACAAGAGGTCCACTGCCGACTCTGTTTCGGGCACAGACTCTAAACAGGTACATGGAGTCCTTCTGGAGGCTGCTGACACAGTATTCTGGAGTATCGGCGCGATCTGTTGCTAGAGTCCACGTCTTACGTTTCACGTCACGTCTTTCCACAACATAAGCAATGATCTTGCTTCCACCATCGCTCTCAGGCTCCTCCCAGGCCAAACTGACCTCACCGTCAGCGGTGTCGACCACTCTCAGGTTCTTGACAGGTCCCGGGACATCTGAAAACAAGAGCATTGGAATAAAAAAAAACTCTCTTGACATCCACAGACACCACTCGAACACAGATTCTAGGTAGGAGAGGTCTGGGAACAGACATAGCCATTTAGTCATCCAAACATCCATCAATGATTTAATCCCCAGACTCACCAATCACATCTAGGGTGATGAATGCTTCTCCTTCGCCATGCTTGTTCTTGATGACCACTTTGTACCGGCCCTGGTCCTCCTTGGTGGGGCTCTTAAGGCGGTACTCGGTCTTGTCGGTAGAGGTGTCGATGTTCTGGATGGGCAGACTAGTACCCTCAAAGAACCACTCGGCATCAGCACGGGGGTAAGCATCATAGGGCACACTCATGACGAAGGGTTTACCCGCATCTGTCACCAGATTCTGGTCGGTGGTTTTGATCTTGGGAACAGCTGCAGAGGAGATAAAACAATTTACCAGGAAATTGTGTATGTAGGAAGTATTTTGTAACCAGATACATTTTTGTGAACCTAATATCTCTCAAATCTTGTTGGTTCTTTTGTCTCTTCAGCTTTCCCTCAGAAAACTGGACTCTGGCTGCATAAATCCATCACAAGGTAGATTTGTGTGACTCACCTGCCAGTTCCAGCTTGGCTCGGGCATCCTTGTCTTTGGCCACAATCCTGTACTCTCCCTGGTCTCGGGGTCTGATCTCACAGACCTGCAGTCTGTGGACTTTACCCTCACTAATCATCTGGTATTTGTCCCCCTGGACGATGATCATATTGTTCCTCATCCACTTCACTTCCACTCTGTCCTTGTTGAGCTCCACCTCGAACACAATGTCTGAGCCCGGAGGTTCAAACATGTCCTGGGGAGGTCTGACAATCTCTACTGGGGTCTCTGCAGGATAGAGAATCACCATCATACATCAGACAAGAGTCAATTCACCTGTGTTGCTTTTGAAAAAAGACAAAGGGACGTGAAGAGGTTACCTTCAACAAAGAGTCTTGCTCTGGTCCTTCTCTCATCTACACCACAGGCGTATTCACATTCATCATCAGGTCTGCACACCTTGATGATCAGTCTGCATGTCTTTCCTTCCATTTCCATGTGATATCTGGAAAAAAACACAATACAAAGGTAAAATGAAAGTTGCCATCATAGAACTATGAAGAAAATCAGAGCAGGTACTTGCTTGCCCTTGCCCTGCTCATCATAATGTGAATCTCTATTTAGTTGGCCTTCCCATCTGCTTCCACCTAGTGGTGGACTGGTGTGGAAATGGAGCATGGGAAACTACTGCAACCTGCAGGAGTTTGTTCCTTTATAATTTGTACAATTTGTGAATGATCAAAATCATTTTAACGACTTGTGATCATGTCACAAGTTCAAAAAAGTAGATTTTGCATATTTCATAATTCTGCAAAATCTAATTACAGGCCTGTGGAAACATTTTTTCAATGTATCTGTCCTTAGTGAAAGTGAAGTCTAGGATTGTTCATTTAGTACTAAGCTGTACCTAAAACCCATCCTTTGTACAAGTCTGCCCACATTCTTTCAGGTTGTAAAACTCTCCCCAGAGTTGTTGTAAGGAAATAAGGATTATACCTTGTGGTCATTTAAAACAGACATCCCCTAAAGTGAAATGACATCTGTAACTGTTGATCTGGAAAGACCTTAGCTAACCTGGGAGTGAACCCCAGTTAATTGTCCTGAGTGCTTACAGTAGGTGTGCTAACAGATCTTTCCTAGAATGAACTGTTTATCTAAAACTGCTGATCTGGAAATATCTTAGATGGCCTGGGAGTGAACCCCATTTGGTTGTCCTGACTGTTTACATTTGGTGTGACCATAAGACATCCTTTATTGTCTCTCATGCTGGGAAAGGTATTTATGGCATACTGACTACAGGTATAAAGGATCGTGCTGGACAGCACTCTTCAGACAACACTGCAGAACACACTGTGAACTGTATGTCTTGTCTCCATGCTGCATGACATTAAAAGACTTGACTCAAAACACCCAGTCTGAGTTTCCTTTTGCAGGATTAGACCCTCACATTGTTTTCACAGGCCCCTCAGACTTGGAACCCTAATAATGAGAATAAAAACAACAGGACTTCAGAAGTAAGTGATGTTGCTTGGACTCCTAAAAGACACAACTTCAGATGCCCCAAATTCTCAGGAATGTGACTGAGGTGATCCTAGTGGTAACTGCTGTCCTGTGTAAATTAGAAAACATCTAAAACCAATTTTTGGTGAAACCGGACCGTGGTACCTGGGTCCTTCTCTGATCTCTCGTCCGTTCCTGTACCACTTGACGACAGCCTTCTCCTTGCTCAGCTTGCAAGTGAACTCAGCGTCCTCAAACTCGGTGATGGTCTGGTCTTTGAGCTGTGCGGTGAAGTCCGTCGGCGCCTCGCTGATGATCAGCTCTGCTGCACACTTGTCGTCTCCAACCACGGCGGTGTACTCCCCCTCATCGTCCATGATGCAGTCCTTGATGGTCAAGGTGTGTTTTAGGTTGTCAGCTCTGTAGACGATACGTTTGCTGAACGTCACCTCCTGGCCAGCCTTCAGCCACCTCACCGTCACCTCGGGCCGGTTCACTTTACAAATGAAGCTGATGGTTTTCTTCTCCTGGGTCTCTATGTCCTCGATGGGCTCCAGGAACTTCAGCTTCTCCTCTGTGGAGTCACACGGTGAACACAGTTAATATTCCATACAAAACAAATGTAACCCTATCTTAGGTAACGTAGGCCTGAGCTAACATTAGAGTTGCTAACACTGAATGAGGCTTTAACTAAAGTAACCTGCAACTCCACAAACTCATGTAGCACTAAGTTAATACTGTAGGCAGTAAGCTAACAAGCTGGACATCCTAATGTTAGCATACATCTCTAAGATCAAATCTGCGTGTGGTAAAAACGCATCATTTACCTGCGACTTTAGCGCTGGCGGTGCACTTGGCCTGCTCTCCTCTATGATTGGTCAGGCTGATGGTGTAGCTGGCCTCATCAGCCTTCTGGGCATCTCTGATCCTCAGGGAGAAGACGTTGTCCCTCTGAGCCATCATGTACTTGCTGCTCTCAAATATGGTCTCCTCATTCCTCAGCCACTTGGCCTTCGCTCCCTCCGTGTTCGTCTCGCAGTTGAACACAATTTCGCTTCCCTCCTTCACCTCGGTGTCTTTAATCGGCGTGATGATCCTCAGTTTTTCTGGAATAAGATACAGATTTACTCAAACCAAACCTTTCCCTGGAATGACCAAAAAAAGACACAGAAGAAGAAAATAAGAGTCTTACCAATCACAAACAGATCAGCTGAGGCTTTAACGCTGCCAATGTGAGCAACGTAGCCTCCCTCGTCCTTCAGTTCACAGTTTTTCACAATAAGAGCCCTTCTCTTTCCTTCGCTGATGATGGTGTACTTGTCCCCGGCGTCGACTTCCTTGTCACCTCTGAACCATTTCACCTCGTAGGTTTCTTTGGAGACAGAGCAGGCGAACTCTGCTTTCTCACCCTCCACCACCTCCTGGTTCTGAGGACGGGCAATGAACTCTGCCGCCAATTCTGGGAAGAAGAAGAAGAAGAAGAAGAGGACGGAAAGGAAAGGGGAGGAAAAAGCATTAAAGTGGTTAATTAGCTTTGTAAGAAAAGATTTCAGCCAATAAATCGGCTAAAAACATTTCCTCTCAGCTTCACAGAGCTTTAACTATCAGGATGTAACCATTTCATATTTCTTCTGTTTTCTTACCGTTGAGTTTGAGGGTGGCAGACGTCTTGACAGTGGGACTCAGCCTGCAGTTGTACTCTCCGGCATCCTCCATCCTCAGATCCTGGATGATCAGGATCCTCTTGCGCCCGTCCATGATCTGCTCGTAGCGGCCGCCCTCTGGCAGCTCTTCATCTCCTCGGTACCAGATGACCTCAGCGCCGGCCTTCGACACCTCACAGATCATCTTCACACTGTCTGTCTCCGTCCCCTCCACGTTGGACAGGTTCTTGGTGAACCTGGCTGCCTCCTCTGTGAAGAAACACAGGAAAAGCAGTTAACGTACGCTAAGAAGACGTGCCCTGAGTTTTGACTGTCATGCATGCTCTGCCGCCTGCTTGCACCCAGAGGATTTCTTTGTATAATTTTCCAATAAATTATTGTGAAATGTTGGAAATGCTGTTCAAAAGAAATCAAATAATGAGAACGCTGCTCACCGATGACAGTGAGCATGCCGGAGGTCTTGGAGGTTCTGGCATCACATTCGTACTCAGCCTCATCGTCGAACACCGACTTGTGGACGATGAGGATCCTCTGGACTCCCTTAGCGATGATCTCGTACTTCTTTCCTTTCCTGATCTCGCTGCCGTCCTTGAACCAGCGAACCTGGTGTGAGAGAAATTAGATTTTATTTTTCAGGAACAGTCAGGTCGATCATTTCATTGAATTCTGTCCAGCTGTTAAACCAGAACTTAAAGATCTGCTCTGACTGATCTCTGGTCTGGTCTCTGATCTGGTCTCACCTTGGCGGACTCGCGGGACACTTCACATTCAAACTTGGCAGATTCCTTTTCTCTGACCTCCACGTCCTGCAGAGGCTTTGTAAACTCCACATGAGGAGCTGTGGACAAAAAGACGACGCAGTCAACCGTTCAGTCCAACATTCATCCAGGCATCCAGAGAATAAGTCATATCTTTTCTCGGTGGTGGTGGTTTGTACTATTATGTACTATTTTTTTTTAATTAACAGAAATATCTTAATGACTGTGACTTTATAAACTCACAGCTTTGGTTTTAGGGCTAGATACAGTTGACATTTTTATTTAAAGTCCAACATAAAAAGGTTAAATAACAGAAAAGTTTGGTCCTCACGTGTAACCTCCAGGAAACAGGAAGTCTTGAACTCTTTGGCATCACATGTGTACATCTTGGCGTCGTCCGGAGCGCAGCTGTGGATGACCAGCGCTCTCTTGCGGCCGTCAGCAATCGTGTCGTACTTCTTGGTCTTTCTTATCTCCTGGCCTTCTCTGAACCATCGTACCTCTGCGTTCTCTCTGGAAACTTCACACTCCAGTGTGGTGGTGGCTTCCTCCTCGACCGTCTGGTCCTCCAGAGGCTTTGTGAACTCCACCGGCGGCTCTGAACACACACACAAAAGAAAACAAAGACTAAACATGGGGCAAACAACCAAAAGCTGCTGTTCCGGGTGTCTGAGCCGGTGATGCGTTCACTGCCCTCGTACGCCTGAACATCTCACCTCTGACAATGAGCTGCGCCTGAGTCTGGAAGTCTTTAGCTGTCAGTTTGACCTCGCCGGCCTCCGACAGCTTCACATCTCTGACAGTCAGAGCATGAACCCGACCTGCCACACGAGTCTTTACCTGCAGGGACAGAAACACCTTTATCACCTGCTGCTGTTCTGCTGTTCACACAGAAACAGAAAACAGAAAATGACAAACACAAGTGGAGTAAATGTGGATTTTCAGTTATTTTTTTTTTATCATTTGTTTTGGATTTATTAAACAGAAATCTGTGAAATGAACAGAACGCTCTGGAATCAGCAGGAAGATTTTTCACATTTTTATTTAAAAAACGTTTTTGGGGCGTTTTGCAGTCCGATGCCCCCTGTGGCTCTGTGGGGGATGGTGGGCGGTCTGTGTGGTACAGATAACAGGAGCTGCTCTGCTATCTCTGCTTATTTTTAGCTGCAGCAGTGTCTCAGGGCTCCACACAGTGAAAACACACATTAAAACTTCACCCACCACTAAGGATCTTCCCTAACCTTTAGATGTAACTAAAAAAGAAAACAGGTGACACATGATTATGAAATTATTTTAAAGTAATTAACAATTTTTTTTTCACTAAAATGACATCTCTGTGCTGATGTGTTTTACAGCGTGTGAGCTCTCAGTCAGTAAGAGTGGAAACAGTTCTAACTGAATCCATGAAATGATCCATCTCCACTTTCTCCACTCGGTTTTCTCGCAGAACTCACGTCACGTCACCGACAGATTCATTTCCTATCTGTCGGTGACGTGACGTGAGTTCAGTCCCATCGACAGGATCGCATGATGCGACTCACCCGCTCACTGGCCTCCATCTTCTGTCCTCCCAGCAACCACTCCACTGCGATGCCTTCGTACGACAGCTCACACTCAAAGGTCGCCGTCTCTCCGGCGGTCACCGTCACGTCCTTCAGAGGACGCATCAGCCCGATGGACCGAGCTGAAGAACAAGAAGAAGAAGACATGGTTAAAGGGACCAGCGGACACCTGTTGGACCGATGTCCTGACCTGATCTGAGGTTTGAGTCGTGTCAGGAGGTTTGTGAAGCAGCAGAAGTGGCGTCGCTGCTCCTCCAATCAGAGAGCAGACTCTCGCTTTAGATAAAGTCAGAAGTGTTAAAAATAACCACAGGAGCTGATTGGCTGAGGACTGGCAGACACATGACACTGTGGAATGTGAAAGAATGAAGGTCTTAGTTCCTGTTTAGCTGCTGCTGCTTTTGGTTTCAGTGTAAAGTTTAAAAACTTTAAAAAAGTTTTTCCGTTAAAGTTCTGGTGAAGTTTTACAGGATGAGCTGTGAGACGTGAGGTGATGGAGACGGAGATAATAAACCTGACAAACAGTGTTCACAGTGTGTTCAGTTTAAATCTGCTCTGACAAACACTGAAGGAGGTTTGCAACCAAAACAAAATGACAGTCTGTGTGTCAGGATCAGAAATAATCTGAATTATTCAGATGGGACAGAAAAAGTGTTTGGGATGATTTTCTGAGGAAACTTTGATTATTTTAAAATATCTAAAATACTTTTATGTATAGAAAACCAGAAAAACTGTTTCTCATATCAAATTTACAACAAATTAAAATACAAAAAAAAATCTGACAATTAAACTTTTGACAAATCAATATATCAGGTCAAAACCACCAGTGAACAGTGAAATTCTGGATTTTTATTTAGAAGAATCAGGATGCGTTTTTCCATCTTTCCTGTAAAAAACTGTCTCTGTCTGGGAACAGCAGTCACAGCCTCAGAAGCCTAAAGAGATGAACGGCTTTGACACATGAATAAAAGCATCACCGTGTCCTCACCTTTCACTCTGAGCTGAGCGTTGGATTTGGCGTTGGCTGCAGAGAAGTCCACACCCCCTGCCATGTCCATTCGGACATTATAGAGGATCAGCATGTGTCTGGTTCCTTCCTCTTTAATCTCAACATCCTGAAAGAAAAGAGGGACGTTTCGTTCAAAACTCCAAACCTGTGTTTTTATTTAACTCAGTGTGGTTTACAGATGAAACCAGACTCACAGCAGACTGGTGCAAAGCTTCTCCCTTCAGTTTCCAGTTCCCGTGGACGTCCTCCTCTGAAATCTCAGTCTCAAACTTGGCCGTCTCCGTCTCTGTGACCTCAACACTGTACAGTGGACGAACCACCTTGATGTCACGCTCTGCGGGAGGGATGCAGACCAGGGGGAAAAAAAACAGTCTTAGTCACGGTCTCAACAAGTGCGACCGATTTGACAGCCAGAAATCTGGCTATTCGGAGGTTTTACCTTCAATGTTGAGGTTTGCAGTGGTTTTGTCTGAGCCACAGTCGCAGGTGTACTCTCCGATGTTCGCCTTCTCCGCCTTCCTGACGGTCAGGATGCGCTTCTTGCCGTCTGCGCTGATGGCGATGTTTTTGGAGGGAGTGATCTCCTTCCCGTCCTTGAACCATTTGACGTCGGCAATGGCCTTGCTCAGTTCACAGACCAGCTTCACCTCGTCCTTCTCCACGGCCGTGTAGTTCTGCAGCTTGGTGGTGAAGTACAGGTCGCCCTCTGCAGGGAAATGAGATGATCTCACGTTAAAAATGGGGAAATGGGGAATTTCCATGTGACCAAACGTGACACGAGCCAAACAGGTTTCCTGAAAATGCTTTCGAAGTGACGCTTACCGATGACGGTGAGCATGGCGGTGACGGACTTGTCCATGGCCTCCACTTTGATCATGGATGTGTCGTCGATGGTGACCTCCTTGAAGGCCAGCGTGTGGATCTTTTCGTGATCCATCATGTGCACCACCTTGCTGGGGAGCAGACGGACGTCGTTTTTGTACCAGACCACTGGGATCTTGTCGTGCGACAGTTCAACGCTGAACTCGGCTGTCTCGCGCTCCTTCACCGTCACGTCCTTAATTGGTTTGACAAACTCCAGACGAATACCTGCCACAGAAGAACAGTTTAGCATGCGTTTTAAAAGATTCGCGAAAACGCCAAAATGAATCCACCAGTGACAGCTAAGACTGGCTTAACCCCTGAAGATTCTCAAGTTTAAAATAAACCGATCTAAAAGGTTTTATGTAAAGACACGGCGTTACCCTGTATGACGAGTTTGCCGACCGTCCTTTTGTCCTCAGCCTCAAACATGTACTTCGCCTCGTCGTCGTAGGCGGCCGATTGGATCAACAGGATGTACATGTTCCCCTCCTGGATCATCTTGTACTTGTCGTCGCTATGCAGCTCCTGCGAGCCTTTCAGCCAGCGGAAACTCTTCGGGGCTCTCGACACCTCCACCTCAAACCTCGCCTCGTCCTTCTCGTACACCTGCACGTCGCTCAGCGGCGTCAGGAAGTTCAGAGGAAGTTCTGAAGGAAGACAGCAAGAGATTATTTTACCAAACTCGAGACTTAGACGAGGTGTCAGTGTAGGTACAGGTTCAGTTTACAGGCCTGCCTGGATTATTCTCTCTGTCTCAAAATTCATTCAGTCCAGAAGCTGATAACTGTGCTCACGTGGTCGCTGTCAGTTTACCTTTGACCTTCAGGTTTGCAGAACATTTGGCGTTAGCGGCAGCATACGCCACCTCGCCTGTCATGGAGACTTTGCAGTTGTACAGAATCAGTGTGTGCTTGCCTCCCTCCTCAATGATGTCAACATCCTGTCAGATCAAAGTGAACACTCATCAATAAGCTGCAAGCTCAGTTACGTGTCACATGTAAGCACAGTAAAACATCAGGGATGAATACGCAGGCATCATCAGTGAGAGTCAGCTGCTGAGGTGCTCACAGATGAAGGACTGAGGATGTCTCCGTTCAGCTTCCACTGGCCGTGGACGTCGTCCTCGGAGATCTCCACCTCGAAACGAGCCGTCTCTCCATCAAACAGCTCCACACCGTAAATCGGCCGAACCACCTTGATGTCACGTGCTGGCGGGGGAAAAAGACAAAAGATTTTTGTTTCAGTGAATCGGCTCTGCAGGTTTCAGTGGATCCACTAACGTAACTGACTGCTTCACCACGTTTACCTTCAATATTGATGTTGGCTGAGGTCTTGTCTGTTCCACAGTCACATACATATTTCCCTTTATCACTCTGCTCCACCTTCTTCAGGACCAGGGACCGGCGTGTGCCCTCAGACCTCATGACGACCATCTTGGACGCGACAATCTCCTTCTCCTCGTGATACCAAACCACGGGGACGTCTTTGCTCAGTTCGCAGTCCATAGTCACCTCGTCTTTCTCCGTGGCGGTGTAGTCCTGCAGCTTCACCACGAAGACGGCGTCGCCCTCTGGAACAGATCCGAGAGAGTCGGTCAGCCTCTTTACTTTACAGTCAAACAGAACGTGTGCAGGTTATTGCAAAGACAGATGATAAATGTCATCCTTTAAACCGTGTGTCTCACAATAAAGTTGGGAGTTTAACTATTGTTAAGAACAAAAATCCAGTACAAAACAAGAAATCTGCTCCCGTCTGCTGTCGGATACACGGAGCTGTGTAAGGACAAAAAGACGGTGAGAGAAAAGGGGGAAAAGGAAAGTGTGTCGTTACCTATAACAGTCAGTTTGGCCATCGAGTAAATTCCTTTGGCCTCTGCCTTAATCTGGCAGGTATCATCTAGACTCAGTGTCCTCATTTCTAGAGTGTGTCTCTTTCCTTCCACATGCGTGAGCACCGTTCGGCTCACGTGGAGTTTGACTTCGTTTCGGTACCAAACCACCGGCACGTTCTCGTGACTCAGCTCGAGGTCAAAGCGCACCGTGTTACCTTCTTTGACTGTTTGGTCCTGAAGCTGCTGCACAAATCTGAGCCTCATGCCTGGAATACATCAGGTCAGTGCACACAAACAGGGCAGTGTGTTGCTACAGGCCACAAACATCCAATGACAACACAGAGAAAACATGAGCAGCAGGAAGCGCAGGATTTCTGTCCGCCACTTACCTTCCACCTTCAGCTCAGCTGTCGACCTTTGACCCAACACTTCGATCATGTACTGAGCCTCATCATCAAACTCACAGCTGTTTATGATCAGCATGTGTTTCTTTCCATCGTCAATGATTTCGTATTTCGGGCTCGGGGTGATGATCTCCGACCCCCTGAACCATATGACCTTCGGCACGTCCTTGGTGATGGTGCATTCAAATTTAGCCTGTTTCTTTTCAGGCACAGAAACGTCCTTCAGCGGGTCAACAAAGCCCATTTCGATTTCTGAGAGGTGCCAACATTTCAGCGGTTATTCACAAAGGCAAAAACACAGCTGCCTCTTTTCTTACCGCATCCGTTAATGTTTACAAGACCGACAAATGCAGCAGCTTGCGACAGACAACAAGAAAGCAAAGGTTCATTTGTGACGCATTTTGTACCTTTGACGGTGAGCATGGCGCTGGTGATGGCGTTCAGAGCCTGATACGACACTTCACCAGCTTGATCCAGGTGCACGTTCTTTAATGTGAGGAACCGTTTCCTGCCCTCGGATTTAATGTCACAGGTCTGAAAAGCAAACAATCATCAGATTTTCTGAAGGAAGGATCTAGAAAACAGGATCCCACTGGACGGTGGCAAACCTTTTAAATCTTTTAAAGTGCGACTTTTAAAACATCAAACGTCTGTAAAGTAACAAAAAACCGAAATGAATAATAAACTAAGAATGATTTCATAAATTAAAAACAATACAATAAAGTGATTTTGAAACCTTTTCCAACCTTTTCTCTCCTTAAAAGTCCCGAAGAAGAAGAAGAAGATCACCTGCTGTCAAGTGAGTTTGTATTTTCAACACAAAACTCCTTCCTGGGAATCACTGAGACCGTCAGTCCTTTTTTTTAATCCTGGTCTGCATCAATTATCAGTCCCATCGTACCCATCTCCAGCTATCGCTTTTCATTTCTTATTCCTAATTTCTTATTTCAGTTTTACAGCTTTCTTACTTTTTAAAAAAAATATTTTCAATCAGGATGTTCATCAGGTACAGCTCATGATTCTGTCTGAGGCAGAACAGTTCACTCTGACATGAGGTGATTTTAAAGGTCTTACCGGAGATCTGGTCAGCACTTGGCCTTTTAGTTTCCATTCGCCAGCTACATCATCCTCAGATATTTCAGTGTCAAAGTTGGCTTCCTCCTTCTCAACCACCTCCAGGCTGGAGAGAGGCTTCAGGATCTCAGCTTCACGCTCTGAAAGGAAAGATATATTTCAGCTGTTTGGACACAGTCCTCGTGATTTCCTGACATGGACCTGTTTTTGTTAAACCAACCTCCAAGTGTCAGTTTTGCAGTGTATCTGCGATCCTCAACCTCGATGGTGTAATCCGACACGTCGTCCGGCTGGCAGTTGTTGATGGTCAGCGCCACGTCCTTTCCGTCTTTGCTGATCTCCACCTTGTCAGAGGGAGTGAGCTCGTTGTCTCCTTTGAACCACTTCCAGTTGGGAGTGTCCTTGAAGAGCTCACATTTGAACGTGGCCTTGGCCTTTGGTTTCACATGCTGATCTCTCAGAGGCTTCACCAGCCAGTCTTTGATGATCTCTGAGGACAGAGAGTTCAAATTATTGAACACAGTGTCAGCTTTAAATCGAACCTGTGTCAGAAGTACGATAGAGAAGTGTATCATCGGCATAGAGATGGGTGTTACAGTTTGTTATCATGGATGTAATGTCGTTAACATAAATAGAAAACAGGACAGAACCCAGTATCGAACCTTGTGGGTTCCTTTTGTTAATGGTAGAAACGCAGAATGAGATATGTGATAAGTAGCTCTGGTTACATGTGTCTTTGTAGGAGCAGAGCATGATTGACTGTAGCAAATACTGGTTTGTGGAAACTTTTCCCAAATCTAAACTTTCCCCAAGAAATGAGACAAAGAAATGGCAAAAAAAAAACAACACGTGATTCTGTGACCTGAGTTCACCTACATACTGTCGACAGCTTACCGATCACTTTGACGTTGGTTGCGGTCTTGACGTCCTCCTGTCCGTCCACCTCACACGTGTAGGTGCCAGCATCGTCATCAGTGGAGTTCTGGATGGTCACAGCGTGCTGCATGCCAATAATATTAATGGCCACTTTCCCGGCCTGTTTCTTCAGGACCCCGCCGTTACGCTTCCAGGTCACATCCCTCTCTTTGTTCAGCTCACAGGTCAGGTACATTGGCTGACCCTTCATACATGTCGTCTCTGGTTCCAGTTCTTTCAACCATTTCACAGGCAGCTCTGCACAGAGAGACACACAGAATTTAAAAACAGTGTTTGGAAGAAAATGACGTGTATCATATTGGTGCTGGTACCATACCTGTGTTTGACAGCCATAAAAACACTTTCTTCAGTGAACAAAATAAGTCAAACATGTCCAATAAATTGTTGTTAAATGTTGTGACAGTGTATATGTTCAATAAAAAAACCTCATCAGTTCACCTTCAACAATGAGCTTGGCTGTGCAGGATATTTCCTTGCCAGCGTTTTTGGCCACACAGGTATATTCGCCAGTATCGGACAGCTGGACATCAATAATGTTCAACTTGCGATCTTTGCCGTCAGAAGTGAACTTGTGCTTGGGGCCCTCACGCAGGTTACTGCCATCTTTCATCCATGAAGTGATGGCAGTGGAAGGTGAGACCTCACACTCAAACACAGCAGACGAGCCAATAGACTCGGCCTCCTGCAACACAATGTCCTGAAGCTTCTTGACGAACTTCAGAGGGACAGCTTTGAGCTTGAATCCTCCGAAGGGCTCCTCTGGAGGAGATGGGCCCTTTCCACCAGGCCTCAGGCCCCGGCCCCTGCCACCATCTCCGGGTGATGGCGTTTGTCTTGCTGCAACATTAGATACAAAAACTCATCAAGTTTCAGATTTTGTGATGAGCGAAGAGTCAAACATTGGACTATGGGATGTTTTCAAGATTTTGTGCCTACTGTGAACTAGATGTCACTCAGTCAACATAATCTCACTTTTAATAAAAATCTATTTCAAGTCAGCGGTTTTTAGTGTTAGAGGAGCACAGAATATAAATTCTGTTAAGACTAAGAATCATGCACAGTCACTCTTTATGAGCTTCCAACAGGATTCTCTGTAGAACCCAAAACTCAAAAAGACAACAACAACCACACCACATAGAACAACAGAGAGAAAAACATAGCAACTTCCAGCAAATTAAGTAATTGTGAAGCTCAAGGAAAAAAAAGCTATTAAAACACATTTTGAAGGTCATATGAGGTGCACTCATATTGGCTGTTGTCAAATCTCTACAGCTGAATTTTTTTGATACCACTACCTGAGTTTCGGTACTGATACAAAAACCCCAGCTCTGCTGTTGATCATCACAAACCCCCCGGGCTAAGATAAAAGGCTTAACACAGAACACCTGATTTTGATGGAAAGGACAAGACAAGAAAACAACTTACACTTAACAACAATTGTGAATGAAGGGAGTAAAATTGCTTCAGATGTTATTGAGCACAAAGACCAAACCCGTACACAAGCTCTAACGTCAGTGTTTTCTCACCCCCAAATCCTCGGCCTCTGCCTTTCGCTGGCTCCTCTGCCGGCTTTCCATCTGGACAGGAAACAGTAAGATGAGTTTTACGTTTCTCTGTAAGAGCTCGCTGTAGACGTCAATATTCAAACAGAAGCCAAGAGAAAGATTTAAGCAATGAAAACAGCAAACACGTTAAAAAAAAAAGGTACACATCACATGATGAAGAGAAAAAAGATGGAGGGAGGTGTTTGACAAATGGAGGAATAAAGACCAAATATGATCAAAGAAACATGAATGGATGGAAGACAGTGAGGTAGTAGTGAATGACATGATCACAAACTCAAAGATTGTTGTGGAAGACACATTTGATGACAGACACATGATGGACCACAAGTGAACATTACAGTGGACAGATGGAAAGAGACGAACACATCAGCTCGAGTACATGAGATGAACGAATGGATCAAGTGATTAAATATGGAGGATTAGATGAGTCATCTTAGATGGGATGAGAGTATTCCAGAGTCATCATTTGGAAGTTTGGTGGCTTTCATCTCACCTCTTTTACCGCCAGGCATGCCTGGAGTCTCCAATGCCCCATCAACCCCTTCACCTTCCCAGTCATCCGAGGGGACCAGCTCCCAGCCCCAGGCCTCCTCATCTTCCTTGCCCTCCATTTCTTCCGCCTCCTCTTCAAATACTTCCTCCTCCGGCTGGGTGGGAACCTTCTTCATCTGCACGGCTCCAGGAGACACCTCCTTCACCAGGGGGACCCTCCCTTTACCGGGCTTTTCTGATTCCGAAGCCTCCTCTGGTGACGGCTTCTTTGGGACCTTTTTGAGTGTTACAGCTTCAATAGAGTCTTTTGGTGAAACAGCTTTGTGAATCCTTTTGGGTTTATCAGCACTTGGCTTCTTCTCGACAGGGACTTGTTCCATTTCCTTAGGCTTTGGTTTATCAATTTTCGGTGATGGTGTCTTTTTAAGCTCAACCTTCTTGAGTTGCTCAATAGGTTTGAGGGACTTTTCTTCTTCCACCTTGTCTTTCTCGACTTGAGGTGATGGAGTCTGTTTGAGGTCAATACCTTTTTTTAAGGGTTCCGTTTGTTTTTGTGGGAGCTCTTTAGCTGCTTCTTTCTGCTGGTTCACTTCCTTCTTTCCTGGTGGACTGGGTTTCTCGGGTCGAACAGCTAGCTCGTCTTTCTTCTGAGGTTTCTCATCCTCTTTTTTTGGTGTTGCAGTCTTTTCAACTTTCCTGAGCTGCTGTTCTTTTGGCTCCTTTGGAGTTTCATCTCTTGGAGTTCGACAGGGTAATGTTGTGTCCACAGACTTCTGTTTCTCCTCTTCAGGTGTCTTTTCTGGCTTTTCTTCAGGCTTGGCAACTTTGGTGAAAGGCTTCAATGCAACCTGCTCTTTCTCTTTATCTGGTGTGGAAATAACTTTAGGTTTTCCACGAAGCTTGTCAGCAGCTACAGGTTCCTCATCCTTCAGTACTTGATCAGCCTTTTTCTTCTGCAGGATCTCTGTCTGGTCTTTGCTGACACCAGGAATGACCTCTGACCTTGTCAGGGGAACATCTTCATCTTTTTTGTGTTTTAAAGCAGCAGAGGGCTGATCTCTCTGTGGCATCTCACCTCTCGTGAACAGAGTACACTCAGTATCTGTCTTTGCTTCGCCTTCTTTCTTAGCTACTGGAGGTTCAGTGGCCTCAGGTTTCTGAGGTTTTTCAAATGGTTTCAGTGTCACTACTTCTTGCTCATCCTCTGGCTTTGGCAATTTCTTGATTTTCTTTTTAGTTAAATCTGGTTCGGGTTCCTTATCTTTCTGTGCTTTAGGGGCTCTTATCCACCTTGATTTTTCTTCTTCTGCCTCGAGCTTTTCAGGCTCCTCTGTATATCCCAGTTCTGATGCCTCTTCAGCTGCAGTGAAGACTTGTTCAGTTCTGCTGAGTGTTATTACTTCTCGATCCTCTCTATCCCGAAGTTTCTGAACTGTTAGCTCTGTATCATAATGTCTCGTCACATCAACTCTGTGGGTTATGACTTCCTTCTCAGACTCTTTGGGCTTAGTTGGAACCTTTTTTAGTTGGATCTTCTGTGGTTCTTCTTCTGGTTTCCCTGATTTTTCAAACGGTTTTAGTTTAACTGATTCTTTCTGCTCATCCGCTTTTGGCAGTTTAGTTATTTTCTTCTTATCTATACTTGGTGCCTCAGGTTCATTCTCTTTCTGTGGTTTTAGGGTTCTCATCCAACCTTCTTTCTTTGTTTCCTCTACAACTACAACCCTTTCAGCTTCCTCAAAATGGCCCAACTGAACTGTCTCCTCCTCTGCAGTGAAGACTTGTTCAGTTCTTCCAAGTGTTATTATCTCTCTATCTTCTCTGTCGTGAAGTCCATGAACTATTAGTTCTGGATTGTGATGCCTCGTCACTTCAGCTTTATGAGTTACAACTTGTTTCTCGGGCTCTGGAGGTTTCACCGGTACCTTCTTCAGCTTAATGACCTCTGGTTCTGGTTCTTTCTCTTTAGGTATTCTGGTGAATTTACTCCACAGCTTAGGTGATTCAGGTGTTTTTGCCTCCTGAACAGGACCCTTACCCTTTTGCTTAAGAGGCGGCACTGTGGTTGAAGCAGTGAATACATTTTTATAACATTCACAAACAGATATATACAAAACTCAACATCTCCTACAAGACTCACACACCCCGTAAACATGTAAAAGAAATATCTTTTTTTTGTAGTTTATGAGACAGTAATTAACACAGCCACATGTATTAAGATTTATTGCCTTTCTAAAATACACAAGAAAATATTTCGTATACCTTTAGTTGGTCCAGGTGCTGAAACTGGTTCCTTGTCTGCAAGAATTTCAACAAGATCAGTGTAAGTATACACAATACAGATACTGTTAGAAAGAAAAATCAAAGACAAAGAAGGTAAATTCATTTTTTAAAAGAAACACATAACTTGGATTGAGAAAGCGTGGCATGCATTTCCTTTTTTGTATTCTGGTTCCAGAATAATCTGCACCGAAAGTGAGCTCTGAAATCAACAGCTTTGTCAGTCATTCAACATGATTTTTTGTTGCAAGTGTGCAAAGTTAAAATAAGTCCAGATGCACCAAGAGATAAGAAAAGGTATTTTCGAGGTTATATGGCCTCATTCGACAGATGCTGTTAATACGAAAGACTTGGATTGGATTACAGAATGTAAAAAACAAACATCAGACAATCAGATTTTGACAAAATGTGACAACAGAGGCATTTTTTTAAATCCAAGCTCATGTTGCTTGGTATGGAGATTGAAGTTGTAACATAAGAAATGCTTCACAGTGGAAAACAAAGAACAGAACAACATGAATATAAGTTACAGAAGAGATGTTACCTTCAGGTGGAGGGACTTCCTCCAACAACGGAGAGGGTTCAGCCTTTACAGCTGGCGGAGAGGGCTTCTTCTCCACCGGTGCAACTTGAGCTACAAGAACGGCAACTCGATTAAATCACTGGCAAAGATCTGGCAAACATGCAACACCTTACCGATGCTTATAAAGAGCAGACAAAATTTAAGAAGTCAGACTGTTGTTAAGAACCAACAGATTTCAAACAAGGAGTTATACAACATGAATGACAAGCAAACTACCTGCAGGAGGAGCAACTTTTTCTGCTGGAAGCTTTGGTGTTGGTGGAGATGGTTTCTTTTCCTCTGGAGGAGTACAAAATAACAGAATCCATGACCAAGAGGAAAGAAGATATGAAAGTAAGAACACATTAAAACAGACGGAGGACAGATTAAAGAAAGTGCAAATAAAACAGACAAGTGTGAGACAGCAAAAACAAAGTCAGGCACAGAGGAGGGAAAACCCAGTAGCACAAACACAGGACAGTGTTTTTAAGCACCACCAAACAAAGAGAAAAATCTACCTGCAGGAGGAGCAACTCTGGCTGCAGGAGGAGCAGGAGCTGAAGGCTTTGGTACTGGTACAGATGGTTTTTTCTCCACTGGAGCAGACACAAAATACAAGATGCCAAGATCATGACCAAGACTACAACATGGTCAATCAAGAAACCGACAGTTGCACTACAACAATGCAAGACTGGGGACACAATAGACAGAGAGTGAAACAGCAACTGAGAAAAAAGAAAACTTTGAGGACACCTTTTCATCAAACAGCAAAGAAAACAAAACAGTAAAGAGACAGACATCCAGTTTACAACAACACACAAAACCAAGGGAAGAAACTACCTGCAGGGGGTCTGACTTCTTCTGCAGAAGCAGGAGGAGGAGGAGGTGGAGGCTTTACTGCTGGTGCAGATGGCTTCTTCTCCTCTGGGGGAGATACTTTGGGAATACAAGATGCCAAGGTCATGACCAAGATTACACCAAGTTTGGTCTAAACATGATAAGTAACACGGAAAGTTCAATACATGAAAATCTGAAGACAAGTGAGACAATGCGGCAAAAAATAGGCAAAAAGAAAAACAACACAACTGACTCTTGAGAAGTCAGCAAAGACAAGGAAACACACCAATGGAAGAGACTACCTGCAGGAGGAGCAACTTTCTGTGCAGGAGGAGGAGGAGCAGGAAGAGGAGGTGAAGGCTTTGGTGTAGGTGCAGATGGTTTCCTCTCCTCTGGAGGAGACACGTTGGGAACATAAGATACTAAGATCACGACCGAGACAACATCATGGTCAATCAAGGCTTATTAACCACAAAAGATGATGTAGATACGAATAATTCCAAACAGCACAAACAAACAGGAATGAAGACGTGAAAGAAAGTCAACTGATGAACCACAAACAAAAACTCAACAATGAAAGATGTTAATACACCAAGAGAGGTTGCTTAGGACGTAGCATGTCTTATCGAGCAGCAACATAGAAAACATGTCTCAAAGACATACAGACAGCTTACTGCAACGAAGAGACAATTAGTGTAAAACGTACCATCTGCTGCTGTTAATGAAGAAGATATTGGAGAATGTATGAGACAGTAAATGTGATATGTTAGATCTCTTTTAAGAGGGGGTTGATCATATGGCGATCCTGAGCCTGTGCAGCTCAATTACAAAAGAATACCTTTCTGAACAGTTTGACGTTCGACCTCCTGTGTTTCCTTCTCTGCTTTTCTGTCATCGCCTCTTGTTGGAGGAGGTTTAGTTGTAGTGGTTCTCACTTTCTCCGAGGAATCAACGTCAGGGGCAATTCCTTTTTGTGTGTAAGAGGCAGGTTTCTTGGGTGGCAGGGTTTCTTGCTCAGAGGGAAAAGGTTTTTTCCGTAGTGGAACTTGGGATTTTTGACTCGGAGCAACCCTGTCTTCAGGGATACGTTTCTTTGATAATGTCACTTCTTCAGGGGGAAAGTCCTCCTTAGGAGCAACAACCGCTTTGGGAGATGAAGGAGAGGTCTTCTTTGATTCAGTTTCCTTTGGTAGTGAAATCCCTTCCTCAAGGCAGACTGTTTTCTCAGGTGAAGGAATTTGAGCTGGAGCTGGAGGTGACACTTTACTACTTGCTGAGATATATTTTGTTGCTTGGACAGGTTCTTTGAAAGGCAGATCTTCTGGCACAGGAGTTGGTTTCTCTGGAGGAACAATGTCTTCAAGATACATTTCTCCTGGAGATTTGGGAGTTTTTGTGATTTCTTCCCTCGGGGACAGCACATTTTTAGGTGGTATTACTTCTTTCTTAGGAGGAGTAGCTGCCATAAGATGAGAAAGAGCTGTTCTGGGAAGAATTCTGGGTAAGTCTTGTTCGGGTGGAGGCAAAACAGTTTCTCTATGAGGAGGACGCGTGGATCTGTCAAATGGAGCTTCCATTTCAACAGAATCAGCTTGCTTCAGAAGAGTGACATCCTTAGGTAGTCCTGTCTTCTTTGGCACAGGGACTGTCTTCGGTGTAGCAGAGATTTTAGGTTTAACCGCATCCTCCACTGGAGGATAAAAGACAGCTTCTTCTTCAGTTTCTTCAGGACGTTCTGATACAGATGATTCAGTACCGGGTCTCTGCTCTGCATAAGCTGCTTCCTTGAGTTTCCTTTCTTGAGAAGTTTTCTTGTAAGCCTCGTTTTTGGATGTGATTCCAGTGTCAGGAGGAGAAACTTCTTTCTTCGAAGGATAAATCATTTCAGATGGAGGTGTGATGTCTCTTTTTGACGAGAGAAGGGCAGCTTTCTTTAGAGGTGGGCAGACAGACCCTAACGACATTTCTTCTTTCTGATCTACAGTTTTTGCTTCCGCATCAAAGTCTTCTTCATCACAAGGTTCAGAGTTCTCTGGTTTTTTCAACTCATATTCCGTGTATGCTAATTCAGTATCTATAACCTGCTGATCTTTACTGTACCATGTAGAAAGCTCTTGCTCTTCCTTTCCAAGAACCATTTGTTGTCTTATCTCCAGATTCAAAGTGCTTTCTTCTCTCACAGTTGACTCTCCGAGTGTCCCTTCCCTTTTATATGTCCTGACTTCCTCTTGCCTGTGCCCAACTTCTGCCGCAAGAGAAATCCTTTCTCCGAGATCCTTCTTTCGAGAGGACTCCTCTCTGTCTTCAACCACTACTGTTTTCTTGAGATCAGTCTTCAAGGGAACTGGAGAAAGTTTTAAGATATCACCCAAGATTGAAGATTTGCACCATGGAGCGGTGGCCAAGAGGAAAACAACACAAAACAAAAACCATCAAGACACATAAACACAGATTTCAGTGTGGTATACATTCTGCTTCAATCCCCCTTTTACAGCTAAAATATAAGTACTATGAATCACTGCCTCTCTGCTGTGGATTGTTTTTTACACTTTAGCTGGACTTCTGCTTTTCCCAGAAGGAATAACCTCACCTGGTTTCAGGGGCAAATAAATACTCCTGGTTAAACTACAAGAAACTGATGGAGGTTTTCTAAAAGAACCTGACAAACTTTTGTAAGTTTAAGCATACCTTCGATGTGTGTACCTGCCTCCAGCTTTGGTTTAGCCAGTGCTGTTGTTTCCTGTGGTATCTCCCTCTGTTTTACTGTTTTGACAATATGATATGATGCAACAAACAGTCAACGCACACGACAGCACAGACACCAGGACAAAACCTTTAAAGAATTAGCTAAAGACATCTCAGAATAAAAGAGATACTATAAATAGTGAGTTAAAAGATCAAGATGAGTACGGATTAGTTAATAAGATGGTTACACTTGTCATTTTTGCGGACATATCTACCTTGTTGCTGAGGCTTTTGCTTTTGCTGAGGAATTTGTTTTGGCGTTTCCAAATCTTGTGGTAGTGGTGGTGCTTGGTGGCGCGGCGGTGGCTCTTCTGGAACCACAGGATGTTTTTCAGGGCCTGCTGGTAGCTCTGTAACCATTTTGTGTACCTCTGGAGCCATCCTTGGTTCTTCTGGAACCTTCTTTGGTGTTTCTGGAACTTTCTTTTGAACTTCGGCAACCCTCTTTATTTCTTCCATAAGCTTCTTTTTTGGTTCTTCTGGAACCTGATTTGGTGCCTCTGGAATGATCTTAGGTGTTTCTGGTATCTTCTTTAGGGCTTCGGGAACCCTTTTTGTTTCTTCCACAACCTTTTTTGGTGTTTCTGGGATCTTCTTTGGGGCTTCAGGAACCTTTTTTGTTTCTTCCACAACCTTGTTTGGTTCTTTTGGAACCTTCTTTGGTGCTTCTGGAACTATCTTAGGTGTTTCTGGAATCTTCTTTGGGGCTTCAGTAATCCTCTGTGTTTCTTCTACAACTTTTTTTGGTTCTTCTGGAACCTTCTTTGGCATTTCTTGATCCTTCCTTGGTTCTTCAAGAACCTTCTTCAGTTCATCTGGTTTTGTTTCAGGGATGTACCGCGGTGCTTCTGGCTCAGGTTTACCAGCCAGCAGATGTGGTTTTCCTGGGGGTTCAGGTGTCTTTGGTTCTGAGACAACTTAGAAGAACATTTATTTATAAGATGATGATCGTGTTAACCATAATTTGAAAGAAAAATCCAAAAGTGAAAGTCACACTCTAACGAGTGCTTCAGAAAGATTACTTTCCTTGTGATAATTAAAAGAGGTTTAAAAAGAGTAAAAATATAAAACGTTTAACAAATTTATAGAATGAGAAACAACACAAACATAAAACACAACAGTACAACAAAGCATCTCTTAAATACCTTTGGGTGGAACAGCTTCAGCCTTGGGTGGAGTAACCTTTGGTGCAGATGGCTGAACCACAGGTTCCTCTGGTGTGGGTACATCTTGCACATAAGAGAACATTATGCATAGTTTAACCGACAGGTAACGACCAACGCTAACGTGGAATCAAAGATTACACTCTTAACGAGTGAATTCTGAGTCTGAAAGAAGACAAGAGAAGAAATGAAGCAGAACAATAGAAGATTCAAAGATCAGCTGTCAGTACCTTTGGCTGGAAGACGTTTCACTGCTGAAGGAGTAACCTTGGATGCAGGAGGTTGAACTATATGTTCTTCTGTTCTTGGTGGTTCTGGTATTTTAAAGAACATCACATATATGTGTTCAATAACCCGGTAACCCCTAAGGCTTCAGCATTACAATCCACCCTAAGACAGATTTTACATTACAGCAAGCCGATCACATGACAACACAATTTACACAGTTAACAGATGGAAGAACACAGTCTTTCCCGTACCTTTTGGTAAAATATCTGCAGTCTTCGGTGGAGTAATTTTGGCAGGACTTGGCTGAACTATGGCTTCCTCTGGTTTGGCTACAGCTACTAATCCGGAGAACATTGAAAAGTTTTCCATTTTTACTCTACATTTATCACAAGGTCATCTAAAGCCCATTTTAAAGTATCCAAGTCAAGAGGTTAGCAGCAGGAAACATCTTAGATCATTCAAGAGTTACATAAATGAATTAAAAGATTACACATACAGACGACAGCTACATGAAACAAAGCAACAAGAAAAACATACTGAACAAAACTGTCTCTCCAGTTGAACAGTTGTAAAGCAAAGTGTTTTCTAATTTACCTCCTGGTTTAGGAGTTTCGACCTCAGTTGTTGGTTTAACTTCTGGTGCTTTGGGTTCAGGTTTCATTTTGGCCACTTTGGGCTCAGGTGCTGGTTTTGGCTCAGGAGGAACCATTTTCGGCTCTGCTGTTGTTGGCTTAGGTTGATGGGGTTCAGGAGTGATCCTTCTGGGAACTATCTCGGGCTCAGGTTCTGGTTTGGCGTATACTGAAGGTTATTCAAAGTTAACAGAGAAATGTTACTGTGAGTCAACAGAGGGTCACACACGGCTTTAAGAGTTTAGGGGGTAAAAGAAGAAAAAGGTAACACACATTGTATGAAACAGACCAACAGATAACCACACAACGGAAAGACAGAACCAAGAACACAATGCTCTTTTTGCATTGTAATAACACTGAACAGCTAAGAAGAGGAGCAACATTAAACTGAACAGACAGCGCTGACAAAGGTGAAGAAATACACACAGTACAGAATATATTGTATATCCTGCTGTTAGCAATATCAAACCCAGGTAAACATTACAAACATTTCAAGAAATGTAAAATCTATTATATCATATCAGGATCAGATTTTACAGCGAAGAATATAAAGATGAGATTCTTCTAAATTTAAGGTGTAAAAATTTAAATATTTAGAAATTCAAATCAAGTTTTTGTCTTTGATTTATCTTTATTACATTTAATTAATTTAAATTTGATGTTTTTTTAATGTAATTTTAAATGATTTTCATCACATGTTGCTGTGTTTTATAGGAAGAAATAAGAATGTGAGCCAGTAAAGACTCTGTAAGATCACAACACACTCCGTAATGAACATTACCTTCTGCGGCTGCAGGTTCCTCCCTCTGAGGCGGAGCAGCAACAGTTACCTCGGGCTGCGGCTTCTTCACTTCATGTACTTTAAAACATTATCACTGATTTCAGTTTTCTGACCACAGTAAACACTAACATTCTTTATTATTAGGTCTTTGAGAAAGACAGAAATAAAGAAAGTGACAGAACAAAAAAGGTCTAAATAAACACAAAACTCAAAGCACAAAAAATAAGAAGGAATTATGTAAGTGCTAAAAATACAAAGAGGTATTTGTAGATACCTTTGGGTGGAGCTGGAGGTGGAGCAGAGGGTTTCTCCTCTGGTCTCCTGTAAACCTCAGGAACTTGGAAGATTGAGAAAGTTCACATTAAAACTACGACGGCCAAGCTCTACTCTGTACTCTACTTTTTGCCTTCTATTGAACAGAAAGCTCTAGTGAAGATTAATAAGAACACAAGGGACGTATGTTGGGGTTAACAAGATTAAAGAACAGGAAACACAACAGGAAGAAGAGATAAAACATCAAACAGACAAGACCAGAAGATCATCTACGACAAAAACAGCTCAAGTGTAAAAATAAATTTGAACTTTAGGGAAAGAAAAGCTTCTACAAGCAGCAGCGAAGCATTTTATATGTAAACACAGCGGATGGATAAACATGGCGGCCAGCAGACTGGCAGTTCTGGTCAGCGGCTTGTTACATTACAGCCATAAGCTTTGTTGAACAGCCACGAGCCTGTTTGCCTCTGTTCTTGTTTAAAGCGATTATACCTGCGGGGATTTCTTCTATTCTCTCGAACTGAGTCCTCTCAACAATTTCTTCAACAGGTTTTTTCTCTTCTGGTGAAGGAGAAAAGTGAACTTAGAAAAAAAACCTAACTGACATGTAAGGACTGTTGCATGTCTTTAATTATTCCAAGTCATTAAGGATGAAATGTTACTGAAATAAACTAAAGAAACATGAAGACAAGGGCAAATGACACTTGTCAAAAACACAACAGATAACACATAAAGGACAAAGACAATAAAAGGATGTTTAAAGACAGACACAGTGTGATGAAGTTATTTTATAAAACAGAATAATGTGGATACCTGTGGCGGAGGAGTACCGAACAGAGACCGTCTCCTCTTGAATTCTTTGAAAAGCTACAGTAAACCGTTAAAGGACAGTGAGCTGTTAGAGATCTGTGCTCAGATACTGAATCACTGCTTAGTTTAGTTTGTACAGACGAGGATTATGGGAAACAATCATTTCAATTCTGGGATTCATCTAAAGAGTTTGAGAGAAAAGACATAATTCTGACTTTATACTCAGATCAGATCAGCTTTGATAAAATTATATGTTTGAGTTTCATCTAGTACTGATGTATTTAATCTAAGAATTAATTTCTGATTGGCATCTAGAAATTTTCCATTAAAAAAATTCTGAGATTAAAGGACTAATCTCTATATTTTCAAGTCTGATTTAGGTAAGAAATCTCTGATTTCAGCTTGAACTTTACTGTGACTTGATTTTTTTCCACATGAATCCCCTTCTGTACAATTAGTGCCATTTAGTTACATTTGAAACATATTTACAGAATTTGATTAAATTTTTTTGTTGAAGTTAAATTATTGAGATTTTATTAGAGCGCACTTCACATGTTGAGGTGTTATCTGAATTATTAGGAGGGATGATGATTGAATTAATATTCACTGAGTTTCAAAATGGTCACACAGTTATTTAGGATGATGATGATGATGGTTAAGTTTTAGGATGGAGGGAAATGGTTCAGTGTTACTGTTGATGGAGAAAAATGCAGAAACCTGGCGATTCACACAAAATGTGGAAATTAAATTCCAACGAATTTTAGAATTTAAAATGTAAAAACGTTTGTACCTTTCACTTCTGTTTGCTCTTCGTAGTGATAAAACTCAGAAGAATCTTTTGATAGAAAAAGACATTTGTAAATGACACGAGCTGAGTCCAGATGGAGTTGTGAAGTAAAGGTTAAGTTTAATTTGTAAAAACTGGCCCAGACTCACCCCCATAAACAATCATGGATGCCGTCTCTGCTGCTTGAACTGACGTGTCTGGGATGTCTAAAGGTACAACTTCAATTAACATTAAAATTAACCGAAATATAAAAGAAAAAAAATGTTGTGACAGCAAAACTTAATATGTCTTTGTTTTTAAAATATAATAATAAAATACACAAATCCGTTAATGAAATCTGTTTTGTCCCAGTGACCACGAATCTCAGGACAATGTCTGACTGTGACAACAGGAAATAAACACTTCACATCTGTTTCCTTTGGTCACAGGTTCAGACGGGACACAAAGTCTTCGTCCCGGAGACATGTTCAGTTTTACTGTCATTAATTTGCCGTGCATTTGCATTTTGAAGTACTCACCCTGAGGAACCTTTCCTAACCCAACGTCTGTGAAAGGACAAGGTATAAGATGTTACTACGAGCGCTGCCAATGGCACTGACATCAACTTTGGTAACTTTATCTGTCGGATAAAATGTGCAGACCTTTGCCTGAAAGGTAAAGCTCTGCTGTGCTTCGAGCTTCTCCCATCGGCGCCAGGCGAGCGATCACAGAGTAAACGCCTGACAGAGTGGAGACATGATCAGTGCCGATCACATGACATGATGTTGTTCAGGTAACTAAAAATCTGCTGTAGGATTAAAACTGAGCAGCTGAACTTTCTGACATTTTGTTCTCAGGATCTGACTCCATCAAGAAACACGACATAAACTGACTTTACTGCGTGACTGGGCCTTTACTCAGACTGTGTACATGTTTATGCTGCAGTTCATTTGTTTTCCTTATTATATTATAGTAATTTGCCTTCTGCATATTTTCAAATTAGGCCGATCATTTTAAAAGTGTCACTGATTTTTGGAGTTTAAAGCACGTTGGACGTGTTTGCCTGATTTTACTGGCATCTTTAGCTTTGGTCTCCAAACTAAAACTGCAAAGTTCAGTTCCATCATTAGATGTAACTGAACTGTATTGTTTGGTACTTTTTCTTTTCTGATCAATAATAATAATAATAATATCAGTTAAAAAGACTAAAATGCAGTTTAAATTATTTTTTTACATTTTTGTGAACAAACCTTCGTCCTCTGCAGTTACGTTGCGGATGGTCATAAAGTGCCGTCGGCCCTCGGTCCTGAAGTTATATTTTGGGCTCTCTTTAAGTTCCCATGAGTCTTTGTACCATGTGACGTTAGCGTTGTCGAAGGACAACTCACACTCGAAGGTGGCAGAGTGGCGCTCATTGACCTCGATGCTTCTGATGCATTTAGTGAACTGAATTTGGTCAGCTAAAAGCAGATGATCAGAGTTTAAGTTTGCAGTATGGATTACTTTTGTGAGTTGACGTTATTATTTGTGTATCAAGACTGTTTGGAGTGTTTGCAGAAACACAAGACGAGAACAGAAATCCACAAAACACAAAAACTAAAGCATCACAACCCTGCAGGTTGAAAGAGGTGAGTCTGAGTGTTGTTAGTGTTGCGTCGCTCTCCTCACCTGTTTTGCGACCAGGTCCTGATGATAAAATAAAGGATTGGAACATGAGGACACGTTAAAGACGTACAGACAAGTGTCCAGCAGACAGCAGAGTCGAACAGTCTGACTTACCCGTGACGGTGAGTTTGGCGTTGGAGATATGAGGGCCACACACCACCCGGTAGTTGCCCTGGTCCTTGACCTGGCAGTTCTTGATCTTCAGGTAATGGTGGTCGCCCACACTGCTGATGTCATACTTGTCGCTGTTGTCCAGTTTCTGGGTGTTCTTGTACCAGGTCAGGGTGATCTCCGGGTAGTTGATCCTGATTTGACACTCAAAGGTGGCGCTCTGGCTCTCGGCTGTCGTCTGGTCAGTGATGTCTTCCACGACAGAGACGGGCTGAGGGTTCAAAATCATTTTTAACTGCTTGAGACCTACTGGTTTATTTTTCACGGCTAAAACAAGACTGCAACCAAATTAAACTGTCACAAAATGTGCTGCATTTTTTCCTCAGCAAATAAAAACTAAAGAACATGTCAATAAACCACAGACCAATAAACCTCCAAAACTCAAAAAGAACCAGTTTCTGCAGAAGCTGATTTATCTGTTTGACCTGTTCGATCTGCTGACCTGAAAAGCAGTTCAGGAATGCTGCGTCAGAATGTTCCTTTCAGTTGGGTAACATTTGTGTTGCTGTACATATTGCGAATAAATCTTGCAAAGGCGGTTTTGACGTAGAATTTGGTACCTCTGTGCCGACGCGTCCCTCGAGCTGCTGGATGAGCCGGGCCATGTCCTCCTCTTCAACGCGCCCACCATGCTCCACCTCCTGCAACAGGAACAACGACTGTTCAAGCAACTGGATCAGGGCAAATCTTACTCTGTTACACTTCCCTCTGTTTGTACTGTTTCTCTCTCTCTCACCGCTCTTCCAGTCTCTATCTCCTTCTCCCTCTTCAGGAACTCGACAGCCTGCAGGATGGCCCGATAGTCGTGGATTCCATGTTCCGTCAGGATCCTCTCGTAGTCTCTGGGGTCGTGACCTCTCAGCAACTCCACGATATCGATATCTCCTTCTTTCTTTGGGCTCTTCTGCTTTGAGGGAGTCCTGGCACAAAAATCAAATACATTATCAGAGATGGTGTCTTTTTGTCAACAGGACCAATTTAAAGAGACTCTCTCTTCTTAAAGAGGACAAAGTTCAGTCAGTCAAAAGATATCAATCGTACAGTACAGCCAACATATCTTGGAGGCAAAGCCCTTACTTCTTCAGCCTTGTCCTTAAATCTCCAAGTCCTTCCGCTTCCTCCTTTTTGGTGACCTCCATCTCAGCGCTGCACTCAATCTCTCCATGCTTGTTGGTGGCGACACATCTGTAGAGACCGGAGTCAGACTTGGTCACCTCTCTGATCTCCAGTTTGGCGTCTTGGCCCTTGTGCTCCATGGAGATACGACCGCCGGGAGTGATCTGCCTCCATTTACCCTTCATCCACTTCACACTCGGGATTGGGTCGCCTCCGATCTTGGCGATGAAGGTTGCAGTGCCCTCTGCGAAAAATAAAAAAAACACGTGACTTCACTTTGACTTTTTTCAGTATTTTTACAATGATCTATATGAACTATTCATGCTGTGCTCTCTGAGACGCTGCCACTGAGGCGACATACAGAGCTCATCAGGAAAACAGCCTCAGGTCCAGAAAAGTCTTTCAGCGGTCCACTTACTTTCTGTGACAGAAACATTTTTGGGTTCCTCGATGAAGAACAGGTTGTCGAGCCTTTTGACCGGAGCAGCTGCAGCTGGGGTGGCGGCCTCAGTGGGGGTAGCCTTGACTCCTTTGTCTGAAAAGAAGCCATGGAGGTGAATGTCACATGTCACTGTTCATTCCACAAACCCGATTCCACAATCTGACTTTCTTACCTTTCACAGTGACCCTGGACTTGCAGAAGTCAGTGCCGGAAGCGTTGCTGGCCTTGCACAGGTAATCCCCTGCGTCAGTCTTTGAGACTGGGCTGACCTCTAGACAGGGCGTCCCATCAACAAATGTGATTTTGGTGTTTCCATCGGACTTCAGCTCCCTCCTGTCCTTCATCCACTGAACGGTCAGTGGAGGAGTGCCGCTGACATTGCATTTGAGACTCAGCTTCTCCCCCTCGCCCACCGTCGCCGGCTCCAGACGGACATCAAATTTAGGAGCCTGGCCAGTTTCTGCAGTGGTGGAAAGGAGCAGCACAGCTACAGATACGTGTTTTTCAAACAGTAACATCATGGACAGGACACCTTGGCAGAATCTGTCGGAGACCTTTAGACGGAATACAGGCCTTTTCCCTAAATAAACTCAAAGGAAATGGGATCTGAATCCCAATTAGTAAAAATATTTGTCCACATATTTGTGTTTGTTCTGCCTCCAGTTAGTCTGTGGACAGAAAATCTCTGATCAAAAACAGAAGGAACTTTGCTTGTATTGCCTGTATGTTAACACCCACAGTAACTTGCCAACTGACCCCAAAGGTAGTCACTACCAAGCTTCTTGCACTACCTGTTTCATGAGGACATGTAGTTAAATTTTTTTGTATGGGTACTTCGGATTTTCGGGGCATCAGTTTTACCTGAAAGTCATTTAACTTTAAAGGAACACAACAAAATATAATACCGGATCATGTTCATCATCAGGTTTTAGATAAATGATTGAAAAATGTAAAATAACGAAGACACACCGACACAGTCGTACCTGAAAGGGTGAGAGAAATCTGACACGAAGCTTTGCCGGCTTCGTTGGAAGCCTCACAGATGTACACCCCGGCGTCAGAGCTGGTGGAGTCTCTGACGGACAGAACAGCCATGTTGTTCTCGAAGCTGATGGCGTATTTGTCAGAGGCACAGATTTCATTGTTGTCCTTGTACCACGTGATGCTCAGTGGCTGGGAGCCAGACACCCGACCCTCCATCTTCACCGTCTTACCCACGGAGTCCACCATGGACTCGGAGGGCTTCTTGGTGAAGTTTGGAGGGACTTTGCGCTCTGTTAGTGGGATAGAAAGTGAAGAAAATGTTGTGAGACAGGGAAACGGTTAGACATTCAAATCTATCATCTGCCAGGCCACCGGGCCATTACCTTAACGTTGCGGAAAACAAAGAGACACAGCATGTAAGACAACTTAAACATGACCTGCAGCACAAAAGCAAATACAGAATATCCACCCTATTATTTTTTCTATCTGCTTACAAATACTTTTTTCAAGCAAGCAAACATCGGTTTTACCCAACCAGAACAACACAGACCTCTAAGCCGTTACAAAATCCTTTTCCTTTCCAACCAAACAAATAGAATCAGACAACCGTAAACACGCAGACGATGTAATCCAGGATTTTTTGAAATGTTACAAAATTCCCTCTTGTTACCAACAAGCACAGCATTAATGGCTATAACCACATATGGGGAATGAGTTGATAAATAAAACCTCAAAATTGGCCTTCACTGCAGCTAACATTAAACTGGTTTCTCTGGTGATAAAAGCTCACCCCAGCTCACACAGATCCTGGGGCTGCCACTGTAAGCACAGTACAGCGACAGGGGGCTTCCTGAGCCTGAAAGTGGTGTCTTCCAGCTGCCTTAGTTTGTATGATGCCCAGATGCCTAGAAAACTGCATTTCTATGCTTCTATGGCAAAGTTAGTTTTGCAATTAAGGATATAATGTAACAGAGGGAACTATTATGAGAAAGCTACATTAGTAAGTTGTTTATTCCATCTGAGGAGGTCTTTTGGATGATTTTTCTATTATTAAGAGACACAACATTTGAGTCATTGTCTTCAAAGTGGGAAACCTCTAAGGAAGAGGATCAATTAACAAAAACAACAAAGCTTCAACTTGTCATTGAAAAAGTCAGTTGAACAAAATGTGTCCTTAGAACTTAAGGCACAGTCACAGTAGGATTCATTGACATGGGAAGAAGAAGCATCAAAAACAAACATCACCTTTCACCGTCACATGGCAGCTGGCAGAGGCTGAACCAACCAGGTTCTCGGCCTTGCAGATATATTCGCCGTGATCGAGCTTGGTTGTTTTGATCAGTTTTAAAGTGGCAACACCGTTTGTGAAGTCCATTGAGCAAGTGTTGGACTTGCGCAGCTTTCCGTCACCTTTAAACCAAGCTACAGAGAGGTCAGGCGTTCCAGCAATACAGCATTTCAGGGTAACTGGATTGCCCTCAGTTACCTCCACTGGCTCCATTTTTTCAACAAAGTATGGTCGTTCTAAAGTGAAAGATGATGATTAAGTTTGACTGCAGATCAATAAATGATAAAGAATTATTACAACTTAAAGTACAAAACTAAACACAAAATCATGCGTGTTAATTTTACCTAGAACAGACACTTGTGCATCGCATCTGTCACTTCCGACTCCATTGTCTACTTCGCAAGAGTATCTACCAGCTGCCTCCAAGCTGTCAGAGTTAAGAACCTCCAGGATAGAAGAGGTCTCTGTGGTGATCACATTGTACTGATATGAGGCCAAGATGAGTTTGCTGTCCTTCTTCCAGGACGCATTTACCCGGGGGGTTCCGGCGAACGTGACCTCAAGCCTCAGAGGTTTTCCCTTTTCAGAGGAAGTGTCCCTTAGCTTCTTCACAAAGTGGACTGGTTCTGAGAGAGGTAATTCCACGATCAGTTACATAAAGTTCACGTTTAGAAGCGCACAGATGTACAAAGAAGATCCTGCTAACAAACCTTTTACAAACAGGTACACTGGGGAGCTTTCCTTCCCTGCATCGTTAATGACCTGACAGGTGTACTCTCCAGCGTGGGACTTTTCGACTCTGCGAAGAGTCAAAGTGGCAACATCGCCCTTCAGGGAGATCTCACAGCCTCTTCCATGCTGCATTTCCTTGGCTCCCCTAAACCATTTCACTTTTAGGGGGCTGCTGCCTTTCACTTTAGCTGAGAAAGACACATCTTTGCTGGGCAATGTTTCCCTTGCCTCAGGTGTTTCCACAAAAGATGGAGGTTCTGGGTTCAAATAAAAAAAGATGGATTGTAAGATAATTGTTAAGTTTGTTCCTGATCCCATGCTGAGGAAAACATCTTTGAAAGCTTGTGTTTTCTATTTACATCCACTGACCTGTTACATTAATCGAAGCACTCGTCTCACTGGTCCCTGCAGCGTTTACAGCTTTACATGTGTATTTGCCAGAATCTGACATCCCGACTGTTGGAACTCTCAGTTTGCAGTTATTATCTGTACAGCTAATGTCATAGTTTGGCCCAGTTTTGATCTCCTGGCCATTGTGGAACCAAGAAGTTGTTAAAGGAGCAGAACCAGTAACCTTACACTCCATCTCACCAGGCTTACCCATAACAAGGTGGGTGTCTCTCAGCTTTCTTATGAAACTTGGTGGAATCAACTTATCTATTGTCAAAAAACAAACAAACAAACAAACAAACAAACAAAACATGTTACGAGGCATCTCTGAGCTGACTTCCAATCGAAAAGATCAAAAGAGAAAAAGAAAATTCATAAAATGGGACGTATACAATGGCCACCAACCTGAGACAGAGAGCTTAGTTTTGCAAGAGGCTGTACCAACATGATTTGTAACTTCTAATTTGTATTCTCCAGCATCTGTTTTGTCAGCAGACCGAATCTTCAGGGTGCCGACCTTCTTTGCGAAGGACATCTGATACTTGGCACCAGCAGAGAGGTCTTTGTTATCCTTGAACCACTTAATTTTCAGTTCTGGTGAGCCGGATACTGTGACTTCAAGAACTGCATTTTCTCCTGACTTCACGTCCAAAGACTCTGGGCTATCCACAATAACAGCGGGCTCTAGAAATTAGGGAAGAAGATATGAAGCTAAAAAATCCTCACTCTGTCACTAGTGATAATGAAATGAAGTCTGGGGTCCTACAAACCTAAAACAGTCACTTGAGAGACAGACTCCACAACTCCAGAGTCATTCCTCAGCTGGCAGGTGTATTTACCAGCTGTGGCTGAGTCAGCCTTTGGCACTACAAGGGTGACCACATTGTTCTCAAAGGTGATCTTCCGATTGTCACCGTCTCTGAGAACGTGGCCTTTGTCCTGAACCCAGGACATAGTCAGGGGCTCAGAACCTTTAACTGTCGCTGTCAGTGTCAGCCGCTGACCAGCTCTGACTGACTGGTCGACCAGTTTCTGGACAAACGCCGGTTGTTCTGAACAGCGACGAAAAGATCAGAGGTCAGGAGACATAATCATACCGCAATTAAGCTTTGAGGAAATGGGCACTGATTCTGTACTAACCTTTAAGAGTAACGGTAGTGTGGCAGGATTCACTTCCCACATTGTTTGACACCCTGCACTCATAAAGACCAGCGTCATCTTGCTCCAGTTTCATGATGTGAAGCGTGGCAGAGCTGCCCTCGCAGACCATCTTATATTTCCTACTCTCCTTTAGTGGCCTTTTGTCTTTGTACCAGTTTACCTGGACAGGTGGGGTGCCACACATCTCACAGTGCAGGCTGGAATTTTTCCCTTCAATGCCCTCCGCTGGGCATGGAGTTTTAATAAAGGACGGAGGCTCTGGAAAATACATTGTGATATATTAACAGAAGTAACATTCAAGGACAAGCAAGTCTTCGGCAGGACAGTTCCACTGAATATAAGTCCTTATTCAGTTTAGAGGGAACAAAGTCCACAAAACAATGTGTGGCCCATAAATCTGCTCGATGGCTGACCTTGAACTGTGAGAACAGTGCTGCAGCTTGCGCTACCAGCATTGTTATGAGCCTCACAGGTGTAGACGCCATTATCCTCAAGCTTTGTGGTGCAGAGCTGGAGGTACGCAGTGGAGTCAACAAACGTTATCTTATAGTTGCCTCCATCGATTATCTTTTGGTCATTTTTGTACCAACAGACATTCAGGGAGCGCGAGCTGGTGACCTTGCATTCGAAACAGTGTCCTTCACGCTGCTTCACAAAGGATGTGGGAGGCAGTTTCAGGACAAACTGAGGAGGTTCTGCAAAATCAAAAAAAAAAAAAGACAACGTTATCATTGTCAGCACACAGTGACACTTGAGCATCAAGTGGGACGTATGGAGGATGTGGACAGGTGGACAGGTGATCCTGAAGACAACATAGATATTCCTGAAAAGAAAAGTGATATTCACACTGTCATAACAGAGAAGATGATGATGAAGAAAGAGGAGCTACGAAAATGGAGGAAAAAAAAGATGGAGTTAACTGAATGGCGATGGTGGACAAAAAAAAAGAAGAGTCCAACCTTTCACCAACAACTCTGCTGCACTTTTCGCTGCGCCCGCTTCGTTGCTAACTTGGCAGGAATAAATCCCACACTGCCGAGTCTCGACCGAGTACAGCTCTACGGAGGAAGAATATTTCTCCAGTCTAATTGTGCACGATGGCCCAGTGATGAGTTCCATGTCATCTTTGAACCACTTGATTGTAAATGGAGGTGTTCCTTCAAAGACACTTCTGAAGAGTACGGTAGACTTTGGAATGACAGCCTGAGACTCAGGCTCAGCTATGAATCTTGGCGGCACTAAAATTCATACAGAAAAACGATTACAGTAAACAACTAACAAGTTTTCGAGTTAAACAAATTGACAAAGTTGACCTTTGAATGCTAACCTTTAGCTGTAAGAACGCCACTGCACACACAGCTGCCTGCTTTGTTGGTAACTTTGCAGGAATACTCTCCTGTATCCGTGCTCTCAGTCAGCTTTAACTCCACTGAGACTGTATTTTCAATCTGCAGAAGTTTGTATTTGGAGCTCTTGGTGATTTTTTGTATCCCTTTGCTCCATTCAACTAACAGTGGAAGAGAACCAGCCACTTTGCACTCCATCACCACCGCTGAACCCATGGGCACTTGAATGTTTGTTAATTTTCTAATGAACATCGGAGGAATGACCTCTTCTGTTTGAAACAATATTAAAACATAATTAGAGTCGAAGAAAAAAAGCAACCCTACAACTTCTTATATCTGTTGTATGAAGTATTTTACAAACCTAACACAACCAGCACAACTCTACAGCTACAAATCCCAACAGAGTTTGTAGCTTCAAAGAGGTACTCTCCGCTGTCGTCAAGCTGAGAGGACTGGATGTTAAGACTGCAGAGGTTGTCCTCATAGCTGAGACGATGTTTCCTGCTTAACTGTAACTCTTGTCCATCTTTGGTCCATCTTACATTGATCTGAGGAGTTCCAGAAACCCTGCACTCAAGACTAACCGGATCTCCACAGGTCACTTGGACTACCTCCGGCTTCTCTTGGATTTTAGGTGGTTCTACAACACCAATAAAAAGAGATGAGTGCACTTGTTGTTGCTGGTAGAGCTAGCTGTAACGTTTGGCATAAGAATCATGCATGCAGGTACCTTGCACTACAAGAGTGGCAAAGCATTTGTCCTGCCCAGCTTCATTTACAACCTGGCAGGCATATTTCCCACTGTGGCTCACTTCACAGGCAGGAACTCTGAGAGTGGCCTTTTTGTTCTCAAACTTTCTCTCAGTCTTTGCATCCTCTGGGATCCAGTTCTCATCTTTTTGCCATTGTACAGCGAGAGGCAGAGAACCGTCCACGACGCAGTGAAAGACTGCAGCATGTCCCAAAACAGTGGTGATACTTTCTATCTTCTTTACAAACGTTGGAGGCACTAATTCAAACAAAAGATGCAATGAAATACCAGACAGCATCCAGGAATTCATGCCTAATGTACATGAGTGTGACGTTCAATCAGTAAAACCAACCTTTTAGTGACAAATCTGTAAAGCCAGTGCAACTTCCAACCTCATTGGCTACCGTGCACTGGTAAGTGCCAACGTCCTCCACTTTACAGTCCTGAATTTTCAAGTCCACATTTTCACTATCACTGATAATATACTTTTTGCTGGATTTGATCGGCTTCTTGTCTTTGAACCATGTGACCTTAAATGGAGAACTTCCTGCCACTTTGCAAGCAAACACTGCCGTGGATCCTTTAACGACGTCAAGAGACGCCAGCTCCTCGACAAACAAAGGAGGCTCTGAAATAACAAGGCAAATCAGACTAAAGTGATCTTTGATTTCTCTTCGTAACGTGAGATTCAACTTGAGCTTCACATTTAAATGAAATGCTGACAGGACGTAAACATGTACAGCAACAAAACCAACCTTTCACTTCTAACGCAACCGTGCAGCTCTCTGAGCCTGCCTCGTTGCAGGCCTCACAGAAATATTTCCCGCTGTCACGTTCACTAACTTGACAAATCTCCAAAGTGGATACAGAGTTCAAATATGACAGCTTGTGTTTGACACTTGGGTGAATCTCAGCTCCATCTCTGAACCAGTGGACAGAGATCTCTGGAGTACCAGCAACCTCGCACTCAAACACTGCACTGTCTCCTACTCTTACTACTGACATACCTTCAGGCTTTTCAATGAAAAAAGGGGGTTCTGAAAAAAAATACATAGAACAGTTACTTAAGAATGATGACCTCTGCAAAGTAAAGAAAACGGATTAAGGTGAGAGACCGATATTAACCTTTGACAAAGAGTGTTGCCTGACATGAGGTGGAGCCAACATCATTCTGTATTTCACAGACATAGTCTCCAGAATCAGAGGCTTTGGCAAAGAAGAGCTGCAATGAGCTTGACGTGTTGTCTTTGATCACAGAGCAGTCGGCACTGGATAGAATCTCCTTCTTGTTTTTAAACCATTTGATGGTCAGTGGTGGCGTGCCAGAGACCAGTACGTTAAACTGGACCTTTGAGCCGGGCAAAACATTCATGGATTCAAGCTTTTCAAGAATGCACGGTGGTACTGTAGGTGGACAAACCCCAACACATCTATTACAACATAGTCACAACATATACTATCTGATTACACACTGAGCTGAGAGAAAGTGCTGAGCATAAAAACTGAATTCCAACCTTTAACAATCAAAGTCCCAGAGCACTGGACCATTCCCGCTTTGTTTTTAGCAATGCAGGTGTAGCTGCCGCTGTCTTTACTGTCAAGATTAGAGATTTCCAGAAAAGCAGCATTTTCAAAAAATGTACATTTGTGTTTTTCATCGGGCTGGATCTCCGTCTTATCTTTGTACCACTGAATGGTTATTGGCAAAGAGCCTGATACAAGACAATCCAGATGAGCAAAGGATCCTTTGATACCTTCTGTCTGCTTCAGTTTTCTTGTGAAAGATGGTGGAATTATCTGATCTATTACATACAAAGTACACAACAGTGTTAAGTTGGTTGTATGAACACAATACAAAACAAATCTCATAAAAGATATAAAACTTTGGAATAAACTGACCTAAGACAGTAACTGATGCTTCACAAGAGCTGCGCCCGGCAAAATTTGAAACCTCGCAGGTGTATTCACCACTGTCACCTTTCTCTGTTTTAATAATCTGGAGCACAGAGCTGGTGTCTGTGCTCTGGATGTTGTATCTCTGGCCTGAGGTCAGCTCCTTTCCCGCCCTGATCCATCTGGACTTAAGTGGTCTGGTGCCTGAGAGTCTGCATTCAAGCCTGGCTGGGTCACCCTGGGTTACACTGATGGACTTTGCATGTTCTGAAACACTTGCTGGCTCTGGTATAAGGAAATGATCCAAACTGAATTAGCCACTACGGCGTACGGATGTTATTGTGACAGACAAAGCATTAAGCTTGACATAAAAGCAACAGCAGTTCAGCAGACAAGTAAGAACCAGAAAACGTCTTACAAACCTGTGACTATGAGCACAGCGGCACATCGCTGAGTCCCGGCTTTGTTCCGTGCCTGACAGACATATTTCCCACCATGTGATAACTGAGCATTTCTCAAATTCAACATGGCATTTTTGGTTTCATAGGTCATCTTAATGTGCTCATCTTCTGTGAGCTCACAATCGTCCTTGATCCAGGAGAAAGTCATGGGAAGTGATCCAGACAACATGCACTTCATAGAGATTTCAGTGCCCACCACGCAGGACATATCCTCTAGCCTCTGAACAAATGACGGTGGTTCTAGTGAGAGAAGACCACAAATCAGGCCACAGGAGGATTCGCACAAACATAAGGATCCACATTGCAAAACGTTCTCTCCCTGATCTAACCTTCTGTAGGCTGCCTGAATAGGAAAACCACATGCAGCGACCTTATCTCCTACAAATCATAATAATATACAACTATTTAGGACTAGCTAAATTTAGAGAAAACATCATGGTGCCTGGATTAGATTTTTATTAACACACAAGAACGTAAACATTGTTCTGCCCAAAACCTTATTGCTAAACTCTGCATCCATCACTCATAAAGAAATTAGAGATCAGCTTGGATGACGGCACGCATCACTGTCCTTTCACTAACCTTTGAGTGAAATCTGGCAAGAACAAGATGTCTCTCCAACATCATTTGCAACCGTGCACTGGTACGTTCCAGCATCTCCGGTCACACAGTTCGAGATGTGAAGCGTGATCGTGTCATTTTGGACACTGATCTTATGTCTTTTGTCGTTTATGATCAACTCGCCGTTGAGGAAGCAACTTATTTCAAATGGAGGGGAACCGGAGACGGTTCCTTCCAAAATAATATCGGATCCCTTTACAAACTCAGCTGATTCAAAAGGCCTCACAAACACCAGAGGCTCTATAAGAAAAGAAGAGATAATAAATGTTATATTTAAAGTCAGTAGAGGACTGAAGAGGACCAGCCTGGTCCACAGAGTTCATTTAACGGCGTCACAGTGCATTTGACAGTGTCACTTATTTTTTTAAGCATATTTGACCCTGTGCTTTATCCAGTCATTGTCAGCAGCATGTTAAAGAACGATGTGGACCAGGCTTTGTTTAGCAGGTAAACTGTATGAAGACAACTAAAGACTGAACCAACCTTTCACTGTCACTGAGCTGCTGCACTGGTCTCTGCCGGCCTCGCTGGATGCCACGCAGACATAATTTCCACTGTCCCCTACAGAACAGTCCTCTACCTCCAGAGTCGCTATTGAGCCGTCGAAGGACATTGCGTGTCTGTGTTCGGAAACGATCTCTGAGCCATTTTTAAACCACGCAATGCTAATAACTGGGGTGCCCTGCACTTTGCAGGACAACTTCAGAGGCTGTCCAGTTTTCAGCAGCTGCGAAGGCTCAAGCTTCAGTGTAAATGTTGGGGCTTCTGTAACAGTTACATCAAAAACAAGAGGTTAAAGTAAAACAAAAAACAGAACGGTTGGCTAATCACTTTTTAAAAAGAAAGAACGAAACAACACCTTTTACAAAGAGCAACGCGGTGCAATCCACCTTCCCAGCATCATTGGATACTTGGCATGTGTATTTAGCAGAATCACTGGGTTTCACAGAGTGAAGCTCCAAGGAGCTCGAGGAGGCGTCTTTCTTTATGAAGCATTTCCCCCCAGTGAAAATCTCTTTCTCCTCTCTGAACCATTTCACAACCAGAGGAGCTGATCCTGTAAAGGCTGATTTTAAGACAACATTTGATCCCGGCGAAGCGTCCTGGGATTCAGGTTGCACTGTGAAGAATGGAGGTTCTGGAGTTTTTTTTTGAGGAGGGAAAGAACAGCATACATGTTCAAAGCCTGTTAATAACTTTAAAACTAACTTCTCATTTGTAATTTTGGCAGAAATTCATGTTTAATTCAACTCCTCTGACCTTTGACTGACAAAGTACCAGTGGTCTCTTTTTGTCCGGCATCGTTAGAGGCCCGGCATGTATAAACTCCACCGTCACTGTGATCTACGCCGGTTACCGTGACAGAGGCTGTACTCTCACTGAAATCGAGCTTATACTTGTGATCACTGTGGATTTCCTTATTGTCTTTGTACCAAGAGACAACCATGGGCTGAGATCCAGAAACTCTGCATTCCAATGTAACATTACCACCAATATTTGCGTCCACTTTCTTTAGAGTTTTGGTGAAGGATGGTGGAACTGCACGATCTGTGTAGGGACATATACCAAACATAAAACTGTCATCAAGGGCCAAATCTGTCAGCTGTTATTGACGATTTACTGGTGGCTAAAACTAACCTATAACCGTGACAGAGCATGTACACTGGTCTTTTCCAACTTTATTGGACACCTCCATCGTGTACTCAGAAGTGTCTCCTTTATCTGCTGTCAGGATCTTTAAGATGGCAGTGTTCCCCTTCATCGACATTTTGTATTTACGGCTGCTGATCATCTCCTTGCCGTCTTTAAACCACTTCACTTTGAGCTCTGGGCTTCCAGAAATCGTGCACTCCAATGTGGCTGATTCTCCTGCAGTGACACTGATGGATGCTGCTTTCTCTATGATCCTAGCTGGTTCTACAATACAACAGAAGTTTTAGACTTTAAAAAAAATGTATCTGAACTTGGAAAATGTTTCCAGTCAACAGGAGTGTGGTCTGACCTTGAATTGTTAAGACGGCTTCACATTTCTGCTGCCCTGCTTCGTTTTCAGCGAGGCACGTATACCTGCCACCGTGCTTTATCTCAACAGACGAGAAGGAAATGCTTGTGACGTTGTGCTCAAACGTCATTTTGATATTTGGATCATCATCTCTCAGCAGCTCGGAGTCTTTCATCCATTTGACAGATATGGGAGCCGAGCCTTTGACGGTCCCCTGTAGTTTCACTGTGTTTCCCAACACTGCTGTAGCACTCTCAACCCTCTTTGAGAACAGAGGCGGCTCTGAAATAACAGTATCCGTAATAATGATATAAACAACAGCTAAGATCACTATGATGACTGTAATAAAAGTTTGTTGTGCCCTCACTAACCTTTCTGTTTAGCCACTGACTTTGAGGTTACTGACCCAACCTCATTTGATACAACACATTCGTATTCACCGGTGTCAGTGCTCTCAAATGAGTGGATCTCCAGAGAGGTCAGGGATCCCTGTGACACTATCCTGTACTTCTTATCTGTGGACAGGCATTTCTTATTCTTTTTCCAGGCCACCTCCAGTGGTGCAGAGCCTGCAAATTCACACTCCAATACAGCCACGGAGCCTCTGACCGCCTCTAAAGAGAGCAACTCCTTTTTGAAAGACGGCGGTTCTAAAGGGGAACATATAGTTCAGTTAGGGCTGTTCTACAGACTGAAAGTTTGGTTCTGTAATACATATTGCGTAAGTCTGCACACCTTTAACGGTTACTTTAGTGCTGCAGCTTTCACAGCCAGACTCATTGAGAACCTCACAGGTGTAGTTTCCACCATCACTCAACGCGATATCCCGAATCTCAAGAGTGGCCACACCATCCTTCAGACTGATGCCATATCTGCCACCAGCGGACAGCTCACTGTTATTAAAGAACCAGGTGGTGTGAAGTTCAGGAGATCCTTTGATGGCGCACTGCAGCCGTCCAGTGCTGCCTTGCTTCCAGACTGTGGTGGCCTCCAGCCTCTTTACAAAGACTGGCGGTTCTGGAGAGGCATTATCAAGTCAAAGAAGTCATTGAAAAATAACAACCCAGCGTTGAAAGAGAAGAGGTTTAAGACAGAAAAAAAAGGGAAAGCCGGAGCTGCGTTTATACCATCAGCACTGGACACCATAGTATATAATTACAGGCAGTACTGCAGATTTGCAACAGCTTCAAATGTGGCAGTGTACATGAAAACGAACTCTTACCTTGTACCTTCACCAACGTGGAGCAAGTTGCACTCCCAGCGTCATTCGTCGCCATGCACACAAAATTTCCACAATCTTTCAGTGAGGTCTTTAGGATATCAAGGGTGGCTGTCTTATCCTCAAATGACAGTTTACAGTCTGGAGACTGGTGGATTTTTCTACCATCTCTGGTCCAAGTGACAGCCACTCCAGTGTCCTCGTCCACCTGACATTCCAGGTGCAGAGGAGCTCCGACCACGGCGGCGACAGAACTCAGGGGCTTTACAAAGTTGGGCTTATCAATAACGCGCAGCTCCATGCTGCACTCAGCCGCCCCAACACTGTTTGACACTGTGCAAACATAAAGCCCTCTGTCAGCTGCCTCCAGCTTGGTTATCTCAAGAGTGTGTTTATTCTTTTCACAAGAGGTTTGGTAGTGTGTAGGCACATGGGGTAAGGCCTGGTTGTCTTTGAGCCAGACAACATTCAGAGGAGCAGATCCTGTTATTACACACTGTATCAGTGCCCTCTTTCCAACATACACAGTCTGAGGGTCAGGTTTAGTTATAAAGGCAGGAGGGTATCGCTCTATAAGAATTAAGGAGAAGAGAAACATATTAGTGGTGATGTGTTACACCCTGTTTACTGACATCAACCCGAAAACCTGCCAATCAAAAACAAACCGAAGCATCCAGTAACTATCCAACAAAGACCACCACTGCCAATAACAGCGCCACACCCAACCAGCGAAGCAGAAGGAAACATGCGTCACGCTCACCTGTCACACTGAGAGAGGCGGAGCATTCATCGCTGCCGTGCTGATTGGACGCCTTGCAGGTGTATTCGCCGCTGTCGTCCTTGGTTGGGGTCAGAAGCTCCAGGGAGGAAACGCTGAAGCGACTGATAATCCTGTATTTATCACTCTCCTTGATGGGCTGTCCATCTTTGAACCACTTGAAGCTCACGTTTGGAGCATCCTCAGTTTCACATTCAAACTTGGCGGTGTTGCCAATGTTGATCTCCAAAGGGACAATCCTGTGCTTGAACACAGGTTTCACTGTTTTTGGAAGGAAAGAAAGATAAAAAGAAATAAATAAATAAACAGAAGAAGGTGAAATGGAAACAGAAAGGAATGTTTCTACTGGAGAGGGTGATGCAGTGGACCTGGGATGGAAAGTTATCGTGTCGTGACTGTGGAGGAGGAAAATGGAAGATTAGGCTTGACTGAAGATGTGATGAACAGAAAATCTGTGGTAAGAAAAGGAGAGAAAGCATGCAAAGAGGAAAGAACCGAGAAGAGAGGAGTGATGGATGTTTAAAGAAATGGAGTCAAAGATGATTCCTCTGGAGGAAACGGTTATGGATATGGGGGGTCATGTGTTTGTGGAGTGATGGATGGGCAGTGAGGAAAAGGGACGATTTTACGGCTGTCTGGTAAAAACCTCAAACCTCCAAATTTTGTCTCACTTAGGAAAATACTCAAGACACTTAATGAGAGGATTTTGTTTGCATTCAACTCATACATACTACCCAAAAGTTTAAATAAAGTTTGAGGTTTGCAGACAACAGAATGTAAAATTCACCAATGTGTGAAGTTAGTTGACGATGATATCAAAGAATTGCCCATCATCAAACCTCTTGAGACCACAGTGAGTCTTGAAGACGTTGTAGTCCTGCCAGCTTCATTCTCAGCCTCACAGACATATTCTCCTTGATGCTTCTCCTTGACAACTTTGTTGATAACTAGTGTGTATGTGTCGTGGTCTTTAGAACACTTGAACTCTTTGCCAGATTTCACAAGTTGCCCATTGAAAAACCAGTTTACTTTGGTGACATACTTTATGGTGGCACTAAAATTGGCCTTGCCGTTTTCCTCAGTGCAAATGTCTTCCAAAGTGTCCACAACGACGGGACAGTCCACCAGACTGTCTGAGGACTCACTGATGATGATTGCCTCTGAAAGGTACTCCTCCCTGGTTTCTCTGTGGACAGAAATGTCCACACTTTGTGCAACGGGAACCTGGCCCATAGAAACCGTGGCGGTGGCTTCACCAGCAGTGGCATCCGTCTCTGACCTCACTATCTTCCTGCTCACCTGCCTGGACTCACAGATCTCAGACCGACTCTGAACTGTTGCACTTTGGAAGGATGCCCTGGCTTCAGTTTTGATGGCTGCAGACTGAGACACAGTGGGAGGAAACCCTGTTGCACTCTCTGCCACCATCACAGTGTCCACCACAGAGGACAACGCCTCTTCTGTGGGCGCCGAGCTGACAAGCGCCTTCTGAGGCTTTTCAATCTGCATGGTGCCTGGTTGCTCTGATGTAAGACTTTGTTGCTCCTGGAAAACCATAGCATGCAGAGCTACCTGGAGTTCAGACCTGAGGTCAGCTGTCTGAGGGTATTCACCCTCAAAAGACAGCGTAATCTCCATGGGAGCACCTGGTGTTGTAATAAGATATGTACTGGTGGCTAGTTTGGGCTCTCTCTGAACCTTCACCTCCTGCACCTCCACAGCCTCTAACCTTCCTATGATATCGGCCAGGAGCACTGTCTGGTCACTGGCCACAGCAGACTTCAGGACATCTCTGAGCTGATGCCGTATATTCAGACCTGAAGCTGTGGGAACCTGAATGACAAAGTTGAGTTCTTTAGGCAGAATCTGACTGTCCTCTGACTCATGGACAAACATAACTCCTTTGGGCTGCATCGTAACGCAGGCAGACGAGCCCATAGATTTATGCATCTCACTTGAAAGCTCTCCAATAATGACCTGCTTTTCTTCTAACATCACTGACTGTCGAACTGACTGGCCCTCTTGGATCTGGAATGCAAAGTCCTGCTCAGCAGCTTCTAAGACAGTACAGCTTTCTGTGGCAACAGCCTTCTCCTCTATGAAAACAGACTTTTTGGGGATCTTGGGCTCAATGGTCACCTCAGGCCTGAATTTCTCACCAGTTTCAAGAGTAACAGTGTGACCTTCCTCAATAGCCTGAGTGTCTGTGACATTCAGAGAGTGCATGATTTTCCAGTAATCTTCTTTCTGGACTAGTGCTCGCTGCTGCTTCATGTCCGCACTGAAAGGAGTTTCCTTTGGCAGCTGTGTGGGTTCGGAGGAGACCGTGAGGATGTTCAGGGGTCTGGGCTCAGTTCGAAGCTGCGACCGAACCCCGGTCACCGTCAAATCAAGATCTTTGTGATAATCTGCTGTGATCGCTCTTCTTTCTTCTGAGGTAGCTGCAAGTCTCCTGGCCTTTTCCTGTTTCTGTGTCGCCACCTGCTGGTCAGGTTTAGTGATGGTAAGTATGCCTTCCTTTGGTAAAACTGGTAAGGAATGAACTGACTGAAGGTGTTTTGTTTGTGGTAACTCTTTCTTTGGCTGAATCGATGTGGCGTCTGTCTCTGCTGCAAACTCTGAAGTTGCCTCACAAACCACCGTTCTTTGCTCTTCTTGAGTCACAGAATACAACAAAGTCGGACTCTTCCTCGCTTCTGCCTGCTCTGTAAAAGGCTTTTCACTGCTGAACCTGCCCTCAGACTGTAAAACATCCTGATCACTGATAACCTGCAGGTTCAGAAGTCTTTCTCCCTCTCGCTGAGGCTGCAGACACTCCGAAGAAGTTACACCTGGCACCTCACCTACCTGCTCGGCCTGGAGTTCGTATTTCTCTTCAGCAGCTATAGCTGATTTATAGACTAAGTCTTTGAATGGGATGATGCTCTTCTGCTCTGGTCTGTGTATTTCAAATTTCTGCTCTTTTGATAACGCCACTCGAGTTTCATTCACTGGTGCTACAACTGGTACAAACTGCTCTTTCTGAATGAGGGGTTTGGTTGCTGCATCTAAAGCCGGCAAAGGCTCAGAGTGCCTTTCTGTGATCGGCAGTTGCCGTGTAGACTGAGCTGAGTATAAAATCTTAACACCCTCTGTGACTCTGAAACTCCTCTCCTCCTCTGGTCTGGGCATGATGCCTTTAGTTTCATCAAGGATGGGTTGAGTCGACTGTATTTGGTGATTGCTAACAAGCTGCCTGGGCTCAGTCGATGTCTGCATGTGCTCTGGAGCCTGGTCCATCAGGGCCTCAGATCTCACTGAGGTGAGTGGGAGGACCTCTTCAGATGTGGCCGACATGAGCTTGGACGGCTGCTCTTTGGCTGACTTGAGCTCGACTACCTCAGGGCTAAGAATCGGTTCGGAGTGCTGCTCCGTGATCTTTTGTCTCTCTTGGACTGAAGATAAGAAAGTTGCCAAGTGAACCTGTTTCATGGGAACAGCTGAGGCCTGAGGTGGATGGGCGGGGGTCAAAGAAACCCTCTCTTGTATTTCGTGGGACTGCAACACTGCTGCTTGGTGGGTGAGCTGCTCTCGACGGAGGGTGGCAGCAGAGATATCGAGCTCTCCGAGGGTTCCCACCTCCTCACTCTGAATAATCTGCTGGTCTTCAGTGCTGATGGTGTAAATCATCTGATCAGACCGGCTTCTTTCCTGGTGTAACCTCGATTCTGTGGTTTGTTCACTCATGGAGATCTTCAGACCTGCAGTTTTCTTTACTAATGTGCGCTCTTCCTGAACCATCTCCCTGAACACCAGCAGCTCGGCAGCACAAGTTGCTTCCCCATATTGGTTGGAGACCTTACAGGTGTAAACACCGCTGTGTTCTTGTTTGACGCTCTTAATACTAATAAAACCTGATCCATCTGGGTTGTTCACAATCATACAGAACCCACTAGGCTGAATACGGAAGCTGCCTTTGAGCCACTGAACCTCAGGGAGAGGATCTCCAGTCACAATGTACCTGAAGAAAGCCTGACCTCCCTCAGACAACTGAAGAGACTCTGGGGTTTTAGTGAATTCTGGAGGTTTCCCAGTCGGTACAAATGTTGTCCCTTCATCTCGTTTCTCTTTTTCAGGCTCCTTCAGCTGAACGTCCAGATAAGAAGCGCTCGTCGACTGGCCAAATCTGTTGCTGACCGTACAGGAGTACTCTCCTTCAAACTCCCTTCGAACTTCGTTAATGACCAAGCTATACTCATCTCGCTCATGAAGGAATGTGTACACGGACGAACTCGTTATAATCTGCCCATTGTGGAACCAGTGAACAGTGGGCTTAGGGAACCCGGACACTTTGACAGTAAACACAGCCGTTTCTCCAACAGTCACAGCTGCAGGAGAAAGTTCGCTGAGGAAAACGGGTTTTTCTTTTTTCTTCTCCAAAGTGCTGGAGTAGCGTTTGGACTCTGGCTTGAGTTCAAGTGTTCTGGTTTTGTCTGGTAACTTTAGGCCAGTGTAGTACAACTCCTGCGTTTCCTCTTCCACCGTGACGGCCAAGCTAGAAAAGGCTGAGTGGAATAATGACAGTTTAAAGTAAAGTGAGACACACACTGCAGCCAACACAGTGAGTCTACAGCTGAGTTAGATTTGACTGCAAGGCAAATGAAACAAACATACTGGATTGAATGTTTCAGCCAATTTACTACAAGTTACAAATACCTTTCATTGCTCCTATCCTTTTCCAAACTGTCAGGTTCTAAGATTTTTTTTTTTAGAAAAACCCATTCAGAAAGAAAAGTATTCAACTGCGACGAATCCACAACCGTTAGACTCAGTTTAACCCTTTTAAACCTGCCATAGAACCAAATCCGCCAGAACATATTTTACATTTTTACCTGCTGTGGTGCCACATATTTTTCTAAATACAGAGATGTCTTAGCTGTATCCCTCAAAATTAGAAATATAAAAAAGTTGCACAAAATAATTTTAAACCACAATAAATTTGAGTGTATTCATTGGCTAGTTTTTGAGATACACTCAAATTTATAAACTAAGACAAAAACAAAATGAACACCCGCTATCTGGATTATACTAGTTTTATTGTGTGCGCTGTTACTGGTTTTCTGCACACCCACTCGTGGAAGAGAACAGCTCTCTGAGACATGTTTGATATGTAAGTGTTACTCCTCCGGTTTAATAAGCAAAAAGAATTATTGCTCTATCTTATGTGGTTGCAGTTTTACCGGCATTTAAAAATTGATATGCAAAAGAGATCGCCGGCGCTCCCGTTGGTTTAACAGGGTTAAAGACCTGGGAAAATCTTGGGTAATAATTTTTAAAAAAATCAAACTTAATATTTTGGAAAACGGTAAATGGAGAAAACCCAGAAATACCACAGAAGAAACAAGAAAAATAAACAGAATCTGAAAAATGTAATGTGACGTTCTAACCAGCGCAACCAATGCATTCTTCACCTCAACATTTACTCGGATGACGTTGTACTACAGCGAAACCATGAAGAAGACACCTTTACGTCAGGGACACACAAGACAATATTTACCTTCCACTTGCTCCTGGACCTGAATCACAGGTTCCTTCTCCACTGCAGTTACTGTAAAGACACAAACATTCACAAATTACAAACACTCCCATAACTGCACACAAAGTCTCATATGGTGCAAGACTGTTAGAATCAGTGACAGGTCGTGCATCCATATCGTCTGGTTGTTCTGTGTTTTGTTCTTTCACTAACATTCTTGCATGCTTCCTGTTCGTCTTTAGTGTGCAGCACCTTTGGCTGAAAAAAAAATAAAAAGGCTCAGTGATATGAGTGTCCCTCTCTCTTTATCTCTTTCCATGTTTTGGTCAGTAAAGCAGGACACAAAGGTCAGCGACCTGTCCTAAACACAGCGGTTAAACCTTGTTGAAGAAGTGGTGTCGCCCTGTGAAGAAGTGTGCCTCTGCTGGCTGTGTGGGTGGAAAGCAGTGTGGATGAGTGGTGGGCCAAACAGAGCCCGAGCGAGCAGAAGGACCAAAAGCATGCAGATGCCAACCTTTCATCACTGTGTGGCACTCAGCGTCCCCGGCTGAGTTGACATTTTCACAAGTATAAGAAGAGCCCCCATGTCCGGATCCCACATTGTTAACATTTACACAGCACAGGGGGCCGTCATGTTTCAGAGAGTAAGACACAGAATCGTCAACTTTCAAACGGTTGTAAAGCCAAATGACAAACGGAGTTGGAAGCCCCTTCATAACGCAATACAAGGAGCCGCTGTCTCTGTTTCGGACCAGCAGCTCGGGGGGGAGTCTGATCAGGTATTCGGGGCGGCTGGAGAGGCGTTGACCTCGCGAGTCATAAGGCATGACATCAGGGAAATACAGGTGGCTGATGCAGCTGTAAGGCCTCTGGGATGATGGAGGAGACGGTCCCGGCTTCTCCGTTGCCTCCTGCTTGTCTTGGTCGGGGGGATCTCTAGGGGTCTCCCTGTCTGCCTGAGTCACTTTACGCACAGAATCGGTAGGGACGGGGGTTTCTGCTTTGAGATTTGCTTCTTTAGCTGGGTGAGAATAAAGTTAGGGAGAGTAATTAGGGGTCAGAGAGTATAAGGCTGTGACTCGAAACACTAAAGGGGGTTAGTAGGATGGATGATGAGGTTAGCGATGCGAAGCTGGCAACAGCAGGAAGAGGATAAACTAGACTAAAAAGCTTGTTATTTTAATTACAGTCTACAGGTTACAAGGCTAAGAGGAAATATTAAATTATGAGAGGAAGGGACGAAGCAGGAGGAGCAGTAGAAAGGTGGGATGGACCAGATGAAGAGACAGACTGATAAAAAAAAAAGAAAGATTAACCACCTTCAACAGTGAGCTGGGCGGAGGAGCTGCTCTGGCCGTGTTGGTTGGTGGCGGTGCAGCGGTACATGCCCTGGTCCGCCGCACCAACACCGCGGATGACAAGGGACAACAACCCCCCGCTCTGAGAGCTCCTCACCCGCTCCGTGTCCGCCAGGCTCCTGCCGTTATGATCCCACGCCACCCCGGTGAAGGGCTGCCCGTCGAACGAGCATCTGAACTCAGCCATCTCGCCGCTTCTCACCTGGACGTCGCTCATTTCCATCAGCAGTTTGGGGCTGGCTGAGAGTTTGAAATCAAAGCTGCTCTCAGAGCTCACGTCCACCGAGCTGATGCTCTCCATCTGAATCTCAACTGTCCTCCAAGACACGGAGGAACTCTCAGAGACCGTCTCAGTAAACTCAACACTGTGGGCTGTTTGTCCCACCGACAGGGAGCTGAAACTCTCTGTCTGAGCCTCCAGCCTCTGACTTAGTTTAGTCTCAGCCCCAGTGCTCCACACACTAGCTAAGGCTTTTTCATCTGGGCAGTAAGAAAGAGTAGAAGAATTAGGTCAACACATCATTCTGGCGACTCCTTCAGGTTACTTGTGTCAGAGCTTGTTTGCCAAGGGTGAAGTTGGAGTGGAGTGCTGAGGATCAGTCAGGATCAGTGAGGGAGTGGACAGTGGCCGGTCTCCGCTGTCAATCATGCAAGCTCAGACTGGAGCCAAAATTTTAAATAAAACAATCAAAAAAGCTACGGATTACATCTGTGCTCGAGGAACCTGGAAAGCTACGTCTCCAGAGTTCAGCTCTGTTTTGACCATGCTGCGTTCCCCTGACATACGGACTCACGTCTCCGAAAAAAAAAAGATGTTTGTACTGTTAAGAGCTATTCGTGTAGGAACAGAAGAAGTCACATGCATATCAGGTAAGAGACCGACAGTTTAACTGTTTCTCACATGATGAAAATTAAAACGTGAAAAAGTTTCTGAGGGCTGAGCTGGAAAACGGTTCTAACCATAATTTAATGTAACCAGCAGCAGGTGAACTCTGGCTTTGGCATCACGGGGTCACAAGTTTGAAACCTCGCCATTGGCCCCCGGCAGAACCATGCGCCTTCTATGGGCTCAACTGAATTTTGGCCGACAGATGCTTCATATTATTTTAGCCAAGGCGAGTGTGAAGCATGCTGTCGAGGTTCTGATGCAATGCACTCCCCCAGCTCTGTCCCCTGGAGGGGGACGGGGACAGTTTAATCCTGAAAATCTGAAAAACTCACCGTCGATATTCAAAGTCGCCGCACACGTGGCCATTCCTGCGGAATTTGCAGCGACACATGAGTACTCTCCTTCGTGGTCGAGGAGAACTCTGGAAATCTCCAGCTGGCAGGTGTCGCCATAACGAGACATCTTGAAGATGTCTGAGTGTTTGATCTCTCTGTCATTACAGAACCACGAAACCTGCAGATCTGGAGACACAGCGTTGGTTTACAGTCAGGATCATCATATGTTCAGTGCAAATGATACCGAGTTTGTATAAACAGCAAATTAAAACAAAAATGGATCGGGAGCAGCGGTCACTACCTTCCCCAGAGACAGTGCACTGGAACTGGGCAGGGTGTCCCACAGCAACCAGGATGTCCCGTATGGGAGTGATGAGGACTGGAGCAGAGACCGGAGCCACCACCTCAGGAACTGGAAGCCAAGATGATAAAAATAATCAATAACAGTTCTATAACCTATCAAGTCATTTATCAGGTTCAAACACTTAAGACTGCCTGGCTCCAGGTTCTTAATTTGCAGCTTTTCTCTTTTTCATTAATGAAATGTCTTCGTCTCTGGTAACTCACAAAGGACGTCTTTTTTGACCCTATGCAGAGCAAATAATTCATAAGTGGAACAAAAAATAATGTTAGCCCAAAAAAACAAAAGATATCAATGCCTCGCCGTAATAACAGACCTTCCACAGTGAGAGGGGCGGAGCTTGTCGCCTCTCCGTAGTCGTTCTTGGCTTCGCAGCTGTAGACGGTGGCATCCTCGGGAAAGACTTCCAGCAGCAGCAGCGTGTGCTCGTCTCCATCGTGGAGGAACTTGCACTTGTAGCTGGTGGACAGAGCCTGGGAGTCCTTGTACCAGGACACCTGAGGCTGAGGGATGCCGCTCACCTGCACCGAGAAGCGAACCGATCTACCCGACATCGCCGTCTGAGGCTGCATGTGGCGGGCGATCTGAGGAGGCTCTGGCACTGAAGACAGGAAACAGGAAGGTGGGTTAACTTTTCAGATTCTGGGGCAGGGAACGTTTGGCAGGAAATAAAGTGAATCATTAGAGTTTGTATAAACGTTCAGAAAGCGTCCTGATAAAACCGTAAGGCAAGAAGCAGCAGGACGTGAAATCAGACTGATCCGCTGATGCTTCGGAGTTCTTACATCTGACATGAAGGTTCACGGTGCTTCTGTTCTTGCCGGCTAAGAAGGTGTACTCTCCGGCGTCGCTCCTGTAGGTCTCAGAGATGGTGAGGCGGTGGAGCTTCCTGATGGTGGCGTAGCTGAACCGTTCCTCTGCCGAGAGGTGGAGCTCCACTCCGTTCCTCATCCAGCGACCCTCTACATCATCCTCATTCACCTCAAACTCAAAGGTTGCTCTTTGCTTTTCAACCACCTACAAAGACAGGTGATTGGTGAATTGGGATTCCATTGTTTCCCAGGAGTTCTCACTAAATCTACTTCAGTTTAGTGAAAAAAAAAAAACAGTCGAAACGCTTTATTTTCAGCAGATCAAATCTCTGGCACCGTTTTTTTTTTTTTTGTCTTGACTGCATGTGTACACATAGTATGTGAACTCACAGTGACGTCCCTGCTAGCGGGCTCTGAGATTTTGACATCCCGTCCTTCGACTCCCAGGTGGCCCTTGGACATGCTGGATCCGGCCACAGCGGTGTATTCTCCGGCGTCACTCAGACGGACCGATGGCAGAACCAGACGATGCACAAATTTATCCGAGGTCATTTTGTATCTGCAGGAAACAGAAAACATATGAATGTGGTCAAGGACCGTTTTTGATTTGTTTTCATGATTTCGTTGTAGTTTGAGTACAAACTCCCGTACCTGTCGGACATCTCCAGCTCCTGACCGTCCTTCATCCACATCACCTGGATGTTCGGCTCGGAAACTTCACATTCAAAAGTCGCCCGCTTCTTCTCTGTGATCTTCAGGTCCTTCAGGTGTTTGGTGAACTCAACCACACGGGCTGCAGCAGAGTAATAAACACAGGGTCATAAATTAATTTACTTAAACTAAGCAGTAATCCATATGTGTGATCTTCGTATTTAATGACTCTTTGTAAAGTGAAGAAGTCATTTCTCTGTGAGGATCAATAACGTTTTTGTGATTTCTCTGATTTTCTAAAAGGGGCTAACGAGGGAAGTCAGCTCTGTCTGAGAAAATGGACACATGGCCTTTGTGCACTCCTCAGCTACCTCCGTCCCAGGGAGGTCCTTGTCCTGCTTTGGCCCCTCAGAGTACCACCATCTCCTCCAAGATGAAGAAGAAGCTAAGTGTTCACCATTTTGACAGGGATGGTAACGCATCACAGCTGTGGACCACTTCCTGGAGGTCCAAGACACCAACTTCTACAAAGAAGGGATCTGCATGATCCATGACTAAGTGTGTAAATGTAGGGAGAGACTGTGTTGAAAAATAAATTTTCTAGGTTCTATTATAACTCCTCGTGGTGCTGAAATCACAGAGCATTAACACCCAACTCAACTTATGAGCTTTTTAGTTTTACAGTTTTGATTTTGGTTGTGCAGACGTACTCTGGGTCAGGGTCAGGACACCCAAATCTCACAAAAATCAAACAAAGACCAAAAGCAAACATGCAAATGTACGGAAAACACACTTAAATGAGTGTAGAAACATAATGACTGGTTGTAGTGGTGACTGGTAAGATCTTTTAGGAGGTTCTAGGGGTTCTATAAGTGGTTCTAGTTATAACAGGGCGGGTACTAGAAGTCCTTTATTGGTTTTTAGGGGTCATTGGGAGGTTTTAGGGTTTCTTTAGAAGGGTCTGTTGGACATACAGGAGGTTGTAGTGGTCACTGGGGAAGGTCTTGACATTCTTTGAATGTAGTGGAGAATTTAGCAGCTGAAGAACCAGATATTTCCTTCAGATGTTGGTAGAGACCAAAAATGGAGCTACCTTCAACATGGAGTTTGGCTGAAGTAACTGCAGAGCCGGCCATGAAGGTGTACTCAGCGCTGTCCCCGAAGTGGACGTTCCTTATGCTCAGAGTGTGTGTGAGCTGTTTGCAGCGAGCCTGGCATCTGTCAGTGGACCGGATCTCCACGCCGTTCTTCAGCCATTTGTACGTGATCCCCTCGTAGTTAACATTCACTTCAAATGTGACCGTGTCTTTGTCCTGAGCGTTCAGGTCCTGAAGCATGGTCGTGATCAGAATGGCTGGAAAACAACAAAAGTAATGGTAAGTTCACCACTGCTTTTAGGCACCTGTGAAACAAAGTCCTTACAATTTACTGAATTTATGAATCGTGGGCCTAATATGGGCATAACATACTATATTATGGGTTTGTTGTTTCACAAGGAATTTCCATTAGATCCATTATTGGCTAAAAGTTGTTTGAACATCAAAAGGCAAAATTTCAGCATCAAAGCATCAAAGACAGTAGTTAAGAGGAGGAACTTACGGCTAACGGTGAGCGTTGCAGACACTCGGTCGTTCCCGCAGATGAAGGTGTACTCCGCGGAGTCATCTCTGCTGGTGTTCATGATCTTCAGCTGGTGGAGTTTCCCCTGAACCACGATCCTGAACTTCTCGCTCATCTCGATCTCCACACCGTCCTTCAGCCAGGTGGATGGTACGTTGAAGTGAGAAACCTCACACTCGAACGTGGCCACCTGAGTCTCAGGGACCTCCATGCTCTTCATGGGTTTGGTGACTCGTAGAGCTGAAGGGAAAAAGTATGTATATGCAGAATATTAATCCAACATGTATCTGAAGCAGAGTGGAACATGAAACAGAGTCCTGTGTTAGAGATGAACACTTACATTCGACGATGAGACGAGCGCTGCACTGCAGGTGGCCCACCACAGCGGTGTACTCTCCCTGTTTGTTGTTGTCCACATCCTGGACAATCAGTTTATGGGTCTTCTTCTCAGAGAGCATCCTGTAGTGCTTGTTTGGCCTCAGCTCCACGTTGTTGAACATCCACTTTACAGGGATATTGTCCTCAGAGATGCCAACCTCAAATACAGCTGTTGCGCCCAACAGTGACGTCACGTCCTTCGGCTTCTTCAGGATTTTGATAGCTGTGGGAAAATATTTTATAGTTTTATCGTTTGTTTTTTAATGGCTTACCGGGGAACTGTACATCTGGACGCTTTTGAGTTTTTATTTTTGACAAAACATCTGAAATTGTGGTTGCTTACTTTCAACGTTGAGCCTGGCATTTGCAGACAGTTTTCCCAGTTTGAAAGAGTAAACAGACTCGTCATGTGTGGTGCAGTTCTTGATCTTCAAGGTGTGGACTGTGCCTTCGATACTGATCTCGTATTTATCGCTGGGCTGGATCTCGACACCATTCTTGATCCACTGCGCTCCTCTCACATTTTCGTGGGTCAGCTCCAGACTGAACACAGCTTCCTGAGTCTGGACCACATTCAGGTTTTTCAGGGTCTTTTTGACTTTCACAGCTGTGGAGGCAAACATCATCATTAATCCAGAGTTTGGTAACTTGTATGTTTGTGGGTGCCTTAGATAAGCGGCTCTCAGCCTGGGGGTTGCAAGCAGCCATTTGCTATGGACAGATATATACCAACAAACCAAAAATTAAAAATGTAAATCTCTAACATTTTGGGAAGCATGCTGGTTAGCCAACCTACAGAGACGGTGTGGTGTCTTCATCAGGGATTCCAACATTTTATCTAACACGTACTATATGCATCAGTTTCATTCAGAAAACTTGGACCTACCCTCAACTTTCAGGGTGGCTGAGGTCTTGGAGGTGGCGACCTGATAGGTGTACTCTCCGATGTCGGTGGCTTTGGTGATGACGATGACGAGGCGTCTGACGGCGCCTTTGACCTCGCTCACCACATTCTCGTTGAAGTCGACGGGCTGGCCATCTTTCAGCCACTTGCCCTCTGCAGACGGGTTGGCTACTTCGCACTCCAGCACGGAGGTTTGGGAGTCAGCCACCACCAAATCACGCAGAGGCTTCTTGATAGCACCACCTGGTGAAGGAGATAGTTCCTTTCAGTCAGTACTTGGTTCAGTCAACCCTACAAGACATTAAGATATAAAGCATATTTCGGGCATACCTGTTACAGTGAGAGAAGCACTGCACATCTTCTCACCAGCGGCAAACATGTACTCGCCCTCCTCATCCTTCATTGCGTTCATGACCGTCAGGGTGTGGTGCTTGTTCTTGGACTCCATCTTATACTTGGCGCTGGCTTTGAGTGGCTGCCTTTTGAAGGTCCAGAAGGCGTCGATGCCTGGGTGAGAAACCTCAACCTCGAAGGTGACATTCTCAGACTCAGAGCACTCCTTGTCCTTCATTGGGGTCACGATCTGGACCGCTGTTCAGATGGAACAATAGTTGAGGCAGTTAACTCATGTTCAACTGGTCATCGTTCAATAAATATTAACAAACAGTAAGACCATTTTTATTTTGGGCCATTTAAAGTAGACCCTCACACAAAATGTAACTCACCATCCAGGTAGGAAGAAATGGTGTAGTAAATTAAATGAATTATTTATTTATTCATCTATCTGATGTACTGTAATTGATAAACATATTGTTCTTTGTAGGTCAACAGAAAACTCTCTCCATTCTTGTGAGACTTACTCTGAACAGTTAACCTGCAGCTGGTGTCAGCTCGGCCAACAACCAGTTTGTACTGTCCTTCATCTGAGGCGTAGGTCCTGTTGAAGACCAGACGCTGCTTGGCTCCCTTTGCCACCATCTGGACTCGGTCGCTGGGCATCAGTAGTTGGTCATTGTGGTACCATTTAACGGAGCTGATGTCCTGAGCCGAGATCTTGGTCTCGAGGACAACCTTGGTGCCCTCAACGGCACTAGTGTCCTTCAGTGGGATCAGAACGCCAATAGCTGCAATGCAAAATCAAGTGTTTTGTTTGTAAGGTTTTATTTTGGAATACAAAATACTAAGACAGCATGTATCTCAGGTGACTTACTCTGAATGACCAGCTTTGCGGAGGTTGAGATCTCCTGATCGGGAACGACAAAGGAGTACATTCCAAAGTCATCCTTGTTGGTGTCTTCAATCAGGATTTTGTGGATCTGTTTGTCAATAACAATGTGGACACGGTTTGAGGCTGTGATGGGCTGCCCGTTCTTCATCCAGGTCCCTTCAACATTCTCCTGGGAGAACTTGACTTCCATCTGCGCAATGTCGCCCTCACAGACCGTCAGGTCAGTCAAAGGCTGCATCAGGGTCACTGGACGCACTGAAACATCAAGACAAACCTGTTAGGCACTAGATCCAGAGTCAAAATCAAACTAATGCTCCTTAACGATGATGGTATTCTTTACACCCCTATATATGAAATGGGCAGCTGGAAGATGAAGATTTTTTAGAGCCCTTATATTACGAGGTAGCTTGTGGTGTGAACTCAAGAAATGTCATGAGGGTTCATCCTCTGATGAGCAAGAATGTGCTCAGTAAATTTCATGGCTATCTACTAAATTGTCACATTTTTGAGTGCAAGAGAAAATTTGGCACGAAGTCCAGAAGGAAACAAAAATCTTAAGGATTTACCCTTACTACTGGTCAGATTAAGGAATCTGACCCGTAGTTGTTAGTGTTGCATGGACTGACCGATTCTGACCAGACTAGATGTTCTAAATTGACCAAAAATACAAAGTCAACAACTTATAGTTACTTCCAAAACTCACATTTCATCTTCAGTGAGGCGCTTGTCTTGAACTCGCCCACCGTGAAGGTATATTTTCCTTGGTCCTCCTTCTTCACATCTTTGACAGACAAGGTGTGTCTGCCACGACGGGAGGATATGACGTATTTACTGCTGAGGGAGAGCAGCTTTTCTCCAAAGAACCAGCTGCCTTCCGCATCCTCACGAGACACGAGACACTCAAACTCTGCAGAGTATGTCTCTGGCACCTCTGTGCTCTCCAGCTGCTTCAGGATCTCCAGGGGGGCTCCTGTTTGTTGTATAATACAGGTAGTACATCACTGTCAGTACCAGGTTTTTGAAAAGTTAGTCATATACTTGGACACAGTGGTGGTCGACTGTAGCCAGTAATTAGCCAACCCACCTTCAACGTTAAGCTTGGCAGTCGTCCTGACATCATCGTCTATGACCACACAGGCATATTCTGCATCATCTTTCATGCCAATCATCAGCACAGACAGGAAGTGAACCTTTCTGTCAGAGTGCATCCTGTATTTGTCTCCAGAGAAGATTTCCACATTATTCTTCAGCCATTTGACCTTGACAAAAGGCTCGTTGGTCTCGCACTCAAAGGTAGCCATGGTGTCCTTCTCCTTGGCATTGATGTCCTCCAGCTTCTGTGTGAAGGTGATGACTTGCTTTGCTGCAAAAATGAAAACAAACCTTTGTTAGAAAATACAACATTTTGTCAGAGTTAGTGATAAGTTTTAGAACACCGTGTTACCTTGCACCAGCAGGAAAGCATGGCTTGAAGTCTCTCCTGCAGTGTTTGAAGCTTTAACCATGACGCTAGCAGAATCCTCTGCTCTGACGTCTCTGATCACCAGTTCACACACGTGATCCTCAGGCCAGTACCAGTAAATACGATCTGACTTCTCCAGCTGAACACCATTCTTGAACCACTGACACTCAGGCTCTGGTCTGCCCACGACTCTGACTCTGAACTTCACTTCGTCACCTTGTGCAACTGTCTGGCTTGTAATACGTTCCAGGATCTTAGGAGCTTCCATACTGGCTGAGAGCTTGACCCTCTCTGGTTTTAGAGGTTTAGCTGTAAGTTTGCGGCGCTCCTCCTCCTTCTTCTTCTCCGCCTCTTCCTTCTCCTTGGCATGGTGAAGCAAATCCTCCTTGGTTTTCTTCAGCAGATCCTCGTAGGACTCATCCCTTTTACGTGACTTGAGCTCCACCGCGGTGATGGACTCATAATAGCCTTCCTCTGTCCTGCGTTTGAACTTGCTCCTCAGCTCCTCCGACTCTTCCGAGGCTTTCTCATGGACGATTCTCTGGGCTTTCTTGAGCTTGACCACTTCTTTCACCTGAGAGTCTTCTGCAGGTTTCTCAGCCTTCACCACTTCAAATGGTGTTTTTCCAGGTTCAGGTGTAGCCTCAGCGGCTTTAGCCTCAGGAGCGCGGCGCAGGTGAGTTCTGAAGTCCTCTTTCTGCTGAATCTCCAGCTTCACCGTGTGCTCGGTTGAGCCAAGGTTGTTGTCTGCCACCACTTTAACTTCTCCTGAATCATAGGATTTAATTTCAGTGATCTCCAGATAGTAAATACCATCATAGCGAAGTCTGTATCTCTTGCTCTTGCGGATAAGTTGTCCATTGAGGTACCAGTTGACCTTCGGTGCTGGATAACCGGTCACTCTGCAGCGGAATCTGGCAGTGTCGCCCTCCATAACTCTGACTGGTTCAGGAAGAAGGACAATCTCAGGTTTCATTTTCTCAGTTTCCTCTTCAGCGGTGACTCCTGCAGGTCCTCCCTCATGAGCTATACGCTCGATCTCATCGATTCTGTGCCCTCCCTTCTTGCCTTCAGGAAGCTGTGTTTCCTCAACAAGACCCTTCTCATCCTTAACGATCAGGGTGGCTGAGGTCTGGTCGACTCCATATTTGTTTGTGGCTCTACAGGTAATAACACCACTGTCTCTAGCGTAGGCGACTTCATAGTCAAGACTGCAGTAGCCAAATTCATTGACCATGCGCAACCTGTTAGCAGCTGCCAGGGGTTTGCCATCATGCAGCCACTCCACTACCATGGTGGGGTCACCAATAGGGGTCAGTCTGCACTCAAAATGAGCTGGACCGAAACGCTTCATGCGAACAGAAGTCAGCTTCTTCTTGAACTGTGGTTTCTGTTGTTTCTCTTTGTCGTAAAGGTCGCCCTCCTCCCACTGCTCCTGTCCATATCGCAGATGCAGGGGTTCTACCTCTGGAGGAGTGATTTCTTTGGCTTTGTAAGTTCCTTTGGGAATAATGAGCTTTCTCTCTGGTTCAGGTTCAGCATACTCAACCTCAACGTTGACTCTGCAGCGAGTGGTGTCTCTGCCAGCCTTGTTAATGGCTGTCGCTGTGTACCAGGCACTGTCTGAGCCAACAGCTGAGGGAATCTGGAATTTGGCCTCTCCTCTGGTTCCTTCAATCCTGGAACACGGATTTATTGCATTAGAAAACTTCAACACTTGAGTTTTTTTACGAAATCAAAAAATTACAGTTGTTTTGAGGAATACTGTTAGTTCACTCTGACAAATGTGAACTGATTGGATGATGCCACTGCTAGATTTTGAAAGGTCAAACCTAACTCATTCGCAAAATATAAAATTAAAGCTCAAAATACTGGACTTACTTTTTGAGTTGGAGACTTTTGAAAAAAAAAAAAAAAAAGCAAACAAAAACATACAAACACAAAATTACAATTAAAATGCCACTGAAAACGAACTATGTTACGTATGTTGTTTGCCATTCTGTACTGGCAGCTCGCTCAGTTGTTTGACCATCGTTATAAAGGTCTGAATATCTCATGTACTCAGTGTTCATTTTGGGTGTGAGAGAGCCAATTTCTGAATACTGCTAATACAGCTAATTTGCATACCTGATGTTTGGGTGTTTGTGTGGTGTGATAATGTCACTGTTTTTCAGCCAGACGATATCAGGCAGGGGGTTTCCGATGGCTTTGACAGCCAGTTCGACCAGAGTGCCCTCCTTCACACTGATGTTCTTCAGCTTGTCAGTGAACTGGGGTCGCACCAAGGTTTCTTTAGCTGAAAAGAAAGTGTTACGGAACCAAATGTCCATGGTTATCTTTTTCCAAAAGAGATTCAACAGAGATCACAGAACATCCAAAGGTAAATGAAGCGTTACCATCAACAGTGAGAGTGACAGAGAGGGATGAACGTCCAGCTCTGTTCTGAGCCACGACTGTCCATTCTCCTGAGTCTTCTGGCATGGCTGGGACAATGATCAGGGACTGAGTACCATCCTCTTTAACCACTATCTTGTGGGTGTAGTCGCTTACCACTTGTTGTCCTGGGAAGGTGATGAACAGATTTTGATTATTAGGAGACCATCAAATCTGGTTTAAGAACTCGGTTTAAGCAGATTTTATTTGTTTTACTCACCGTTGTGGAACCAGTAAGTGTCGGGCATGGGTCTGCCGACGACCTTCAGGTCGAACCTGGCAGTTTGCCCCTCAGAGCATTTGCATGAGGAAGGCTTCATGACAAACACAGGTTTGTAGAGTCTTTCCAGCTGTGCCTCATCTGTCTCATCGAGCCTGCGAGCGGGGGAGCGTCCAGGCGAACGGCTGGGAGAACGCCCAGGTGAGCGGCTCAGAGAACGAGGAGATGTGGACCTGAGAGAGGATTAATCATCGTCAGTACCAGGATGCTCATGATTCTAAACTTTGTAGGTATTTCTCAGTCCTTTGAGTAAAACCTTACCTGATCCTCTGCACTGCTGGCTGCGGTGTGTATCTCTGAGGTGCCCCAGATGGCTCCACATAGAGCTTCCCAGAGCTGACGGCGTTTCCCTTCATGTTGGTAGCAAAGGCGGTGTACACGCCCTCATCTTCGGGCAAAACGACAGGCAAACGAAGGCTGGCTCGTCCATCCTGAAGAACCTCCATCTGGTGACGGTCTCCAGGCCTGATACGCTCGCCATCTTTAAACCATGCAATCTGGCAGAGGACAAAATGTCATTGAAAATCCACTTTGGCTTCAAATGTGCAATTTTCCAACACTATTCATAATTTCCTTTTCCTTTTAGTTAAACAGAGACAGATTATTACACAGAAAGCGATTCTGTAAATGTTCAGTACCTTTGGCAGTGGCATTCCAGCCATCTTACAGTGGAAAGTGACGCCCATTCCCTCCATGATCCTGTAGTTTTTCACCGGCGTGTCAAAGGCCGGCTGCACCGCCTCTGTGGGGGCGGCGGTCACCATCAACTCTCCGTCCTCTGTCACTATCTCTCTGTACGTAATCTTCATGATGCGGAGCTCGATCTCCTGGATGATCCTCTGCTCGATGGCAGAAAGATGGAATTCCTGCAGATGTGATGAGATGTTCATCAGCTGATAATCAAAACATGGGTCTTGGTCACAACCAAGTCCAGGACGTAGTAGAGAGAGATCTTTTATAGGTTATGAGGAAAAAATGCAGATATTTCCTCCATTCAAACTTCATGATTTACATAACGAGACTCCATCCGTGTCTTACCTGTCCTGAAATAATGGTGGTGGTCATCTGCTCCATTGCCGTAACAACGACGGGGGGAACGTCTCCCACTCTGGGCTCCTGCACCACGGCTGTCACTTCAGTCTTAAACGTTGCTTCCTGTTTCTTCACGTAGGCTTCATATTCCTCTGTTACCAAAACAAAGCATTTAACCTTATGTGATCTCAGGCAACTTATTTCACGGACTGGAGACATGTTGACAGACACACAGAGAAAATCTGATATCCGTAATTATACTTCTGAAGTCCTGGAAGATGTAACTTCATTTGGATGGTGGGTTTTATTGACGCAGACGGTTACGTACCTTCCTCCAGCAGACTGGTGGAGGCTGAGACTTCTCCAAGCTGGTTCTTGGCAAACACGGCGTATTCTCCGGCGTCATCAGCGAAGGTCATGGAGATCTCCAGCCTGCACTCTCCGGTCTCCTTCTTGTAGGCAACTTTGTATCTGAAGGACAGTGAAGGGGAAGGGCATGATGTAGGCTGTTCATTGATAACAGGTGACCCCTGCAGGCTGCAATGTTCAGTGCAGGTGAAATATGAACAAACAGTATTTGGATAATTCATCTAATTTTACAGTCCTGCCAGAAAGTGAGCTAAAAATACAAAAGTTGTCCAGAAGGTGGCACTTTGGAAAAGGTGACAGACTCAGTAAAATAGGGATCGGGATATTTCACTGTAATTTCCAATTAGATTTTAAAAAATGTGGCCTATTAAATATCATCGAAAATCAGACACATTTGATTCTGAGATCAGAGCTCAACACAGGACGATATTACACACCTGTATCCAGTGGTGAGCGGTACACCGCTCTTCTTCCAGATAATATGTGGTTTGGGGCTTCCGCCAACCTGGCATTCAAAGACCACACTTCCTCCCTCCACCAGCTTCTGGATACTGGGTTTCTTGATGAAGAAGGGAGCGGCGGCGGCAGCGTCCGACTCGGCCACGCTCACCTGAGACATGGTTTCTTCTTTCGCTTCTTCGGTTACTCTGGAAATACAAATCGCCTTTTAGCATTTCCACGGCCAAGCTGAACCACTAGCTATCTTTAAGTAAATGGTAAACGGCTACTACAAGTCACATTCACCCATTCATACAGAGTTAATTTGTGGACTATGTTTATCAAACTGCACTATATCAGTTTGCCTTGCAACCTTTGAAAGAGCTTTGATCGACTCACAGTTTTTCCTGAGCAGTTTCAACGTGTTCGGCGACGATAGCGATCTCCTCTCTGCTCTCGATGTCCTCGGACACTGAACAAGAAAGAACGAGAGTTCGTCTCAACAGGAAGTTACTGGTGATATGATGACGGAAAGATGAACAAATGTACCAACAGTAAGTGAGAGGGGGCGTGGCTTAATGAAGGATACAATATAAAATGAAAACTGAGGAGGTCCCACAGTGCGACCCTGAGGGTCTCCAAAAGTAATTGCATATACAGCAGGACACTTTACATACTGTGAAGTATGACGCAAAACAATGAATATAAAATAAAATATTTTGTGTATTTATGCTTTTGCTCCTGTTTTACAGTTTGAACTGACCCTGGACGAGCAGGTAGCAGGAGGTGCTGACGGTTCCCGCCTCATTAGTGGCAGTGCAGGTGAAGCGTCCGCTGTCTTCAGCGAACGCCTCACGGATCATTAGCCGGGCGAATCCATTCTCGTAGCTGATCTGGAAATCGATGGAGCTCTCGATCTTGTAGTCTTCCCTGAACCACATGATGACCGGTGTCGGATCACCGCTGATCTGGCATTCGAGGGTCACAGACTCACCCTCTGTCACGTTTGTGTTTTTCAAGCCCTACAGACGAAACACAACGCTTTCAGAAAATGTCCCAAAGCAGCACCGATCTGTTCTGTGGTTTGGTGGAGTACTGAGCTACTTACAGACACCAGTGTGGGTGGAACCACGCCGCCACCGGCAGAAGGTACAGCTGCTGCCTCCACCACCTGTCACAGTCACAAATTTGTGAGCACAAAAGCAATCTAACCAAAAACAATGTTTTTATTAAAACCCACAACATGGACATCACATGACATGTTCACACAGGACAAGACTTTGAACTTGCTGTTCACATCCAACATGTGACGACAAGATGTCACAGCACAGAAAGACGGAGATGAGGCTGGATGGACTCAAGAGGTGAGAAGGATGTTGTCAATAGCATCGATAAGCACGTTAAAGTTTTTATTAGAAGGATGTTTATCCTGGATTTTCACAGAAATCAAGAAAACCGGACACCACGTTCCACAGTATGAAAACACAACTTCTCTTTAGCTCTTCCTTAATAATCAGTAAATCAAATGTAAAGTTTGGTGCTGGAATTATCAGAAGGGTTCAGGCTATGGGGAGCAGGAAAATCCTGCCCCTTAGATTTCACCAAACTCTCTAACCGTTATCTACTCATCAGGTTTTCTTGTCCTGTTCAGGTCCAGCCCACTAAACTACATTACACACCTGGGCTCCCCAGTCCTTATATATTGCCTCCATGCCCCCCGAGTGCACCACTCCCCTCTGTAACTCAGCGCCCAAACGACTCTGATATTTCTCAGAGAGGTCTTTGAAAGGTGGAGGGATGGGCTCGGGCGTCACTCTGGTCTCTGCCACTCTATGAGACGGACCGGGAGACTTGACAGGCTTGATGATCTTTCTAGCAGCAGCAGAGGATGAAGATAACTCTTTCTGCAGGCTGGTGATGGCAGAGCCAGCGATGGAAACCTGACCGGCCCAAAGAGGAGGAACAGCCACACCATCATCAAGAAAATACGTTGGTTTGTTTTCAGAGAACGTGTTAAACCACAGCACAGGGAGGGATCTACAGGGCATTAGTTCTACTAAAGCTACGATGGAGGAAAAGGAGGGGATTTGAAATAAAGCTGGATTAAGTGTCTGGATTAAGGGAGTGAAAAAAAACAAGGTTAAAGGTGGATTCATTTTGTTATTTGCTACATTATGATCATGATTATTTGTCACTTCAGTTCACAACAAGTTTGCATTTCAGGCAAGCAGTGACGACCAGCTGACTGTTTGCTAACCCCGTCCTCCAAACAGCAAACTGCGCCCAACTGCAACCCGTTAGCATGGCATCAAAGGGCCAAGAGCAAACATATGGCTAACTCCTAACAAATCATATAATTAGCCGACTGTATTCAGTGGCTCTGTGCTGATCTTTACAGGATTCGTCCTGAGCCAAGTTTGAGTTAAGTTTCCCAAACTCAAGTCTTTATTTTAGCTTTAACTGTAATTCAGCGTTTACAGGGTTAACCCTAACCCTATGGATCTGGAGATTTGTACCACCTCAGGAGTTAGCATCAGTTAACTGGTTAGTTAGATACTAACTGACTCCGTTTGAAATCAGAGACTCACATCAAAGAAACGTTATCACTGTAAACCGTATCTGTGCCATTGGGGTTTCGCGGCTTAGCAAAGGGTCAGTAACTGATGCTAATGATTTCTGTTATTAAATCTGAAAGTGTTATTGGTCAGTCCATGTGTCTTATTTTAAGTTTCCCTCTTTATGTGCGGATTATTTTTCCACTGCTTGCTCGGACGTTGCTTCTCCTTACCTCAGACCTAGACTCAGGTTTTGGGACAGAAACTTTAGAAACTGTGAAATGTGGAACTGGGGACGGGGCCAGACCAGTGTCCACATGGGAGGAGATTTCTGTCGCTCTCTGAATCTGGAGTAACCAACAGAGTTCACAAGAGCGTTACAACCTCAGGACGTTAAGAGCTGGACTGTAAATATATTTATGCAAAGATAAATGTTCTGAATAACACGTGATTCCTGTGAGTGCTGCAGATAGTGACATGGTTACCAAGAGATTCCTCCTGGATCTTAAAGCACTGGCAAATAATTTTGCTTATTTTCAGGAAATTTCACTCTTTACATGATCATTTTATTTTACAACTATTTCACGTAAGTCTGTCATCTGTGAGGACACCTGGGAGTTCTTATTGTCTCTTTGTGGACATCTGAGATTTTCCTATTGTCTATACATTTTGGTATCATTTATACATGTATACATGATGATCAGTACTGCTCAGGTGATGGAACTGCTGCGACAAAACTAAAACATTTTTGAAATTTTAAAGCTCAAAATTTTCATGAAACCTGAAAAATTGTTTGCCAGTGATCTGATCCAAAAGCGCTTTGGTAGTTCTGGTGTTTCTTGGAGACCTATCTAACCTCAGGCAGCAGCAGGGTTGGTTCAGCTGTGAACTCCTGAGCAGTAGTAAGCATTCTGCCAGCCTGCACTCTTGTTGTCCAGCCGGCTTGATGCTGTTGACCAGTAGCCATGGCGGCGGTGGCAGCGGCCTGCTGCCTTAACTCTGCCTCTATAGCCTCCTCCTCCTCTTCGTCGGCTCGACCGCCCTCGACATGCACGGGCTGACGGACGCGAGCGAGGTCAACGGCGGCCACCACCATGGCCACCGCCCCAGCTCTTTTCCCTCCCCCAGCCTGGAGACACAACAAGCATCACATAGCACATAGATCTCAGGACATCCATGGCAAGACAGAGGTAAGAGACAGGCAGACAGACAGACGAGGGAAATATGTCCTTGTCCTCACTCGCTAGGGCAGATTTCGATTTAAAGGACTAGTTCAACATTTAGCCTGGAAATAGCCTGGAAACATTAAACACTGAGCTGGTGACAGTCAGTGCTCGCTCGTTAGTTGCAGATGATAATCTGATGGTTTCTAGGGATCAGTGTCTGTTATGATAAGAGACTGTACAACGTAGCTATGGAAACGTCACGGACAGGAGATGAGGACAACACGGGCTCATCTGCTAGGCAGAAACGCTGTAATTAGCTGAAAGAAAATAAAGAGCAGCATCGACAGATGAAAAACTGCTGAGGGCGGAGAAAAGTTGTGAAACGTTGTGGAAGCAAAAACTCAGAAAGTGCTCAAAAAAGACGAGGGAGCAAGTGCGATGCATCCACCTATTACAGACCAGGAGAGGCCTGGTCCTCAGGCTGCCGGACCTCCAGGTGGAGGGAACGTCTCCATCAGGCAAACCGAGCGAGACGCTGCCTCTGTGAAACGCGACAGTTCCTTCGGTCGAATCGAGGCGGATGTGTTCCGCTCATGTGTGACTGACTGAAACACATCTCACACTCAGATACAGTCACATCATCAGAGGTTTATTTTACATAAAGACCTCCCTGACCTAAACTTAAACTTAAATTCATCACCGCACGAGTCCCAGTGATCTGAACGATGAAAGTCACGTCATCTTCCTGTGGCTCGCAGTGTCATCCGGTCGCTCTGCATTCTGGGTAAATCTGGGCAGCGTTAGTGTTTTCCTCACTGTGTTCATGCTGCCTCTTGACGTCGGTTAGACACATTGAAAACCAGTCAGTGCATCGCTTTGCGTGAGCGGACTCAAGCAGACGAGACCATCAGAGAGTTATTCAGAAAAAATATTCAACATGACAAAGAGACAGAGTCAAAGTTCAACAGTCACACTCACAAGCAATTTGTCCAACAAAAAGGAGGACAGTGAAGTGTTAATATCTTGGACATCAGAGACACTGATACTCTCTGGATGTGTCCTTTGGTCCCTTTGGCACCATCTTTCCTCCTTGTTTCTCTAATTGCTCTTTGGGCTCGTTTACCACAGGATGACAACATGGATCCCCCAACCCCAGGTGTCCCCCCTCACCTCTTTGACCTGCTGCTCCCAGCGCTGCTCCTGGCCCAGCTGTGTGACAGTGCTGCTGGTCATACTGGTCATGCTGGTGAAGCTGGCCTCGGCCACGTAGTCTCCCTGCTTCCAGGGCGGCAGGACGTCGGCACCGGCGACCGCCTGCTTGCGTGTGGTGATGGGGGACTTGACTGGCCTGATGGGGGAGACCAAGAGTCTTGAAGTGGGAGAGGCAGGCCTGGAGACGGGGGAGGGAGGTCACGTTACAGGCCTGCGGAGGGCCAACCTCCGATAACACCATCACCCCGCTCTGACTCTCTTCAACCTCCAGCACTAAATACATGTTTTCTGCTTTGCTGTTGTGCGTCGCACCTCATATTAAATAAACACGACCAGTAAAGACTCCTCTCACCTGACAGGTGTGGGCGTGGGTGCCTTCACGTGTCTGACAGGTGACGGCGACTGTTGGCGTGCTCCAGCGACCTTGGCGACCAGCGAGGGCTGCGTCGGGGACTTGGATGTGGGTTTGGGAGGGACTCTGGGCGGAGTCTTGTGAGCCAGCTGCTGAGTCAGCTCGGCACCCTCCACCTGCATCTCCATCATGGTGGTGGCCTGGAAACTGGCCTCCATCCTCTGAGAGGAAACCACAGGATAAGAGATGGAGACGACAGAAACCTCACCTGTCATGTTTTACAGTTTTAGAATCAGCAAGCCTTTCGTACCTTCTCCACTCTGGTCTGACGGGTCTGTGAAATCTGAGAGGTTGAAATCACGGTCTTGGTTTTCTTTGCTGGAACGGCTTCTTCACCTGAACACACATGTTCATGTTAGTGGGTGGAATCATTATCACAGTAGCATCTCACTGTCAGTATATTATTCACCTAAAAAATATCAAAACGTAATGAAGCGATATAAAAACAGTCCTCACCCTGAACCAGCAGTTCAGCGGTGGAGGTGGCCCGTCCGCTGCTGTTGGTGGCAGTCACAGAGTACGTCCCAGAATCCTCCGGGAAGGCCTCGGCGATCAGCAGACTGTACAGGTCCCCCTCCTGGAGGATCCTGAAGTCAGCCGAGCTCTGGATCTCGGCTCCCTCTCTGTAGAACTTCACCACAGGTGTGGGGATACCTGTGACTCGGACGTCCAGCCTCACCTGGCTGCCCTGTCTCACTGTGGAGCTCTGCAGTCTCTGAAGGAAGCTGGGAGGCGCCGTCTCCGCTGGAGAGGAAAGTGTTGATGGATTTAAGCTAAAGCTCAAATTTAATTCACTTATTATTTCTATGCTGGCGACACTCAGCTCTATTTCCCCAAAAAACTGAGATCATGATATTCAGTCTTTTCTAAATTGTCGAACACTGGACATTATTATAAGACATTATAATATTCTCCATCTCAATGAGAGAAAGACAAAGGTCCTCACTATCCGTCCAAAAAATGTCACTTGCAGTCGATTTTCTTGGAACTTTGTCCTCAACTCTTGTACATGTACCAGAAATCTGGGTTTAAGAAACTGATTCCGACATAAAAATGACAGAGAGACAAATTCTGCCATTAGTCAAAGAGGATTGGAGGAGTTCGGGTAAGCAATTTTGTATTAACCTTCTTTATGCTCTCACCTGTAACGAGGAGTTCAGCGGTGCTCGTGGCTTGTCCAGCACCGTTGGTGGCTCTGACGGAAAATCTTCCGCTGTGTGCGGCGGTCACAGCAGGGATCCTCAGAACAGCGCGGCCATCGCTGAACGAGATCTGGACGCCGGGCAGAGCGGCGGCGGAAAGAACCTGGCCATCACGGAACCAGCTCACCTCAGGAACTGGAGAACCTGCAGAGGAGAGAAGAACCAGACAGGTCCGCTGTCAAAACATCCAGGGAACAACAGCTAATGTCAAACGTGAGATTCATTTTAAACAAACAAAAAAAAAACCTATTGAAAAATATACAAAATCTCTAATTTCAAGAAAGATTTAATCTCAAAATCACAAATGTGAGATTAAAGTCAGAATTTGATGAAAAATGTTTGATCTCAGGGTTACGGTTCATTAACCCTGAGAATAAAATCTAAATCTCTGATTAAAAAAAATGTTGAAATCAAGAAATTTTGTCTAAATTTGTTGAAAAATAATCAGATTAAAGGTTTAATCTCAGGATAAGAGATGTAAAATTAAAGTTAAAACATTAAAAAAATATATTATCTCAGATTAACAATTTATTTTATGGATAAGAAAATATAATATTAATATGAAATGTAAGAACAGTCTTTTGAGGAAGTTTAAATGTGTTAAAGATAAATGTAAATCTGACATCAGGTTAATGTAGCAGGAAAAAAAGTTCAAATCAGTTTAAAAACATAAGAAATTAAAAAAAATAGACTGAAATCAAACATTCAACAAAACAAAGGCCCAAACTTCAAATTAAAAGATTTTTATCTCAGGAAGAAAATAAAAGTGCAACTTAGGTCAAACGTAAAAGTTACGTAAGAAATCTCCGACCAAAATCGCCAATCCCCAATTTTGGGATAAAAAACGTGATTTTACAAATTCTGAAAAATGTAAGAAATCTGAACGTAAAATTTAATCTCAAATTATAATTGACCAAAAAATTACAATCAAGTTAAATCTGTAAGAAAAAGTGTCCTTCAGCAGGAAACTGAATCCTAAACTGCCCCCGATGGTTGCACCATGTAAGACACTGAGTGAGTGAGTGAGCGAGTGTGAATGGTGTGTCAAAGAGGTGAAATGAAGTGAAACCGAAGAAAAAACTGAACTGAACCATGTTCAATTCAGAAACAGATCACGCATCTCTTACCACTAACTTGAGCCTCGAACGTGGCGGCACTACCCTCCAGTGCCACGACGCTCTGTAGCGGCTGCGTGAATGTTGGCGCCTGCGTTGACATGATGGTCGGCACCCTGCAACACAAAAACAGAGAGAAACAAAGTGATGAAACGTCCGTCAGCCGTCAGCTGAAACATCACCGCTGGACAAATGTCCTGTCTCCTTTCCTTCCTCCTTCAGTCTAAGAGACACAGGAGCAGCCTTTAGGAAAGGAGACGCTGTCGTCCCATAATTCCTCTCTCCACAAATAGATGCCTGCATCTGTTGCGGTTCAGATTACCCCGTCCCAAAGCTTCAAGGGAGCTGCAGTTGTTGATGCTTGCAGAATTCTCATGGCTTTAACCTTGTTGTAAAGAGAAGGTGTTTGGTTTTTAGAGTCCAGCTCAGAATGTGGACTGACTGAGTCTGAGCCTGAGCCTGAGACTGAGTTTGAGTCCTCACGCCGGGCCCTCCCCCCGTCTCAGCCCAGAGCTTCCTGCCCTTCCTACCCCCTCAGCTGAACCTCAGACACACACTCCTCTTCCTCAGGAAGTCTCTTCCACACATCCATTGTTGTGAGACAGAGTATATTCCAACAACACTAGAGCCTGCATTTACCCATGATGCACCTGGGCAGCGTCTTTCATTAGAGTCTCAGCGCTTGGTAAAAACAGCCACATCTTTAAACTTCACACCTGTAGTTTTTATGTTGTACTTTTCATTTGCACTTAAACAGAGAGGAAACACAGGAAGTTCATCCTGTTGTCTGAGGTGTGACAGCAGCTCAGATCAGGATCAGACCCACAGCGAAACAGGCTGATGAATAAACTGAAAGAGAAATGTCAGATTTCCATCATCAGACTCAAACAGCAGGAGGAGGACTAACCAGGACCGGGATCCAGGCCAGTAAACTGATGCAGACCTGCCTGTGACGACAGCGGACCTCAGCTAAATACGCAACTGACAACAGCAAGCACTAAAAACCACGAGTCCGAAAGCAGCTGTGGTCCAACCTGCAGTGTCTCTGCGCTGAGACCAGCAGGTCCTGCAGCGTTTTCCCTCTGAGTCTGAGTGAATTTATCGTTTCCATCAGTGTTAATGTCACAGACGAGAATGTGCTGAGTGTCTCCTGCAGCTTCACTCAGCACAGAGGCTTCAGTTTCACAGAAGTGGCAGTGGGTGGGGGGAGGGTGTGTGTGTGTGTGTGTGGGGGGGGGGGGGGGGGGGCTTGAGACAGGTGAGATGGCCAGGAGCTATAAATGTCGGGGGGCAGATGAAGGCGACGGACAGCAGCAGCTGGAGGTTCGGCCACGTGTTCGAGTTCAGAGGAAGAAGGTGAAGCCCGGAGGACACACGGGGCCTGAGACAGAACAGGAACCAGCCACGGAACCACATCAGAATCAGAACCAGACCAGAGCTGATCTCAGCCACCGAACAAACCCGGATCAGTTCCATCTACACACACTGCTCCATGTGGAAAACCACTCACACAGAAAAGCTTGTTCTCAAAAAAAAAAAAAAACCAAAACAGGAGGAAAAAAGAAGAAAGGAGAAGAGAAAAGGAAAACGGAAGGAAACTCAGGTCTCCCTCTGACCCCTCAGGGTTCTGGTTTTTGTCTCAGTCTTTTTATCCTGTTTTCTTGTTTATGGTCATTTGAGCTTTGGGTTTTATTTTATGCATCACGAGCTGAATCAGACATAAAAACATTTCTTTTCCTTAATTTGATTTAACAGCAAAAAACTTTTACTTATCAGAAGATTTTTATGAATTAAAGTCAAATAAAACAGTAAATTAGCAGTGAGATAATGTCGCCTATGGACTTTGACTTTGACTTATCACATTTTAATGAGTCATTTGTAAATTTTATATAAATATTACGGAGATCCTCTGATCACTGTGACGCTGAGAAAACTCAGCACAGTCTGATTTTAATGTTGAATGTTCAGAATGTTCATGTTTAACTTAGAGACGAAAAGTTTTACAGAATCAAACTTCACCGTGATTTAATTTGAGTTTTTTATCTTAAGTGATTTTTAAATGGAGTTTGTATTGTTGTGGATCTTATTACTGATATGAGACACTGCATTTTACTTAAAGTTATTATACATTAAACTTTAGTTTGTATTGATGTTGAGCTGTAAAATGTTTTTCCTCAGGAGGCAACTTCCATTTAATATTTATATTATGTGAAAATTTGTTATGGCAGATTTTGTTTCTCCATTTTAAATATATTTTACTGTTATTTGGTAGAAATTGGGTTTTTATGTTCTCAAGAGGAGACAAACCTTTAAAAACTTTATTATAGCTGCAAGAATCAAAAGATCTTTTATCACAAGCTAAAGAGAAAATGCAAAACAAATAAGAATTAAAATCAGTCATGAATTATTTCCTGTTTTTCTTCATGATCTTTTCCAAAGATCAAGTCGTAAAACTGCATCGTAAAAGCTTCTGTAAGGTTTGTGGTGTGAGCATGAGCAGATGCTCACTGGCCTTTGATCTGCTCCAACTTACTCTATTTACTTTTATTTACAATCAAATTCATTAAACTAAACATTGATTTGTTAATAAAACTGAATATTTCCTCTGGAGCTGGAACTCATTCAGTATTTTGACGAGTTCCAGATCTTCATATTTTTCTGTTTCCTCTGTGACATTAAACTGAGTGTTTGTGGGGTTCTGTTGGTTTGGAAAAATAATATTTTATAAACCAAACACGGAATCATCAATTAATCAACAACCAAGAAACGAAATGAAAATAATCATCAGATTAATTGATGGCTGAGAACAGTTGTTAAAGTTTGGGTGTTAATGTTAAAGTGAGGAAAGCAGCAGCTCAGTCATTGCTTACTTTTACTTTGAAAAGCTGCCTGGTTTCCCTTCCTACTTTATCTGACGAGCATCAGAGAACATTTTTCTTTTAATACTTCATATTTGTTATTCTTTCAGTCAAACTTTAAAACTTTTTGCTTCCATATTAAAAATTCAGTGCATGAGGACAAACAGACGATCTGTGAGCGGAGATACAAGGTTCCCCCCTCGACCACATGAGCAGAACAACACTGCAGAAAGGAGGTTTCCTCTGTTACAGGACCGAGCGACTCTGGTTTTGTCCGATTCAGTTATTTACCTTTTCATTTTAATTTGGATTAAATCTGTTTCATTGTGTTTAAATGTCTCTGCACGTTGGTCAGTATTTACAGAACTTTAAGCCTTTTACGACGGTGACTTGTACATTTCATAGAAACAAATCTGGTTGAATATTTTCCTTCCACACTCAGAGGTTTGTACAACTTCACTCTTCTTTATTTCAGGACTGTGATTTAGTACAAAACCACCTTTTATCCACGTTAACACACATTTTCAAAAACAAGGGACGAACTGATCAGCAGAAAACAGCTGTTTCATTCCTTCAACCCAAAATTATACACCATAAACTATATTTTATAATGTGTATATATATTTCTACATGTATGAGTGTCTGTCTGGAGAAAAAGAATAAAAATAAATAAATCATTAAAGTTAAATGAATCTTTGTCTCATGCTGATTTTGTGAATTTGTTGGAAAAATCTTTAGTTATTTGGTTTTTTTAACTGAAGTTTTAAAATTCTGTGGTTTTTCTAATGAGTGAAACATCATCACACATCACAAACATCTGACAACATATTAAAAATGACATTGAGACAGAAACCCACAGAAAAGATCCTCTATATTTACTGTGAACTCTCACATGACACAAGTTGCTCTTAAAGTCTCAGTCGTTCTTAAAATAACTTTGAACAAACCTCAGATCATTTCTTTATTTTTTCATTTCTCACTGTTTTTGTTCCTTTTCTTTCACTTTCACAGAAACACTCTGGTTAAACGTACGTTATCAACCCTCTGATACACCATTTAAAGTCTTTGCTGAAACATGAGCTGGCGCCACAAAATAAATACCTGACGATACGTTTCAAACATGACATGAGAAACAGCGACCAACAGAAGCTGGAAACCTGAAGCCAGTTTTATTTTCAAGCAAATAAATTTCAGAAAAGTAACGTGAAACTTTTTAAAATAACTTTTCAGCATCTGATAAAAAAAATCAATATCTATCAATCAGTTGTTATTTAGCTGATAGTTGTCGAGAAGCAGTGGACCTGAGTGATTTTCCTGATTGTTCCTGGTTTTTGAATGTGACATTAAACGCCTCATACAGAACAGCTGTTTCTCTTTTCAGGACTGTCAGCTGATTTGAGGTGAAGGTGTCGAGTTTCTCAGAGTTTCTCTGCAGTCGACAGGCTGATCACCACTGATGTGATCAAAGCCTCAATCAATCAATCAATCGATCAAAAATCACTGCTCACATTTAATAAAAAAACAAAAAACTGGAAAGTTGGAAGAAACCAGTTAAACTCAGCTGATATTTACAGACTGGAATCTGAGCAACAGATATGGCAGTGGCCAAAAATACACTGACCCCCCCTCTCTAACCCCCCACCCTGACCCCATGCAGTTTGATTGACAGCCACCATGTGGCACATAGCTGGAGGTGCAAGTGATAGCCCTGCTGCTGATTCCCTTAAAAAGCCATCAGCGGCCCAGCTGACAGTCCACTCTCATGCTATCAGCGGCTATTCTTGGCCTTTCTCAGGTCGCTGTGTGCTGTGCTTCGTGCGGCCGCTTCCAGCTGCAGCCAAAAATATGTGCAACTAACACAAAAACACCAAAAGGCAAAGAGAGCTCGACAAAAACACGAGTCCTGACCTACTGTCTGAACCGAGTCCCCATAAACCACATGAGTCAGCACAGACAAGGCAGGTAATCACAGGACATATGGGGACACAAGGTGGAAGCTACTCACTTGTATCCACAAGAGTGCCTCGGACTGATGGGACGGAGCCCAGCTGACTCTGATGAGCAAAGGTCTCCTTATCCAGAAAGGTTTTTCCAGAAAAATCCAAGGTGAGAACGGTCGAGCCTCGAAATATTCCCCCCCGAAAAAAACAAAACTACACACTGATAGGCCGTGTAGTTTTGCTTTCCCTCCTCGCAATCCCTCCACCCGAGGCGAGGCTGGGAATGCTCCAACTGCTCAGGAGGGCCCAGATGGTGGTTTAGGCTTTTATACCAGGGGGGACCACCTGCATCATCACCCACCCGACACTCCCCATTGGCTGGCAAGCACCCTCATGGGGCATGATGGGACATGGCAGCCATTTATGCAACCTCCACCCTGCCCGTCGGTGCCGACGGAGTTGATCTGGCTTCGATTTGGATTGATCTGAGACGGCTGGACAGCAGCTCATGAAAACTCCCCTCTGAGCGATCGGTCGGTCGAATCAGTTAAAGAGCAGCAGTTTCTCTGTGATGAAGTGACAACGGAGCCTGAGTCATTAAATAGCCGCTGACCAAAAGGAGGCAGAGGCTGTCCCTGTCAGTCAAACACCCCCCCCACCCCCCACAGAGAGCAGCCGGCCGTTACAACACACCAACACTCTGTTAACTCTGTTTACACAGCTCATGTCTTCTAATTCATTGATTCACTGCCTCTCTGTCTGATTCATGCTGTCACACTGTGAGTCTCTGTTTGACCCTCTGAGCTCAGAGCGAACGTCCCGCCGGCCCGTCATCACCGTTTGGTAACAGGGTTTGGTAACAACCATCGCTCAGCTGTCAATCATTCATCACACATCCGCCAGCAGGGATCTGCTCTGCTGTAAACCGTTAGATAACTTCCTGTTTGGTCTCTGGATTCCTCCACAGGCTGAAGCTGTTTAAAATGATTCTGTTTTTATTTTGCACCCTTCAAATAAAACAGGTGATAGTAAAGTAACGGCAGCATTACACCCTGCTGCTTAGCCTCTCAGTTCATCTGAGTCTATGCTTCACTGGTTCCTCTGCTTCTGACTGAATGTCCATCACAATGTCTCAGTACAGTTGACGTGGACGAGCTGTGGACATGCACCCATCTTGTTCTTTCATTGACAAATTTTGGTTGAAACTTTGTCCAGTGACTTGTTTCCTAACTTATCTCAAAACATTGCTTTGATAACTTAATCAGTGAGGCTGCCAGCAGCCAATCAGAATTTAGCAGCCAGCAGTTTTCATTGTGAACATCCAATCAACATGAAACTTGGTACATAGGCTTCTAATGTCCTGAAGAAGGAGCGTACAAAACCTTGGACCAAACGGGCTCAAGGTGTCCTTTCAACAAAGACATTTATATTCAATATTAATATCAATCACCTTCAACCTGGATGTCAGGTTCATGACTGAGGCCTGTACCCAGGTCTGGGACAGGCCTCAGGTGTCTCTCTCCAAATTCAGATTTCTCTTTTGTCCTCCTTCCTACAACGTTCATCAGTTTCCATCAAGAGTTTGACTTTTTGAAGGTTGATCCTTCTGACTCTTTACCGACTCGTCTGAGACTGTTTGTCAGATTCCTCTGAATCTCAGTGTGAATCATCTACAGACCATTCTTGCACCAAGTCACTCAGAATGTACCAGCAAGTGTCCAGACCCCTGAGCAGGAGCACTGAGACCTGAAGGACGCTCCTGGACTGGACCTTTGTGGAAACAGCCAAAGATCTGGGACGAACAGCTGAGCTGAGCAGCAGCATCGTCCTCAGCAAACCACCACACCCCTGTGTTTTTCAAACCAGCATCGACCTCGGACAGAAACTGGTCCATCTGAAGGACCACGCACCCAAACACAAGCATTATTATTATTATTATTATTATAACCACTGCACACAGACACGGCTCAACACAGGAGGGACAAGTCCTTAGGTTGAGACTCAGCCGTTGATCTGCACCTGAACGATCAGGGACTTTCCTGTCCGTGGCTTTTACATCGGTGCTGTTTGACAGTGTCCCCCATAAATAAACTAATAAAACAAAATAAAGTCAGAAACGTGTGCGAGCAGCGTGAGCAGAGATGAGCTGTTACTAGCTGATTTACTCTGCTGATCCATTTCTGTTTTGGGGATTTTGCAACAGCTCAGGTGTCAACAGAGAGAACAGCTGCAGGACACTAAATCCTGCTCAGAGACCACAGAGACTCACAAAATCTAGAGACACACCGTCTTTTACAGCGAGGAGGTCTTAGACCACCGGTGCCTTCTACAGCCATTTGCCAAGACTGCAGGAAACAGTAAAAAAAAACAAAAAAAAAAACAACAACAACCAAAAACAACTCGAACCACTTCAGGAAGTTTGGGATTTTGATCTGAGACGTGAAGGATGATGCTCGACCTGCTGACAACCAAGCAGAAAGAGACCGTCCACCTGTGTTGGACATTTTTAGGCTGACTGCTCTGAGAAAAGGAGGAATGTTTTCGTCTGTTTGGACCAGTGGCTGCAGACTGGGATCATACCCAGCTCATTGACTAGGAAACGCAGCGTTGCAGGAACGTTGCATTTGTTGTACTGAAACAACACAAACTGGTTTCATGGTCGCGGAGCTTCATTAGAGGATGATGACACGACAGCCGGAGGTCTGTCAGCTGCTTTTCAAAATAAAACAACATGAGTTCTGTAGTATATCACGTAGAGTGTCTGTACACGTCTGTCTCATCCACACAGTGAAGACAACTCATCCGTCCTCTCTGCTGCCAGAGCTTTTACCCTCTGCCTGAAATCAGTTGTGTACTTTACCAGTGTGTGTGTCTCTATCTAGTCTTACCAGGATCCCCAGACCTCAGCGAAGAGGACAAGGTCTTTAGGATGACAGAGGTTTGAGAGCAGCATCCCCGGCCCGTTTCCTGAGCCGCCTCCTCTGATGTGTCACCTCAGAGTCTGGGAGAGCGCTGGTGTCTGTCCAGGAATCGTGCAGCTGTACAGGTGATTAAAAAAAAAAAAAAACAAAACAAAAAAAAAAAAAAAACAGCCGTTAGAGTTCTGTCACATGGAAGGAGGACAACAGAGATTACGATGAAACACGAACTTAAAAACAATGGAACAGTAAAATGATGTGTGATATGTATCTGATCTAACCCAGTTATCCCAGTTCCTGTTGAACTGTCAGAAGTGGAAAACCTTAAACGGTACAAAGGTCAGTGTTAAACCGTCAGAACCAGAACCAGGCGTCAACAAGAAGATTCAATCGTTCCTTTTTTTCCTTTTTCTTTTTAAATCTCCAGTGAGTGGTTTGTACCTGCAGTGACAGCACATGTCCAGCAGAGGGCAGAGCAGCACCATGGAAACACTGAGCTGCAGTCAGTCCATCAGAATGAGTCTGTTAATGATGAATCGCTCAGCAAAGACCTGCAGGTTGTTTTACTTCGTCTCAGAAAGACGCTGATACATCGCTGAAACTCACCTGTGTCCCAGTTAGCTCGTCTTCACCTGTCCTCCGTGTCTCCCGTCTTCTCTGTGTGAGACAGCACATTTACATGTACAGCAGACAGTGACAGGAAGCACGAGTAAGGTGGATCAGCTGTTGATACTGGATTCAGAACTCGTTCTACAGTGAAGCAGGTGTGACGCATGTTTGAGCAGATACACATCATACATGATACAAAGAAGACAGGTGATGGTGGTGCCCGCACCCCCCCCCCCCCCCCATGGAGAGAGGTGGAAATGTTACATGGGGCCGCCGCGTGCACCTGTTCCTGACGTTCTGTCAGTTAACATGGAACCAGCAGCTACTGAAGATCTAAACAAACAAACAAACAAAGAGGTAAACGCACAGAGAAGCATCAGTGACGTCAGCAATGATGTCACAGACGTCAGCGATGATGTCAGAGAGCTGCATTAGCACTGACTAATTTCATCCTGGAATGAAAAACCTTCCCCTCGTTTTCATTTTCACATTTCTCAAACTGGCAAATTAAGTTTGGCTTTGATCCCGACTCCCCCCTCCCCCTTCTCACCCACCCCCACCCTCTCATCACCCCCGTCATATTAAACTGGAGGCTGAGGGAGGTTTTCACATGGCGCTGCGAGTGTGGATAGAGACAGATGTTTCTGCTTTGACCACCTTATTTACCTGGTGTGGTCACATGATCTGTACCTGGACGTCTTACGCTATAAAGCCAAAAGTAAGTGGACACCCCTGTTCAGACTCTCTGGGACAGCGTGTGTTTAACATGATGAATGTGAATGAAAGTGTTCGGGTCTCCATGTTTGTTGTTTACAGCTGGTCTGAGACGATCCGCAGATAAAGGCAGGGACGAGCCCAGCTGCCCTGATGTATTCACACAGAGACACAAACAGAGAGAAGAGACAGAAAGTGATGAGTGCTTTTGGTGGTGGAGGGGGGAGGAGGGGGGAGAAGGGGGGGGGGCCTATCTCTAAAATGAGCTTTCATGGTTTTTAATGAAGCTCGGAGGACTTAATCAAAGCCCCCTCTGAGCCCCCTGAGTGTCAGACTCTCTGTCCAACACTTCATTATTGCAGAGCGACAGTCTGAGGCTGGGTCACACGTCCTGTCTTTATTCTTTTTGATGGAAATCATCGACTCGTTCTGGTTTATTTTGGGGAGAAGAGAAGCTACATGTGGCCGAGAGCTGCTGCTTTCGCAGCACACGCTTCCGCCACAGCGAGCTGCTGACGTCAGGAAGCTCAGCTCGTTGCTGGTTTGTCCCAGGTGTCCGTTCACGCCTGTTGTAAAAACACCAACACGTGTTAACGGGCTCTCAGCTGAACGCGGCCGTAAAGACGCTAAAACCAGGCGAAAACCAACGAGGCAGTGCAGCTTTAAGCTAACATCATTAGCTGTTAGCTGTGATAACAGCAGCATGAACTTTAACCTTCAGGATGAGCCACTGTCACAGAAAACAAAGGCAGCTTCCGCTTTATCATTAGCTTTTTAGCGAATGACCGCCAACAGTGACGTCGACAGTACGTCTGAACCGGACGGCTACACGTTGTGATGCTAACAGGCGAGGGCTAAAGCTAACAGGTACGTTAGCTTTAAAGCCATTATCCTGAATGGAAACAAACTTTCCATTTCCATTTCCTGTATGGTTTTGGACTGTGAGCTTTACATATTAACAGTTAGCAACACGTTATTTTCCCCTGACGTACGTTGTGAAGATGCCACAGACACAGATTTATGTTTTAACGGTCACATTTTCACACGTTTAGAAAAAGTCTGTGTTCGTGAGGCGTGATCGGTGACGGTGCTGAGCCGTGGGTCGGAGGAGGCGACCGTTTGCTGGGTGCTATCCTTCCATTTCCCTCTGTGGGTTCACTCTCCTCGCTCTGACGGCCTCGGACACAGTTTATTTTGGTGAATTTCAAACTGCTCGAGCAGCATAATCCCCGAGTCAGATCGGCTGTCAGCTGTCCGGCAGATTGACGGAGGGTCTGACTTTGTGTTTTCGGGGGATGGAGAGGTCGAACTCTCTGCTGACCTGAGATCAGCAGTCTGGAGGTCCCACATGAGGTTGCAGGAAGTGACCTCAGCGACCGGTCCCCGTCCACTCTGCTGTCCAGGCCGGGCTAAAGAGCCATATGGCTAAACCTCCATCCCCAGAGTCCTGTTCCATCCATCCATCAGCTCTCCTCCATATTCACCAGCCTGCACAGGAGGCCAACAGACATCTCAGATTTATGAGCCCCCCCCTCCTCCTGAACTGGAACATCCCCCCCGGCTGCTACACGGACGCCATGTTTGTCTTTTTGGTTTATTGTGCCAGGTTCCTCAATTAGTCCAAAGATCCCTGATGGTACTGCGGCCTCGGAGGAAGGCTGCCGGGAGAATCTGCCCTGCTGCTCCCCTCCTCACTCTGCCGCCTCATTATCATCTCATCCTGACTCTGAAGTCCACGTCCTCCGACTGCCACGCTACCTGCAGTATGTCTGACAGCACAGGAAGTGATACGCTCAGCGGGTGCTTCTCCGCGTGTCGCGGCGGTGACCGTGGAGCTGTCGTCAGATACGTGACTCTACAGAGTGTCCTGGTCTGATGAGTCAGTGTCATCTTTGATTCTAAGGACAGACTCTGAAATATTCAAAAGTCCTGTGAGACAGATTGTCTCCTGCAGTCTCACTGAGACTCTGATCATTCCTCGGTCCGGAGTTTGACCTTTGAACCCGCTGATATTGCGACCGTAAAGGATGATGAGGTGAACCTTCACTCTGATTAAGGTTTTTTTTTTTTCCTGTGACGTCTGGATAATCAACCTGCAGCTCAGCTCAGTCTGATAATCCCACTGAGGAAAATCTTTAATTTGTCCTCGCAGGCGTCCAAATTTTCCACTAAGTGTTTTTTTTAATCTGAAATCTGAACAGATGTTGGTCTGCTGCAAATCAGCGCTGTTCAGGAGCACTTTGGATCAGACCAGTCAGTTCGCCGTGACACACAGACCCACTTAAAGGAAAATGAACCAGTTTCTCAAAGCTTCTTAAAGTCATATGAAAAGACGTGATTGAAGAACGAGTGTGACCGGAGAGAGGTGAGGGACTCACATGTCTGTACTCTCAAAAATGGAAGCATGATTCTCTAAAATTAGATGTGAATTAGAAACAACGATGGCAGATTCTCTTTTTTTTTTATATCCTCCCTTCGTCTCTAACGAGGGAGTCCGCCACCTCTTGAGTTCACCTCGTTGGTCTCGCATCCCCACATTCCTCAGAGCCTCACCTCCAGCAGCAGAAGGTCAGGGGCCCGTCGCTCCCTCCCCGAACGTGACACTCCATCTGTGCCCAACTGCCGGCGTTTGGCACCCGACTCGGGCATCTGCCACCTGCGCCGGCTGCCAGCTCGCCGTACACGCAGACATCTGCTGCTTTCGTGCTCGAGGGGCGCGCTCAGTCAGCGCAACAACAGACAGAAGGCCAAACAACGTGCCCGAATGCCTCTCCGGCAACCTGCCGCCCCCAGTTAGACCTCAGGCCATCAAGGTGGAAGCTGTTTCACCTGCAGAGACCTGAGAGGGTTAGGAAACTCTGTGCTGTCACCTCGGTCTTTAACACAAACCTTATTAAAATGTTGCTGGTGATGATGTAGATCAAACCCTGCCAGTTACAGAGCAGTTGTTTTGTTTGTACTGGGAACCAGTGGGACTCAGTGGGTTCCCACAGGCAGGGACACGGGAACGAGCACAGGGAGTTTACAGCCACAAACTGTGGACACAGAGACAGAGCTGTCTGACACAGCCTCAGTGCTCCGTCCTCAGCGTCGTCTCTGGTCATCGGTCCACGCCTCGGCTGCGGCTCTGTCAGCATGTAAGGAAGCGAACGTTCGTCTCACAGGGAGGTGGGACACTAAGAGGACAGAGTCTGTCTCATGTTGTGGATCTGAACAGTTCGACTGGAGCTCAGTCAGTGAAATATTTAATCTGCTCTGTGTCTCTGGCACAAAGAACATTACTCATTCATTAGTTTTGCCGTTGGTGGCGGACATATTGTCCATGCCCCTCAGCCCCTCACTGTGGACAGATGGTGAGGACACTGTCATTAATTTAAAACAGGCAGAAATGAATCTGCTGAATCACTGCTATTAAACACAAGGGTGCGTTCAAACATCCAGGCAGCACGAAGGCCGAAAGCAGCTGAGATGTGGGGATGAAAGCAGCTGAAGTGCTGGACAGTGTCAGGTGAGAGAATCAGGTTAAAGCAATCGACGTGTAATGAGTGAGAGAAGTTAAAGTGTCACTTACCTTGTAAGGACTGAAAGCACTGGATGTAGTTAAACTGTCAGTGCAAGAGGAAAAAGCAGTGGAAGCGTCAGCTGATGAAGGTGAACGAGACCAGCTCACCTCTGGTGAACAGTGAATGATGAAGCCACACGCTGTGAGACACAGAGGAGGCCTCAGACTTCAGATCTGAACTTTGAACCATATGAAAACCTTTTAAAAACCAACGCACCGAACCTGAAGTGCTGCAGAAGCAGCGTCATTAAGGCTCGAGCAGGCGGCGTAGCTCTGGGACAGTTCTCAGGAAACCGGACTCGGATCCTCAGAGGACCGAGGGAACATTAGTCACGTCGAGCGGCAGCATTAGCGACTGCAGTGATTTATGGTCTGTGATGACAACAGGCCATTAAAGCTCCCTGCTGAGCCACGGGTACAATCAACACAAACACGCCGCTGCCGCCACCGCCGGAAGTGACACTCGACACCCAGACACACAGAGAGCTGCAACACACCCAACCAGCACTTAGATCAGTGCGACTGAAGTTTACATTCATGAACATCAAACTGCAAACCATGAGAAAATCCTTCAGACGGACAGGAAGAGAGCTGAACTTCACCGGATCCTCTTCCTGCACACCGTGACGAGATGCGAGTCCTCGGACTGAACTCGGCGTCACTCTGTGTTTTTATGTTTCTTTTAGGACAATGAACAGAAATGTGTCCAGGGTCACTCTGAGGGACGGTCTGCTCAGCTGGCGTCCTCTGAAGCTGGTTGGACTGGGACAGGGAGAGGGACAGAACCAGTCCTTCTTCTTCTTTTCATTCGCACTGGTCTTGGCACAGGGAGTGTGCAGGTGATCCACTCGCGGCTGGATCACCTGAGATGCAGACCTGAACGCGGCATCTGTTTCACACCGACTTTTTTTGAAATACTGTCCCAAAACATTCCTGTCCACGTACTTCTGGCCATGTATTATGAATGGTCTCGCCGTTTGCGGTGAATCAGACTCTGAAACAGTTTCAGTGACAGAGTCACATCCACACTGCTGAGCATCTAATCCCATTACAAACACACTGAGACACTGCAGGCTGCTACAAACAACCCCCCACCCCACGCCCCCACCCACACACCCCCCACCCCCGCCCCTCATCAAGGCAAATATTAGCAGAAAGCAAATAATCCTGCAGGTTGTGATTAAGATTTTAAATGGATCCCAATTGTGTGCTTTTTGGTTAATGAATAACAAAGTCTTGGAGGACGGCATCTGTAATTTATTAAACATGAAACGCTCCTTGATGAAATATAGAAACTGGATGTTTTTGCATTTCAAACGATTTGCATGGGCCGGCTCGCTCACATGCTAATGAGCACACACTTTCAAAGAGTTATAAAAAAAGAAATTCCCCTGTTCAACAAAAAAAAAAGGTGTCAGAGTCGAATTCAAGCCGACAAACAGCAGGACGACAATAAAGTTTATTTATGGCTCTGAGTGACGATCTGAGGGTTTCATCCAGATCCAGATCCAAACACCCAGACTCATTAAAGATGAGCAGATCTTCAGACTCAGCTTCCTGCACACAAACAGGAAGCTAACGGCCAGGCTAAGGCTAACATTACAGCGAGCCTGAGGTTTTAGTCAGTATGTCCCCGGCGTTTGTCCGACCTGTGTTCACCTGCGCCTCAGGTTGGCCACCCTCGGTCTCCCAGCCTCCCTCCCTCCGTCCGCCTCCAAGTGGTTTGAACGCGTTATTGCTGCCGACAAGTCACATGTCACACGACCTACAGAAAGGAAAAAACAAAAAAAAACAAAACAAAACGAAGGTGGAGTGTCCGTCCTCTCTTTTCCCGCCTCGTGGCCCTCTTTCAGACTCATGTGTCTCCATGGTTACAGAGGACACCGAGCGACCAGGGAAAAGGCGCCTCATTAGCATCTCTGAATTAGCAGAACAACAGATTTCAATTTGTGGGAGAAGAAACTGGAGGAATCAGTAACACCCCCCGCCCAGCGACCATGGCTGTGGTGCCCCTGAGCAAGGCACCGACCCACCCCCACCTCCTAAATCCACGGATTCATGTCAGTTTTATTAACATACAGGAAACTGATCAAACTATCGATGCATGAAGGAGAAAACACAGCGATCAATAACTGAAGGATTCCTGTGAAACTACCTGAGCTTCAGTAAGAACCGATCAGGGTTTCCCTGGGACCTGAGCTCACGTGTCTCAACCTGCACCGACACCTGCGTGACTAACAGAGTCCCCGTCTGTGTATACAGACCAGTCCATGGAACAGAAAGGAGTATCTGTGGTCCAGAGACAGAGAGACAGAGAGACAGACAGGTGGCTGAGGATCCAGATCCCCTCTGATGCTGAGGACACATGAATAATAGATGTGAGCGCTCTCAGTGCCAGGATCAGGGCCTGCAAACACAGCTGCCGCTCACCACCGCCCAACACACAGGACACACACACACAGTCCACCTGAGGACTGAACCAGGACCGCAACGCCAAAACAAAACAGCAACCCAGCGACAGATGGACACGCACGCGACACGCAAGCAAACATATAAACAATAAATAAATAAATCCACTTGGAAAATTCAGCAGAAACAGGTTTGAAGGTTCCTGGTCTCAAACCAGGTCTGGGTCAGACCGGACTCCAGACACAACGCTGGGAAAACTACACACACAACACAAAGTTAATACATCAGACACAATGTGTCACAGCATGTCACGCGCCTGCAGACGCAGTTCGGCTTTAAAGCTTCCGATCGAACTAAAACTCCAGATCTTTGTCGGACTGCGGTCGTCGGAAATGTCGGAAATGTCTGAACGTTGTTTTCTCTAAACCCGCAGCCAAAGCACCAAGACAGACGGGTCACATGTGACAGGGGAAGGTGAGTTCACCTGGGAAACGTGGAGAACCGGTTCTTCAGATCCACCTCTGACGCGTTACCGCGAGGCTAAAACAAAAACAGAGCCGGTTTCTACTCACTGAACCATCAGCTGTATGACTCCCACCTCCTCCTCCTGGCTTGGGTTCAGGATCAGCTCCTCCTCCGGGAGCTGGTGACACAGGAAACAACAACACAGCTTTAATTGGTAGAATTAACTGAGGCTAATTACTATGCTAATGTTTACCTGGTGGAGACAGCAGGGCCCGGACCCCTGGGCCCCTCGGAGGACCAGGGGTTTGCGATGAAGCGGCTCAGATTGATCTGGATTAATAGATCTGAGACCAGGGAGAAACCCCCGTCCGACAGAGACACCACGTCCTGCTGGAAACGAGCCACCTCCACCTGCTGAGACAATCAGACTCACACAGCTGAAGCACAGGGCATCATGGGAAAGCTGCTCACACGGCTCAGATTTTAAAGGAGCAGTCTGCTGTTTCTGAAGGTTTCATCGGAATTTAACGCGGATCAGTTTGTTTTTATCTTTTCTCTTTTCCAAACCAGATAATCGATTCAATGAGAAGATGAAAACAAAGATGATAGGAAACGAATCCATTTAAAAAAAATCTGCTCTAACGTCTGAGTTCTGCATTTAACAAACACAGAATTCACTTTTATTTGAGTTTTTCATATAAAAGTTTTGCGATTCTTTTTTTTTTTATTTAAAATTAAAGCTGCCAAACGCATTTCGAAGGTTTTAAGAACAAAGAAAAACAAGAAGAAAACTAGTTGATGGTTTTCAGACTCTTTTGGTTCTGATCCATGTTTTTGTCCTCACATATGGACAAAAACATTTGTCCACACAAATGTCCCCCTGAAAAAAAATGGGACATTTTCATTTCAAACTGAGCTGAAATCATTAACACCTCAAATGCAGGAACGTCTTTGTCCCTTTCACGTGTCCTCTGTGCTGACTCTGTCGGACAGTAGGTCCCTCCACAGCCTCCCGCCTCCACAGTCGGTTTTGTGTTTCAGGCGTTGTCCTCCCTCTCAGCTGGCGTCCTGAGGAATGTGTGTTGGCTTTAATCCCACGTTCGTCACATCACAGATCTGGAGCATGAGGAGGCCACAGTGTGTTCAGGAGTGGGTGGTCTGCAGCCGGACAATAAGCTTCCTGTGTGAGAGCGAAGCTGCACAGAACAAGGAGCTGTAATGATGAGGAGGTGGTGGGACAGCCTGAGATCACCGACACAAAACCATCAGCATCCCGAAAATGTCCTGACGTCACAGGTTTGAGCCCCAGATACACGCTGATGTTATCGTCCACGCTCACAGCTCAGGGCTTCAAACCCACGACGTCGAACACAGAGACCCTCACCCAACAAACAGGAAGTGAACCGCCGACTTTTGGACTCTGGACCCAGATCCAGATCCAGATCTGTACTTCGTGGTTTCTTTGCAATGATTTAAACATAAAACATTTTCTATTTTCATTTTTCTTGTTGTCGTTCGTAAACGTGGACATATTTTCATTTGGTCTCCGGGGACTCAGCTGTCCATCTGCGTCCTCTCAGCAGCCGTCACAGACGGAAAACAACCTGAAACTGAAACTGATAAAAATCTGTTTCTCTCACGTGAAGAAAAAACCCTGAAGATTCTCAGAGTTTCAGGGAGAAGAACAAAAAAACAGAAGAGAGAGATTTTAGTCTGTCAGATCAGAAACTGGTCCCAGTTCTGTGAAAGAAAAACACTGTGGATCATTAACAGTTAAAACCATGAAGGCGTGGGAAACATATTTTCCAGAGTCCATCACGGATCAATAAACATAACGAGGCTCTAAATCTTCGTCACTGGATCTTAATCAGAGTTATTTTCTCACCACAGTTACACTCGGCCAAAACCTCTGGCGTAACCCTTCACACCGGCGCGGCCGTAAACACGCCGAAGCGGATCAGATCTGGACCGCGACCAGGACCAGAGTGAGGACGGGGTTTCCAACACGTGGGAAGAAAGAGGAGGAAACACCCGAGACGGAAACATTCCCACACGTATCGCCTCGTCTCATCTGTCCCCACGTCTGAGGCGTTTGAGTTTGAATGCAGCTCGACCGCGGGCCGCGGCCCATCAGGGTCTCAAATCTCATGAAGGACATTTAACCGGTGAACGTTCAGAAAGAAGAAAATGAGATGATCAAAGGACACGAGAGACATGGACATGGTCGTTCTCACCTCGGGAAGGTTTCCCTGAGATCTGGTTCGTGTTGGTTCGGGGGTGAGGACTGCTCGGGTGGTTCATCAAAATTCAGAGGAAAACAAATGTTTTGAATTCAGGCTTTTTGCCCCTTTGGGGCGGGGGTGGAAGGGTGGTGGGGCTGGGGGGGGGGTGGATGTTGGGGGGGGCACTCCAAACTGAGTGACTGTCATGAGCCTGTTCCTGAACAGATCTGAGGTCAGCTGACTCCCTGATCCTCCTGCAGCCTGTGGAACATCAAAGATGGTGGAGGGGTGGGGGTGGGTGCGGGTGGGTGGGGGTTGTACCAGATACATAAATGACTGGGAGCGAGGTACCTCTGCATACAAATACTCTCCCTCTGTCTCACTCTGTGTCTCCCCCAGCACTGGGCTGATAAGACTGAGGAGCAGAGGGAGGAGGGGAGGGGAGAGGAGGGAGGGGGAGAATCACCCCTCCTGCAGGAATTCAAAGCAGCTCCCGTCGCCTGGATTTAATTTGCATTCGGGGGAACGATAGTGCGGCGCGAGGCGGTGGTTGGAGCACGCTCAGTGAGGCGGCGTGCCCGGCAGCTCTGCCACAGAGGACAGTCTGGGGGCCACCTACCCCCCCCCCCCCCCCCTTTAATCCACAAGTATTTGATTTAGAGCGTCAGGAACGTCCTCTGCTTTGATGTGCGTTTGTCCCGTGGACACAACATTAAAGACTCTCCTTCAAGCTGGGGCAAATTCAAATACCGTTACCTTCTTCTAAAGATTGCAAATGTGCTTAAATATGCCCTTTAATGGTGCATTTTCCTCCAACCGTGAGCTCAATAAATTAGTTCCCCCAGCGTGGAGAGGCCTCGGCGCTCGGCGGCTCCAATTGGCCGCCAAGCGCCGGGCTGAGAAACACCGGGTGCCTCGGTTTAATACGAGAGGTGGGTTAATAGGAAGCGAAACACACCGAGTTAGAGGAGGAAGCGTGAAATGAGTTCTGTTCCTTGTTGGTTCACTTCAGGTCTCACCTGAGGAGGCCGACCTGAGGTCAGTGGGCGGGGACTTCACCTATGATGCACCTGTGAAGTGTAGGATACGTGGATCCTGCACAGGATGAAGGGATGAAGTGGATGTAAAATTCAGGTTACAGTGAAAACGTCTTTCACAGTGGACGATGCTGAATTCTAAACATCAGCTGAAAAGTGTTTGTCTCAGACAAAAATAAATAAATAGGATAAATTCATATTTCATGTTCTCTGTGACACGGAGTAGGAGCTCCAAACAGACCGGCTCCCGCTGCTCTCGGCGTCCCGGCTCCGTAACGGCGACGTTAATGTGATCGTCCATCGAGAGCGAGCTGAAGGTGACAGGGTGCGTTTGAAACGCTCACAGGGATTAACATAATTGCTGCCTGACATACGCCGACACGATGCTAATTAGCATGTTCTTGTGCGTCGCCCGATGAATAATTGAAATCAACAGTTTTTTGGCCAAAAACATCAGGAGACATCACAACTTATCTCCTCAACATCTGACCCCGAACGCCTCGCGTGGTGTTCAGGGTCACGAACAGCTCACAAATGATGACAAACTGCAAAATAAATGAATAAACTCAGAAAGGATTCTACTGTTTGTCTGCTTGAGCATAAGCTGCTAATGTTAGCATATCTGGCTAACTAGCTTGTTAACTGCGAGAGTTAGCATTTTAGTTAACAGAGTTTTCATGTGGGATTACAGGGCGCGTTGGAAGAGTCTGGGAGTCCAGGCTAACATTAGCATCTCTGTCGTGGTCTTAGCTCTGGCTAACGTCTGGCTAACGTTTTCTCCAGTAACGTAAAACTAGAAAAAAAACAAATACACCTCAGCCAACTGCTTATCAGTCGGCTTACCTGAACCAACAACACTCTGGCTGTTGGTTTCAGAAAGACTGGAAAGTTGTGAATTAGTTTTTTTAAAAACCGAACCTGTGCAGGTTCGTTCTTCAGGTCGTTTCGGAAACATGACAGCGAGCCGCGTCACGACAAACCACCAAACGTCAGGACGTAAACAAACCCAGAGCCAGGCTCGAGCAGCAAACACAAGCTGTGGGTCTCTGTTGAGCAAAGGGGTGCAAAATTTGCATCACCGCACTGCAGAGGGGTATTTACAGAGGGGTATTTATAGTGTTATCATACCGACCGTTAGAGATTTACCCTCTTGTGTCTGAGCAGCAGAGAAACTGAGAGGGAAGCTGGTTAAACTGGTTAAACTGGTTAAACCTCCTGAAGTTTGCAGCTCAGACGTCTGTCGCTCAGCTGCTTTTACGTGATGTGAGATTCTGGACAAAATGGAATGTGGGTTAGGGATGAGTGGGTTAGGGGTGAGTGGGTTAGGAGTGAATGGGTTAGGGGTGAGACCGGACGCAGACGCTCAGGTGGAAACACGTTTAGGATGAAACCGATCAAGACTCTGCAGCTCCTCCGGAGAAACGGAGGGGAAGACGTCAGAGTTCACATTAGGTCGTTTTGTTATCTGACAGCTGACTATTCTGATAAAATGTCACCTTCAGATCTGACCCAGGATCAGCTGGACAATGAAAGATGAGGCAGAGAGAGAGAGTTTAACATCAGTGATGTTCACTTGGGATTCATCTTTAAATCCTCTTAAATCTTAAAGGAAGTGGACAGATTCACGGTGCGGGATGATTAAACTGCAGCTTCTTTAAACACAACGAGGAGCCGCGGCTTTAATCACTTCAACAACAGATCGGAGTGTCTTCAGAGATGTATTAAAGATTAGAGGACGAGACGACGTCCCACTCTGCTCCTTTTATTCCCTCTCTTAATGACAACCGAAGATAAGCTCCTCACTCCGCGCTCAGCGCAGCCACATCGCAGCCGCGGGTCACGTGACCTAATCTCATCAGGGACAAAGGTGCAGTTCTACACGGCAACGACACGGTAACCAACTCACACAGGCCTGATGTTTCTGACAGCGCACAGATGTTGGCCTCACAGCCGGGGCTTCCTCATGTAGGAGCAGGAGGAGGATCAGCTGCTCTCACACTCAGAGACAAAGAGCAGGATGAGGAAAAGTTGATCTGTGAAAGTGAAACACTGAGAAAAAGAACAAGAGCCAAATGACTTTTTTCTTCATAAAGAGGATGTGCAGCGCCTTATTTTGACTGAAGTCATTAATATTTAAACGCGCAGAGCAGCTACAAAGAGCTCGCTGCCATTTGTGCCTTTTCTACATCTGCAGTCGCCTCGTAAATTAAAGATTAATTATACTTCTTCATAAAGGAACAACACTGAAGCATTCTGCTTTCACCAAGTTAATTATTTCCAATTTGCAGCAAAATACGTGTGAACGTGTCAAAGGGAAGTTTCTGCTTCGCAGAGATTTAAAGCAAACAGAAAGTTCTCCACATGGTTTCATCGGGTCAGCTCCGTGTTTCTGTAACGGACAAAGAAAAACCCCAGCGACACCGAGCGGGAGATACCGAATCTCTGATGCTCGGACGTAAAGTCCGGGAGAAAACAGGTTTGAACATCTGCTTGTTTGAATGGACTGAGTGAGGTGGGCCGTGACAGTGCTGGACCTTCGGTAAAGGGTCTGCTCGAGGCGGATTCATGGAGCCGTTCAGGGGTTTGGACGTGTATTCAGATCCAGTCTGGTTTCCTGATTTCGACAGGAAACAGAGGATGAAGAAGCCCACGAGCTTCAACTGACGAATGAGGGCTTTGCTGACTGAAGGCTGAGGTGGGCAGCTCGATTCCTTCAGAATAAAAGACCAAGTTCCTGAGAAGCTGTTCTTGTTCTGTGAACGATAATCTGCGGGTCAATCTGAGAGTAAATCCTGCTGCACCGTTCAGCTCTCACTGTTTCTCTGAAGAACAAATTAAAGTCACTTCAGTCTCTAAGCAGCTTTTGAGGAGTGAAGCACAAAATACCTTTTCTCTGCTGAGGCTCAGCCAAGAGATTAACTTCCTGTTAGAGTCTGCAGAGGATTTCGTCTCATCTGGACATTACAAAGGTAACAACATGATGATGATGCTGGAGGGAGGACGAAGAGTTTGCTGCTGCTTCCAGGTCGAGACATTTAAAAAAAAACTTTAATTCTGAGTTTTAGGCCGATTAATTGACACGTCACCCAAACAGACCTCGGAGTGACGCAGCTCACATTAGAAAATATGCCCCCCCCCCCCCCCCCCCCCAAGCTCATCCAATCACGTGGGAACATAAAGTAAAAAAGCTCCGCCCAACCTCACATCTGGCAGCTGCTGACACTCTGGGATGAAGCCACATCAGGATCCAGACCGTCAGACTCACGCTGAAGGTGCTTCACCTCCGTCTCTGTGGGTTTCATCTGGGACGGATCCGTCTCAGCGGGTCTGGACCGGCCGCCCTGAAACAGAACAAACGGAGAGAAAAAACACTTCTGTCTGAATGAAACGATGAAACGGTGAAGTGGTGAAATGGAAAACGTGTTTCTGTTTGTTTGAATGACGCACTGATGCATGCCGTCCTGGAACTCCTTCAAAACCGGGTCCAACAAAAACTCTCACTGGTCTCACTGTCCCCGCTTCCCTTTCAGTCTAGATCTAACTGTCCTTGGGTCGATTTTGGACCAGGTGTGACCCTCCGGTCCCTCTCAGATCAGGTCTAGTTATTCTCACTTGTGTGTGGTATCAGTCAGTGAGTGCAGAACCACAAACCTGACCCTTTATTTTTATGAGGAAGACCTGAAGTCCATCTCCAGACCCGTGACAGAACCTGAGCCGGATTCTGGGTGCTGTGTTCTCGTTTGTGTTGTGAGAACACAAGAACACAAACGCTGCTTTACATCACATGTATTTAAACTTTCTTCAGTAGATACTGGAGCGAACCAGTCAGAACCCAAACAGATCTGACCTCTGACCCTCCGACAGAACCAGGTCCTGCTGGACTGGACTCCTGTTGTTGCTCAGAAACAAAGACGTGTTTCCAGAGCAGCTTTGCCGGTTGGCGTCTCATCACGCTGTGGTGGGTGGACTCATTATTTTCTGGCCCGAGGCTGCGTTTCATCATCCCGTGGTTGCGGCGGCCTCGCTGGTTGTTGTGGAGCCTTTTTGTGGATTGTTTGGTGGATCAGAGTCGCTCACAAGAATCAATTAATGATGAGAAAGGGATGCGAGCGCCGAGGTCTTTGTCGCAGTGGCGAGTTGATAAAACCCAGCAGCCTCTGACACCAGACTATTGTCTGTTTTTGTTTCTTCTACAGAGGCTGGGGGGAGCAGAGGGGTGGGGGTCCGGGGTGGGGGTTCAGACTTGTTTCTGTTATTTGCTTTTAACTTAGACACTCACTCAGATTATTCAGACACGCATGAAAAATTCATCACCACTTATCCAAACTTCTGCTTCTTGATTATTTCAACAACGCCAGAGAAATGAGAAGTTTCAGGGGCCTGAGGGGAAGAGCTGGCGGCCTCGGAGAGCTCCTCTAATCCACCAGAGAATCAGTACGAGCTCACGCTGTACTGAGTCTGATTCAACCTTTGGCCTTTTATGGCAGGACAAACCAAAGGAACGAGCTGATAGAAGCAGAAGGTAGGATCACGAGCGAGCGCCGTGCGGTCAGAGCTGAAGGTTCGTCCGAAGGTTCATCCACTCGCTCAGAACACCTCAGGAAGAAATCCTGAATTTAAAGTGAAAATATATGGATCTCATCGTACCTTCAGAAGTCTGCCCAAATGGCACTGAGAGCTTTTCTTGTCCTGGAGCTGATGAGAAACCGTTCAGCCAAACACCTGAGGGGGGACCTGAACTGGGAGCAGGGGTCAGGGCAGCCCGGACTCTCTGAGTCCACAATGACGGACAGGTTATGAAACCGTCCCCAGCTGCAGCGCGTCGCCCTCTGCTGACTTTACTTCCTCTGAAACATGTTTCCCACCCGCCGGCTCTGAACCTGAGAGGAGTCTGAGGGAAAACCTCGACCTGATCTGAGATCTGTGAGGCAGCACTGAGCGACCTCCAGCGGCTCCTGTTTCTGTTTGTGTTTGTCTCATTTCCCAGAGCAACCATGCAGGCGTGGAGCCTCTCAGGTGTCAGAGATCCTCCGGCGAGCCAGCAGAGAGTCTGAGGAAGGCGAGAGCTCGAGTGAGTCAGCGACTGCTGTCACCGATACGCCATAAACACAGCGAGGACAGGAACACAGCCGGTTCACAATGAAACCTCAACAGAGGCGAGGATGATGATACTGAGGCGACAGGAGGAAGAGCAGCAGCTGAGTAAACACTCCGGTCCATCTCAGAGAGCGATCACGGCTCAGATCTGATATCTGACACCGACTCTGAGCCGGCGAACCGGAGCAAACATCTGCTGACGGAAAAACGTCAGCGCCGCAACACAAGGACTGAAGCCAGGGAAGGAACAGCAGCCGCCCCGCCTCCAACCTTCAGGCCACGGCGCCGATAAGAAGCTGGATACCTGTGTGGTTTGTCAGTGCGACCTGAGGTCAGAGGTCAGAGGCTCTCTGACACCCTCATTCATGTCAGTGTTATTAAAACGTTTAGTTAAAGTTAGAAGAGGCTGTGGTTCCAGTTAAAGGCCTCGAACAAACACCTTCACGGGTCCAGGGTGACGTCCTCGTGTGTGATGGACAGACCGGCACTGGATGTTCACTGAACTGTCTGATATGAACATCACTTACAGGAGTTCTGGGCTGAATCAGTGGATTAAACATTTCAGCCTGAGTCCTTCACTCCAGAGCAGTGAGCCTCTCCTCCTTCAGCCGCCAGCTCTCTCAACATGCACACGGTTTTAACCCCCTGCCCGCCGCCAGGAGCGGACCACAGCTACAGAGTGTTAATCCCTCTCTCAGAAATCAATTCAAACCCCAAAAACTTTCAACTCCCGAGACGAGGGAACGAAGCCCTGAGATGTTTGGTTTCAGTTTGATCCTGTTTCAGAGGAAACTCCTGCAGCTGAAGAGAGAAAAAACAGCTGGAATGAACCGGAAGCCTCTGAAAAGATGTGTGAAATTAAAGGTCATTCCACATAAACAGCCTGTAAAAGCCTGTGAACTTATTGTTATTCTGTTGTCACAAGACAAACCAGAGTTTTGAACACTGGTATAGTGTGGGACAGGACCCTGTCCACCTCAGAGTCCGGACTCTGACCTTAACCCAAGCCTGAAACACACGATGTGATTCAGTATGATCTCGGTCTATCCTGCAGAACTCCATTCAGAATCCTGCTGTTTTTAAGTGTCCTTCAGTGTCCACAGTGACCCAGTGAGACATGTCTCTGATCACAGCTGATTCAGCTGCTGTTACTGGGGACAGTTGGACTGAATGGACACAGAGGATAAAAAAAACTCCCAATATTTCAACTGCTCCTCCTCGCTGCCGTACATTAACACGGCCCCGTGCAGACACTGAAGTCTCAAATAAAGACTTTTATTTTCTAATCTCTTCGTGTAAGTTCCTGTCAGGCTTAAAGGACCTTCTGACAACGTGGACCGAGCCGGTTTCAGCGGGGCCGTGAATCTTCCATCAGCGGCTCTGAAAATATTAAATCCATTATGTGTTTAATCACAGTGTTATCTCTCTCAGATTAATCGTCTCCGGGAGTCGACCAGGACAAATTAACAGCAAGTTTGGTTTCCGTGCTAATTTTAACAGTAATCCGGGTGTTGATTGACAGTGTTGTCAGACCTCAGAGTAACTCTGCACTCCAGTGTCCATGCTGTTTGGATTATTTAAGATTATGTTGTAATTCCCCCTTTAATCTCCTCTGCTTTAAGATTGGAGAGTCGCACTCTGCGATGAAGTGTCGAAAGCAGATGATGAGATGTGGAAATCCTCCTCCTCCTCATCGTCACTTCGCTCCTCCTGAAAAACCTTTGCCACCTCGAGTGAACGCATCATCACAGATCATCTCTGAGAACGAGCCGCGAGAATGGGGAGACGCCTGGGAGCGGAGGTGAAGGTCAGAGCGGGTGGTGGTTCACACAAACACAAAGCTCAGAAACATTAAACGTGTCTCAGACCTCGGAGAGTCCAGTCACACTCAGACTCAGCCCTCAGACGAGTCAGCAGGGACCTGGATCAGGACAGGGCTGATGGTCTGAGGGTGGGGTGGTGAGAGGTGGACTCCTTCTACTCTACTTTCTATCTCAAAATATTTATTTTTCTCTCGGTTTAAAAAAAACGTACGATAATTTTTGAAATTTTGATTTAATTTTGAGCATTTTCTTTCTTTCCGTGCAGAACTTGTCATCTTTTTTTCTGCAGGCAGCAGAACTGACCCTCCACAGGTTTCACATCATGTTTACAGAGAACGAACAGAGGGAGGAAGCAGCTTCTGCTTCTCCTGCTGTTTGATTTCTGCAGTTTACAGCTGATTCTCATTCTGCTCAGTCTGTCTTCTCAATTAAAACTGCTCTGTGTTTCCGCTCAGGAGGAGGAGGGAATGTGATTTAAGAAAAATTGAAGAACTAATCAACGTAAAAGGCGTGGCCGACCCATTTAGATATTAACTGCCTGTTCACTGTGGCCTCAGCAAATTCAAACTTTCAGAGGAGGAAGAAAGAGGAGAATTAAGGTTACGTAAGCATGTCGACTCGTGTGGAACGACGCTGTAAAACAATATCATCTCACCAGAGAGGATTAATTTCTCGCTGACGGTTTCCTCGAGTTCTCGGGCAGAAAGTCAGACGGAAGGAGGGAAATGAATGTTTTAATCTGTTTAACGTATAATGGATGAGTTTTAACCAGTGACGGTGGTGTGAAATCTGTTCCGCTCTGAGGGATGTTACACTGAACGAACATTGTTTGCTTCCTTTCATTTTACTCTGACAGAAAATCAGAGTTTAGGGGCTTTTGGTGGCTAGCTCCCTAGCTAACATTTGTTATGTCGTTAAACAGATAAAGTAAATTAAATTGTAGTAATGGAGGTGATGGAGCTAGCGAACTCTTACCCCCTGCTTTCCATCTTTGTGCTAAACTAGGCTAACAATTCCCATGTGCTTTCAGCCTTTGTGCTAAGCTAGGCTAAAAGTTTCAGTGTACTTTGTCTTTGTGCTAAGCTAGGCTAACAGTTTCCCTGTGCTTTCAATCTTTGTGCTAAGCTAGGCTAACAGTTTCAATGTGCTTTCAGTCTTTGTGCTAAGCTAGGCTAACAGTTTCCATGTGCTTTCCATCTTTGTGCTAAGCTAGGCTAACAGTTTCCATGTGCTTTCAGTCTTTGTCCTAAGCTAGGCTAACAGTTTCCATGTGCTTTCAGTTTCTGTGCTAAGCTAGGCTAACAGTTTCCATATGTTTTTAGTCTCTGTGCTAAGCTAGGCTAACAGTTTCCACGTGACTTCAGTCTCTGTGCTAAGCTAGGCTAACAGTTTCCATGTGCTTTCAGTCTCTGTGCTAAGCTAGGCTAACAGTTTCCATGTGCTTTCAGTCATTGTGCTAAGCTAGGCTAAGAGATTGAATTTCTCTGTACTGGCAACTGATCTGTGATAAACTCTTCGTGTCAGTCTCGTGTGATCGATGTGTTGAAGATAAATCCAGTCAGAGTCTGAGCGTCTGTCTCTGCCCACAGAACGGGGCTGTGCAGATCATCAGCTCTGGAACGTGGGAGACCTCGGAGACCAGGACCGGGCGTGGACTGATGTGGTGCACAGCAGACCACAGTAAATGAGGATCATGTGTCGCACTTTTATTTATTTACCCTCTTATTATTTTTCCTTTTCCTCTGAGCTGATGTGAAACATCAGGATCGCTACATGGCCAATAGTATGTGGACAGCTGAACATACATAACATATATGTTTGCTGATTTGCTGGAAACGCTAACCTGATGGTTTCTAAGCTGCTGGAAGTTACAGGAGTTTGTTAAACCTTTATTTATTCACTGATCTCAGCTGATCACACTCACACAGCTACACCTGCCCAGTACAACCAGTCTGACCTGTGAAGCGGCTCCAGTGGAGCAGGAGGAGGTCCATGGAGGAGGTCCATGCCTTGCTCAGAGGTGCCTTGGTGGTGGGGTTCATGCTGCCTCTTCTCTTGTTCACTGAGGGAAAAGAAAGACAGAAGCTCGATAAGAAAACACACCTGTAACGAACATCGGGTCAGAAGCAGGCTGAATCCTCATCTCGGATTGGCTGCTGCTCTGTGTGATGAGCCATGTCCTTGGCTGTCACCTGATTTATTTCGTCTCTTCGGTTCGCGTCTTCACAGTAATCTGCAGTTTGACCTTCAGCTCCTCAATACCAGCGATCAGATGTCTGAGAAAGTGTTTCTGTCCCTGCCAGTCGCCCACATGAAGTCAGTGTTGGACCGTAGTTTTTTATGGTTCTGGTGTGTGCTGGGTTTATTTCAGTCCTGGCTGAGGCTCCGGTTCATGCAGGACTCTGTGAAGTCTGCAGGTCTTTGTTGTGGCTCGGCGTGGAACGACTCTCTCCGTCTGCGGGGGTCTGGCTTCAATATGTCGCTGTGTTGTGTACTGGCATTGTGATGATGTGGTGAGGGAGAGCAGACTCTGAAGTCTACCTTCAATGAGCCTTTCTATTTCTTCCCTCACCACAAAACTTCCACAGGCTTCAGATTTCTGTCTCCACGTCTGGATGACCTTCGACAGCAGAGGAAACACCCAACAAACCTCTGCGCTGACCCGTGGACCTCCGCCAGGACCAGTCATGTGACCCGAGGGTGCAGAGCAGGACAGATCAGAGCAGACTGTGAGAAGCTTGGGTATACATGCACTTTATTACACAGTCAGTTGGTCCTGGTCCTCGTATTCCAGCGTCACGTTCGGTCTGATGCGAGCCACGCCCCCCGGTTAACAGCGGTAACCGGCACAGACCCAGTGTCAGCAGTGAGGAGTTAAATTACTCCTCTCACACACACACACACACACACACACACACACACACACACACACACACACACACACGCGCTGAAACGCTGAAACTCTGAAACAGAGTCTGAGCAAATCCCCAACTTCTGGCTTTGGTTCCTGAAATAAGAAAATCTCTGAAACATCACCAGTTTAATAAAACTGGGGCCTGATTCCAGCAGGACTCATGACACTGTAAAACTAATGAAACTCACGATGATCCGCCGCCGCCGCCACCTCAGACCGGCAGACGAGGGTTTGGAGTCCCGACTGATCTGTATCACAGTAAACCTTACTTTAAATAGACAGTTTCGTCCACCGGTTCCCAACCTAGGGGTCTCGCCCCTCCAAAGGGTCAGCAGGTACGTGTCAGGGGTCATCGGTTGACAGAAGAAAAGACAAAGCTGTGATTGGCTGATCTGTGTTCAGTTTTTAGACGTTTCCTGTGAAATACTGATTGCTTTAACACACGGCAGCCAGGAGACGACGTGTCGTCTGACCGGACTGAAACGCCTCAGTTTAATGACTGTCCCACGACCCAGGACGTGGTTCCGGATCAGAGTCCAGCCTGAGAGGATTTTCAGATCAGCCTTTTCCTCCCTGTCCATCTAACTGCTGTCCCCTGATCCTGAACAAGTCGACGATCCTGACCCAATTAGTGGAGATGGAGTTAGCGTCCCCCAGGCAGGTGGGGGGCGGGGGCAGGGGGGGGTGAGAGGGGCATCATGGTCCAGCTCCCATTCCCTGTCACCCCCCTCCCCCCCTCAGGAAAACTAGATGCTAATTAATCAGCAGCAGCATCTTGAGCCGCACACGTCAGTTCCTCAGAGATCCATCAGTTCACATCAGTCCAGCTGCCGGGCACGCCGCAGTCCTGATACTGAACCACAGATTCACTTCACTTCAGTTCACTTTGATTTACGCAGCATCCAATCATTACCTAGATTATCTCAGTGTCACAGCTGGGCTTTGTAGGCAGGGCTGTCCCAGAGACTTGTCCCCTGTGTGAGTAAAGGACATGTCCTGGTCACGTCCTGCTGCTTTTAAAGATAAACTGACCCGATCTCACTGCTGGACCTCCGTCTGACCGCCTCTGAACCAGCATGCTGGTCTGCTGGAGTGCACAGGAAACCCCCTACCTACAGACCAGTACTCACCCACTGGAACATGAGCTCGCAGTCCTCCGAGTCCCAAGTGTCCAGGTCCAACAGAAGGAGCACAAGTGCCTGAACCATGCACATAAAACTGGACCCTGAGAGACCTGTACAGAAGGAGGAGGAGATCCATGTTAAAGCAGAGGAATGTCCCTCAGCAGAGGAGGAGGAGGTCTATGACACCAGCTGTCCTCCATCTACAGTGCTGTCCTTCATCACTTCCCAGCCTCACGTGAGCACGGAGACACGGAGACTTTGTGGATAAAAAGATGTTTTTCTACATGTGGAGATTGTAAACACACACAGGTGGAGTGTGTAGAAAAAGGAAAACAATAAAAGTGACTCGAGAAACTGAAGCAGGGACAGCAGGGACAGCAGTCCTGTCCTCACTCTCACTGTCTCGTGTCCTCACACTTTGCTGCACATTCGTAGTGACTTCATGGATCGGAGGCATGTTTAAAGTAAAATGTGAATGTGAGATGATAATTATTCATACTGATTGTGTCGGTGTGGATGATCGTCAGGACGGAGGCTCAGTAATGAGCTGCGGGAATATGCATGGCTCGCTCGCTCTCGCTCCGCAGCGTAATAATGACATATGGCAGGCCAAGATGTCGGCCATCACACGCTATTAACCGTTTAAGAGGCGAGTCCTCGGAGGTGACGGCGCCGTCCTGATTAACAAAAACCTTCAGAGACACGGGGGGAAGTTAAACCCAACAAAACGGATCATTCACCGCAGGTCTGAGGCTTCAAGGCAACACACACATAGAGCGTGACTCTGCAACCTGTTCATGACGGAGTATGATCAGCGTCATACATGAACAGGATCCTCAGACTGATCTCAGGTTTATATGAACATAACGGAACTCCAACGTTACCAAACTGCTGTCTCTGCTCCAGGTTCAGGACACGTCTATAACAGCTGCTGGAGACAGGGCGTGGACCTCCGTACTTATGTGTCCTTGTCGTTCCAGATGTTTGTGCGTCGTTAGACGCATTTTTCCTTTAAACGGTTTCATCTGATTTTAAGTTAATCTGAGTGATAAACAGAAAAGTGTCCCTCGTCTCCCGTCCATCATCTGACCCCCCATCAGCTTCACCTGCTGACCCTTTGGAGGGGCACGACCCTGAGCTTGGGAACCACTGGATGTGTGTAATGTGATCTATCACAGGAGTCCTGTTTCAGCTAAATGAGCGCTCTAACCGTGTGACTTCATTATCTGCTGCTTGTGTGTGTCGCAGAGAATGCTGTGTACTTGGAGTGCGTCACAGCAACAGAAAATTTACAGCTCGTGTTTCTGCTTCGTGTTTTCTGACACACGAGCCAGAGACAACACCAGCGCAGCTCCGCCGAGTCGCGGCGCTCAGCGGCCGCAGCACGCCTTGGCGCTCTGACAACACCTTTTGGATGCAATTATGTGCTGAGAGGCCCCGCGAGGGCCCCCATCCACCTCAGAGCGCTCCGTCAAGAGCCCGCTGACAGCTTGGAGCGCCGCCCTACGCCGCAGTCCTTCCATCCTGTTCCAGGACTCGATCCACACTGGTGCAGAATCACCCCCCCCCCCCTCTCTGGTCTGCAGTCTGTCCCCCAGCCAAGCCTCAGCCCTGCTCCCTGCTCACAGGCTCCAGATCCACTTCTTACTGCGACACCTTCCTGCGGAGGCCTTTTCGAGGAAGGGAGGGATCTCACCCACATCGTTCTAAACGGAGATAAATGCAGGGTTCAGTTCCACCTTCAGAACCGACACCTCACCGCAGCCGTCCTCCTAGGACTCCACTTTGGACCCTGGTCTCTGCTGCCAGAGCCTCTCTGGTTTCGCTTCCCTGCCAGACTCTCTGTGTTAAACCTCGACCCACAACAGTTTTAGAAGAGCATGGCTGCTGCACTGCTCGATCTGCGGTGAGGGGGGGGGGGGGCAAAGGAGGGGTGGGGGTGGGCGTTGTTTTGAGTGGTGGATGAATCTGGATCTCAGAATACGTCGAGCTGGATTTACAAAATAACACAGCAGCTCTGCCAGCACGGAAACACAATACGTACAGTATCTGTATCGGGCTTCACACACGTGTTCAGCTGACCTGAGATGGAGCTGACTCACCATGTTCCTCATGTAACCAGCACAGACCAGTGAAACCATTACTACCGCCTACCTGTGTCCACTCGTCTGCACCACCTGAGGGACAGCATCACCGCTGCCTGCAGGAAAAGAACAGAGTCACACCAATGTGAGGAAAAGCCAGAATACCTGAGGGAGCACACTGCTAAACTCACCTGAGACGTCTAACTGATGAACGTAGAGGGCGCTATCACCTTCCATTAGCTCTGCTCGGTAAGAACAATCCAACATCTGAGCCAACGTGAACATTCATTTCACTTCAAACGTCACGTTCACTGCAGCTTTTAAACAAATGAAGCGTCTGTGATTATCAGGAGCAGGAGAGTGAAGCTGCAGCCGAACACATCAGGTTCAAATCAGCCTGAAACATTTTCAGATTCTCTTTATTTCCATTCAAAGGGCGAAGCAGAGTCTCGGTGTGCGACCCGCTCTTTTCTTCTCTCAGTCTCTCGTGCTGAGATAAGAGAGTCTGTAATTATGGGAAAACCATTTTTTCTGTATTTTATTATTCCCTAAATCAGATGTCTGAGGACTTGGCAGCAGGACTGGGAACGATGGGAAAGTGACAGGCTTAAACAGGCTTTTGTGGTCGAGTGTTTCACTAAATCAGGAGGAGGAGGAGGAGGAGAAACTGGGGGGGGGGGGGGGGGGGGGGCTCAGCTTCATGACCTCCCTCCTGGAGAGCCACTGAAACCCAACGAGCCTAACGAGGCCACCAAAGCTTCCAGCCCTGTGCCTGATCTGAGATCTGTGTAACGGGCTGTCATGTTTCTCTCATACGTGTTTGAATATACTGCGCAATATACACCGTGAGGAAGCCGAGACATTTCTGACCGGACAGAAAGTGAAGCGAACGAGGGCTCGGACACGACCACCGTACACAGGGCCGGGGTCTGCCGGCATGCTAACACTAGCATGCTAACGAGATCAGGTTGATCAGAGGAAAATTAACCTGCAGCAGGGCATTCATGCTTTTACTGTCATGTGATCTCATTTCATTCAGCCCCAAGGTTCTGTGCTTTAGGTGCCGGATCAGTCTCAATGGGAAGAGACAAGCACTTAACAAACTGGGTCCAAACTACTGGCAGAGTCTCCTCAGAGACGGTGAGAGTTTTTATTCTGCACATGGACGAAGCTGACGGGGGCTGTGGACATATGTGTCATGATGCATGTGCTGTTGATCACTGTCAATCACATGAAAAGCATGTAAGTGTGCAGCTGAGAGGACGGTAAAATGCTAAAACACTAGCTCTTTAAACATCGCCGTGTGAACTCAGTGTGTCTGGACTGCTGTGTGCGATGCAGCCAAACCTCTCAGAGCAGCTATTTCATATAATAACTGTGGACCGCTGTGTTTCTGGAGAGCGGAGGAGAGTCGTGGTGATGGACGGCTGCCTGCTGCCTCACTTAGAAAAGAAAATCAGATGAAAAAGACGAGGCGAGGCGAGGAGTGCCACGTTCTAACCAGAGGGCCCATTAAAAACATGGCAGCATATTGATAGCATATGACTGTGTCACACGAGGACAGCGTCGTCTTTTTCCCCTCTCCTTCTCTCCGCTTTTGTCCTTTCACCGACACACCGGCAAGCAGCGGCAGCTAACATATGGCAGCGGTAAAAAGCTAATGTGGAGCTGGCAGCTCGCTCGGATAATTACAGCACCTTTAATGCTCCAGTGTCTCCGGGGAGGGGCGTCCTCCTCTGAAGCTGGAGCAGAACTGAGGCTGGCCTTCATTTAAAAATGGGTCTTTCAACTGCTGCATTTTTTTTTAAACGAATCCCCAGATAGCGGCTGACAGTCGATGCCGCTTTGATGCTGATGGTTAAGGTTTCCTTTTCATTTTCTGCTGCTCTCTCTACAAAACTGGGTGAATTACATTTCCACATCAGACACACGTTCAGTTAACACGTTTAAACTCAGCTACGTCTCCTCATCTGGAGGAGTGTTCAGCTAAACGCATCAAAGGCTGGGGGCAGGTGTGACAAAGCAGAACGCCTCGGGGGGGGGGGGGTCAATCTTAGCTAAGCTGCTACCACCAAGCATTTCAACAATGTGTGCTAAGACAAGCTAACCTTTTACTGTGCTGTAGTATGTTTACGTATCCAGGGCCGCGTCCCAGAGAACCTGATCCAATATCAGCTAATGAGACACAGAGCTATAACGTTAGCCGGGCTACGCTATCTGCTGCTGCTGGCGGGAACAACGCTCCACTCCACGCTGAAACGCAACAGATGCTAACGAAGCAGCTGTGGAGGACCTGGTGGACCTGCTGTCCGCAGCGGGACAGCAGGGGTTCATCAGGCGTCAGGAGGACACAGATATCTGCAGCCTGACGCGCTTATCAGCTGAGAGGCGCCTGGTTTCTCCGGAGGTTTCTGTGTGCGGCTGAAGTGTTTGGTGCTGGAAGTGTTGGTGCTACAATCAGAGCTCTGCAGAGCCGGCAGACCGAAACCAGCTTCGCCTCCTGGAGCGTGAAATGAATGTTGCTGTTCCTTGTTGATAATCCAACAGTTTTTTTAAATTTTTTTTTTAGAAAAGCCTCAAACCAAACGGCTTCTCTTCGACTTTTCCACTTTTCTCTTCTTCTCTGTGACTCTCTTGTTCATATAAATATTCTGCATTTCTCTAAAATCTTCCGTAACATAACTGATGATGAACACGATGGCGGTGGCATTTTCCCTCGTGTTTAACAAATGTGATGAGGTGCCAGCCTGTCCCATTCTTATTTATCATTTTTTCTTTCTAACTGCAGAACTTCATTGAGAATCCTGCTGTTTTTACGTTTCCTTCAGTGTCACGGTGATCCAGTGAGAGGAGTCTGTTCATCCACTGGTTCACCGCAGACGGGAGCTGATCACGGCTGACTCAGCTGCTGTCACCGGGACAGTTGGACGTCCTGTGACGACGTTTTAACTCTACTGAAACTCGTATGTACACACAGATACAAGGACATTAAAAACAACAACAACAAAGAAGCTCAAACAAACAAACAACAGCGTCATTTATGGTCAGTCTGAGCTTCCTGCAGCACAAAGGAAGCTTTGGGCCTCAGAGGCTGGACAAACACTGCTCTGCTACATGAAAACGAAAAATCTGTGAGCACTGAGTTTGAGTGAGTGTGTGTGTGTGTGCGTGCGTTTGAGGCTGACTGCAGCAAGCAGCTCGCAGCTCCAGGCCTCAGTTTACTGATTCGGCTCCTGCAGCTACAGAGAAGCGTCTCACGCAGAAACAAACCGCCGTGACTTTATATCTGACCTCAGGCCAGAGAATAAAACGCTTTAATTACAGCAGAGAGTGACTCTCACTGCAGCCATGCATGAGAGGACGGATCCAGAGAGACAGCAGGCTGGAAATCCGACACCACCACCGAGAGACTGAGCACGCTCCAGCGATTAGTCTGATCGTCCTCGCAACGCCGCCACCACTGCCGCGAACACTACACAGCCCCCCGCATTTAAAGTCAACAACCTGAAGGAATCACATATCAGCACAGTAAACACGTGTATTAACAGGCCAATGAAAAGCTTTAACGCCTCTGTGTTTTACAGACTCTGCAGTAAAAACTTTATTAGCAGCCTGTTGTTCTGGAGGTTTATGATGTCATCGGGTCACGACCTGAATCATCGCCTGATGTTACTGCGCTGATTTACCAGAAACAAATGAACTAATCACATGGATAAAATAGAAATATACATTTACATTTTTAAATAAACTCAGACTGCAAAGAAGCCAAAGGCCTATTTTTCACAGATTTCAAATCTAAACTTTGAAAAACATGTTTTACTTAATAACTGAACTTTGCTCATTTTTACCCAGTAAGTTTTTGTTACTGACCAAATAATGTTTTAAGAATTTATGTGGGATTTTGATTTATAATTTTTTACTAATCATGAATAATTTGTGCGCTTCCATACAGCTCATTTTATTATTAGACAAAAGTCAGTTATTGTTGAGAAAATGCTTGATTTTTTTATTAAAAACCAGTTTAAAAAAAAAATCAGGCAGATAAAGTTTTAATGATCTATTTTTTCTTTTATGGTAGAAATGAACTTCCATAATTAACAGACTTATTTGGGAGTGTCATTAAAAACCTGATGTGTAAGAACAAACCGGCAGATCCATTCACGGGCACAACGTTCTGGAGTTCTCCGCTGCCGTTGCCTCGGTGGTAACACGCGTCTGCAGATCCACTTCGTTCTGATAATGAGTTCCAGGCCTGAACCTGGCAGCTCAGGTGGACCAGCAGACAGAAGCCAGCGCCTGGCTGCCACTCAGTCGGTGTGGTGAGGAACAGGAACACAAAGGATAAAAATGGATCCAGGCGGATGGCGGAGGTGGCACCGCCTGTGGAAACATGAAAGCTTTTACATGTTAACCCCCCCCCACCCCCCCCCACCCCCCGCCTCCACCCAAACCACACACATAAAAGAAAGTTCTCCTCCAGCCGGAGAAGATGGGGACATTTACAGGTCCAGACTCAGCGTCTCCAGCGCACAGACGTGCTCTGATTCAGAGCTCAGAGGTGCCCGAGACGCTCGGCCTGGATGTCACCGCTGCTTTCTGCGGGACGTGGCGTGGAGTCAGGCATGACGACGGCCTGGCAGCCGCTCCGACCGCCTCCGAAACTCCAAACCATCCAACGCTAATGGACTCGAGTCTCAGTGCCCCAGTCGGTGGAGGTCAGGGACGTCCGTCTGCCAGCAGAGACTTAAAACGATCCTTCAGACAGGTCCAGGAGAAGGAGGAGGTGTCGACCTGGAAAACAGAGGAATTAAACCATGCACATTAATTTCACAGTGAATGTGTATTTATGAGTTTTAAAGGAACAGTTTAACATGTTGGGGAATATGTTTAAACAGCGTGCGATCTCCTGTTGGCGCAGCGTTAGCTCCTAATGTCTGTTTCCCATTTTCTCCTTACAGCCGGCAAAACTCCAAAGACCTAACATCTGTCTCTTTCTCAACAAAATAAAATCCACCACATTACAGTGAAATCACCCAATCAAAAAACTCTCCTGCAAAATATAACAGCAGGTTTTTTTTTTTAAATGATTATGTTTTGGCAGATTTGAAACACAAACTGAAATTCAGGAAATTTCAGGTATTTTTTCCCAAAATGCTGAAATATTCCTTTAAAGAAACATTCCAACATTTTGTGAACAAAGGTTCAAACTATCGCTTTGTTCATGCGTCGAAATATTGTGCTGTTACCTTGACGACATGTCTCCGGGCGACGTCGGGCCTCCTGCAGAGTCCCTGCAGCCGTTTGCAGAGCTGCTCAGGTGTGGAGTACAAGTACTCTGCTACATTAGAAACACAGAAGAAGAAGAAGCTACAGCTCCACACTGACCACTGGAACCAGTAAATATACATCTGAGCCTGAACTGGGACGAACAGGATCCACACAGAAACACATTATGGACCTGAACAGAAGCCGAGAGTCAAATAAATCGGAATTACCTGGGAATATTTCAGGATACACTAAAGCCTTCGGGCACAGAGGATAACAGCCACAGTGAACGGCCTCTAATCTGCAAAGGATCAGAAACAGCAGCCAACATCACACACTAAGACAGAAACGAGTGAAGTGCAGCTCAGGGACTTCTTTAAATAAAAAGTGTCTTTGTCTCCATGACAGCTGAAGGGTGAAGGTGGTTCCTGTCCTCCAAAGGTCCAGAGGAGACGTATTAAACCAGCGGCAGGACTCACAAAGCGGAGGCCGGACTGACTAACCCTGTTAGCTAATCAGCTGGTCAACGACCGCTCTGCAAAATGTTGTGTGGGGTAAACGTGCGTAGTCATGACAACCACAGCTGATTGAACTGATGCAAACCCTGCTGACCTATTTAAATATGTTGTAGATGGTTGATGAATAATTGACGACTTTTCAATCTGTCTCCTCACCATCTCTTCCTGCTGGAAACATTCATATTTAAACAGCTCGTCCCACTGTACTTTCACCGGACTTCATCAGAAACAAAGACGCCGAGTAGGATCTTGGTTCTGGTGAGTTCTGGTCTGAAGGTTCAGCCGCTGCACCTCTGTGATCTGGATTATCGAGGTCAGTTCGGCTCAGCTGTCTGATGTGAGTTAATGTTTTCAGGCGTTTTATCTCAGATATAATTATCTGATCTTTAACTGGACGGAATGAGTTCATCGTCACTGTGGGGCAGAAACACTGAGACTGTAATTAACCAGATTTAAACAAATGAACAATAACGAGGATGAAACTCTGCTGACACCTCAGCTCCACCAACAGCACTCAGATAAAGATGATTCCTGCTCTGAGATTTTATTGTGTAAACAGGACTCTGTGAATTTATGCTTTTATTTTGTCATCCTGAGCTGGCACTTCAGTTTTGTTGAGCTGAACTAGCTTTTATTTTTTCAGCTGGAGATGGTACTTTTATTTTGTCGACTCTATTTTGTAGCTATTTCCAGAGACAGGTATTAGTCTGGACTCCAGGTAACATTCATATTAAATATCATTTAGTGATTAAACATCATTTGTATTTGATAGAAGAAAAAAAAAACAGAAATTCAACTGATTTTAACAATAAACTGAATCTAATTATTGATGAAGCCAAAAGCACAATCGAAATAAAACAGAACTGAAAAGCTTGAATGTTAAATATCAATTTTCTACATCACATCAATGCAACATGATCTCAATTTGACCAAAGTTTATGCAACGATATAAGAAGCTAAACGTTGACATGCTAACACACTAAACAGGGTTAAGATGCAAAGGATTAGCACATAAAACTAGCATAACAGCTGTGTTCTTTAATGTTATTATGCTAGGTTATGTTTATATATTAATGTTCAAATCAGGTCAGACACTTTTCAATTTTCTAGGATGCAAAGATTAGCATGCTAACACTGGCATGAGCATTTCGTTAGCTGAACTTCATCTGTGCTTTAGGCTCAGCGCTAACGTTAGCATGATAAAAACAGCAATGAACATATTTCAAGTTAACAATCATAACATTTCAGTAGGTGATGTATTAGAGGAGGTTAGCATTTATAATAATTTAGAAAATAACCTTGAAGAAAACATTTGAATGCTCTCAGTTAGCCTGTTAGCGTGCTAATGTTAGCACACACTGTTTTATGTAATGTTGACCTTTGAATGAAAGGACGCTGTCTTAACAGAAATTATTTCCTCATATTTAGCTTCAGTTTGTATTAAATGGAGCTTTAACAGGACCTAAATAAAACACTGAGCAGCTTTTATCTGTTTCTTCCTCACATGAACGAGGCAGGCGAAGAGGAAGCCATTTTGTGACGTACCGGATCGCCTCTCACAGAGCTTCCTGTTAAAACTGAAACTTAAAGTCCACATTTCTCCATGTAAATGTTAAGACACTGTACAGCAGCTAGCTGAGATTCAGCAGCGCTCTGTGGGGGGAGCGGTGGAGGGTCTGGTCCCTCCTGGTTCTGGATCAAAGAAAAACACAAACATGCCCCCCCCCCCCCAAGGGACTACACTTCTTCTCTCTGCCATAATTAGCTCATGATTCGTTATCACAGGAAGGGAACAGTGAGAGGTCTGCACTCATTACACAAATAATACTGCAACTTTCATTCATTCACATTAAATACGAAATACGTCACCGACTTGGCCGCCCGTCTGCCGTTAAATTCACCGTGGATGCTAACGCTAAAATAGCTAGCTAAAATACCAGGTCACTGATGGGATTCATCTTTTTCCTGCCCACCTGCAGATCATACATGCACATGACATCACATCGCACTCACAGCCAGAGAGGAGGTCAGAAAAATAATTTCATGATTTTGCACCTAGTGGCTGACAGGCACCAAATTTTGCACCAAGCCCCGGTGAATCATGGGAAACTACGGAGCTAGGTTTGGTGTTAATAGGAGAGATTACTGCAGCACTTCCGGTTTTCAGGACGGAGATTCTGTGTGTAATGTTTGATGAGGAGTCTCTTTCAACACTTTCATTTCACCATTTCTGTTTTAGCATTTTAACTATTTCAGATGTTTCTCTCTGCCCTGATCTCACAACCGAAACTTCACTGTTCAAACTTAAACGTGTCAAATGAAGTTCAATCATAAGGACTTCAGATGTTCGACACGTTCTCAGCAGCCAGCAGGAAAGTTTTCTCTAACTTTTCTCCATTCTGACTGAAATTTCAGCTTCTTTGACTTTGATTTGACAGAATTTCCACAGCTGCTCTTGTTTCCTTTGTTTTTCCTTTCGTCTCATCGGTTCACTGCATGTGTGTCGAAGAGAAGCTCCAACACGACGCAGTCGAGTGAAAACTCAGCTGAAAAGCTCAGAGTCTCCATCAGCTACAAACAGATCTCAGACATGAATCAGGTGAAGATCAGACCGTCAGATCAGACCCGTTTGATTGGCTGTGCTTCAGAGAGCAGAGCGTTTGATTGGTTGTTGTTATTCAGCCCGCGGCTCGGAGCCACCTGACTGAGACCAAGATCAGAGAGTGGACTGCAGAGTGAGTCCAGGAGACTGAAGTCTCAGCTGGAGGCTGATTCACAGACTAACAAACAGAGCTCACACCTACAGGACCCTGCAGGACTCACTTTCTAAAAACACCTTGATCTGATGAGACCACCAAAATGTGAGGGGTCACTGAGTTTTATGACAGATCATGAAGCCTGAACACTCAGGTGAAGCTCTGAGATTCTTCACTCTGATGAGGCAGAGACCTGTTTGTGCATTTTCACTGAAACTGGGTGAAAAAGAAACGTGTTCAGTTCAGGTTTCGGTTTCTTATCTGCACCTACACACTCAGTCAGGATCTCTACAGTAAAATCCATCCACTTTCCTCGTCCTGTGTCAGATTTTCAGTTTCCTCTGTTTTCTGTCACAGTGACATTTGAAGGCGCCACCGTCGACTCTCCGTGCCAGAGGCAGACCCTGAATGCACCGTAAACACCGGAGGCAGCGTCCAGCACTGAGGAACTGTCGCGTCTATCAGGGAGACACCGGGGCGTGATTCAATCCACATCAATTATACTCACATGGCGACTCCAAAGAACTCGTGTTTGGCGGTGGAGACGACCACGTCGGCCTGACACAGCACTCTGAGGTAATCCTCTTTGCTGGGCAGGAAACCCCAGTTCAGGATGTGAGAGTCCAGCAGGCGTCTGGCCTCCGAGAAGATCTCTGCAAAACCACAGAAGAAGAAGAAACAAACAAGTGAGACTGCGACGGTCCACAGATGATTCAAAACACCTGTCAGTGAGGTGAGAGGTCAACCGGGGTGACATCCATTAACCCGTCAGTGCCAACCCCGATCCACCGCAGAGACAAGAAACGAGTCAAGACCAAGTCACTGAAGACCAGAGTAAATTTAATCAGAACCAGACAAGATAAACCATAAGATGAATTTGGTTTTTTATGAACTAACTTCTTACAAAAGCTGGGAGGAAGTGGGAGAAAATACAACTTAAGATGAAATAAAGTTTGACGTTGTTTTATTCGACAGGGAAACCGTGACGAGTCAGCAACGAAGAGAGGCTGGTTCAGAGACATAACGGAGTGATCATCGCTTTGTTTGGTTTTAATTTTATCCTGATTAGTGTGTGTTAGTTGTAAGTGAGCAGGTTGTGAAACTTTACACGTGAAAGAAACTGCTGAGCTCGGCAGGTTTCTGCAGCGTGAGACGGCGAGGAAGAATAAATAAAGAAAAATGAGATAAAAACACTTAAAAAAAAAAAAAAAAAGCCCGAGATTCATGAACGTGGACGTTTATGAGCGGAGCAGAAAGACAAACAGGTGAGGGGTGAAAATAATCAATATTCTGACCCTATTAACAAAATCAAAGTCGATTAAAATTGTCCTAATGTGATTGCCTTCCAGAACTCATAAAGCTAATCAGTAAATATGAAGCTGGATTTACGGTCAGTGTGTTTATGTCGCAGTAAAACTTTACGTCTCAATATCTCAGAGTGTGTTTGATCAGACTGCGTTCATTACATTAAAAGACACACACACACACACACACACACACACGCAGTCATTATAGCATCATCAGCTGATGATACACTGTGTGTTTTATCAATTAAAAAGTGTCCTCAGGCTGATGCAGCACTGACCTCTGACCTTCACATAATCTAATAACACAGAGCGAAACGAAGCAGCACAGAAACCAGGAGTTTTAAAGGTGACAGAAAAGTCAGAGCAAACTGGTCTCTGTCAGAACTCAGAGACAGACCAGGGTCCAGACTGCAGCTTCAGACCAGGTCTCTGTGTCTCTGCTCTGGGGTGGACTTCCTGCACCGTCTCTTACTTCAAACAGTCCGTGTGGACTTTAACGGACCAGGTTTTTCTTGGCCGGACTGGCTTTGAGCCACATGGTGCTGGCGGCTCCGTGAAGAACTGGTTTCCCAGTCCGCTGTGAAGAACTTGACTGGGTCCTCATGGGTCCAACACCTGAGACAGACTCGTGGCAAAACTCACCTAAACCCACGCTGCACCAGTTTAATCACTGACAGAGCAGAACTCGTTTTCATTGGCCAAGATTTTGTTATGATCAAATCTGATTGGTCCACTCGTCCAACAAAAAAAACAACTTAATTTTTTTTTTTAAATCAGTGAGCACAGGTAACTGTGTGTGTGTGTGTGTGTGTGTGTGTGTGTGTGTGTGTGTGTGTGTGTGTCGTCTGTACCCGGTACGTCAGTGAACGTCTCTCCGAGCACCGACAGATGGAAGTCGAGTCGTTTCTCCTTCAGCCTGAGCAGCGTGGAGAAGAACAGCTCAGGGTTTTTATCATGTTCCCTGCAAACAAACAGAGACTGTGGTGAACAGGAGCTGCAGCAGCTACCTGTGCTTTCACCTCACTCACTCATTCTCTCTCACACACACACACACACACACTCACACACAGGGGCGGGGGGGGGGGCGGGGGGGGGGGGGGGGGGGGGGGGGGGGGGCGGAGTGGCTTGTTGACAGAGCAGCAGGTGGATGAGTGAACTGTGGACGAGTGAACCGTCCTCACCACGCTGCTCGTCCTCAGAGATGCTCTGAGGAGCTGAACAGATGTTCCAGCTCTGCCAAGGTTCAGGAGACGTTCAAGAGCTCAGAGTTCAGAGAGCGTCTGTTCAGCTCCGTCTCCAATCACAGTGTTACCAACACACTAATCATACATGTGTGTTGGTAACGTGTCATAGAGGAAGCTCAGAGAAGTGTGAAAACATTTAGAGCGAATCTGGAAAATCCGATTTTTTGAATAAATTTGGGGAAATTTCAGGAACAAAAACAGATTTTTACTGAATTTTCACACACTGTTGTTCAGACTCTGACAGTTAAAAATGAACGGATAAGAAAACGTGTTTCACATGTGTGAAACATGTTGTTCAGACTAACAGAGCTCGGCCTGCGTCGCTCGGAGCTCTGCCGCCGTTTCTGTGGGTGGCGGTCCGACACAGCGCTGAACCGCCCCGTCGCCACGCGAGGCCCGTTGTTAATGTGCTGATGCCTGTGCGGAGAGTCAGCCGTTGAAGGTCACACGGCGGCGACGCCGCTGGATTTCCTAAGGTGAGGTATTAGCAAGCAGATTATTTCTTCTCATTTTCGGCTCTCAGCCTCTCGTCTCCCTCCGGACGCAAAGATAATTCCCTCATTTCCCCCAAAACCTTCCTCACTCCTTCTGCAAGCATCCGATCCCTCTGCTCCCTCAGCGCTGATACAGAGGAGGACAAAGACTGAATGGGGAGATAAGACGGCCCCCGTCCTCCCCTGTCCTCCCCCGTCCTCCCCCCTCTGAGAGGAGAAATGAGCGTTAATTAACAGGTCTCATCCAGTATCAGTTAAAAGCACACGTTCTATAACTGAATGAATCTAAAACTGATCGTCCAATCGATCGATCGATGAGAAAATAATCGATTCCTCGTTGGTTCCACTCATCATCAACCAATCTGCTGTTTATGTTCCTGATTGTTCCTCAGCGACTCCACGGCGAAACGTCTGAGGTGGCGTCCTCAGATGTCTCGTCTTTTTACATAAAAACACTTAAACAGTGAATTGACTGTAAGACAGCTAGAGACGCCGCCTCCGACCGGCTCCTTCCTCGTCGTCCTCGTCGCCGCCATCCACACGAGGCTGTGCGAGCGCAGAGCAGTGAGCTTGTTAATATGCATCACGAAGCCAAAGGAAAAACCGTGATGGTCTCATTTACAGACGAGTGATTAAATATTCTGCTTCATGTCGAACCCAAGAGCTGATTTTAAAATTCAAATACTATTCACTGAGACTCGCTGTGAGTCTGAGCAGAGCTCATTAACACTTTACTGTAAAAACACAGCACGTTAAATACACTTCACTGTCAAACACACCAGGAGGACTGTTTACACAGACCAGTAACACGGGGGGGTGACTTTAGTTAACGTGTAATTTTGTTGCTAGGAAACAGTTTCAGAGGCGTGGACATCTTCAGTCCCTGCAGGTCTCAGTCTTCTCTCTGTCCTCAGATGTGGACAGAGACACCGTTCTCCCTGATGCTTCTTCACCACCTGCTGTTTGTGGTTTTTCTCTTTCAATCCGTCAGGACTTCAATCCTCCGGAGGTAAAAGCTGATCCTGATCAACATGAAGCTCTCACACAGATTTAACCTCAGCACCACCCCCCCCTCCCCAGCAGGATGAAACTCCGGTGCTGTAGCATCTTCACCTGAAACAGCTGTTGGCCTCCCCCCTCCTCCCCCCGTCCTCCTCCCCTGGAAAGCAGCAGCAGCAGCAGCAATAAGACGGAGCCGTAATCTGAGGATCCAGGCCACACACAGATTAAACATAAAAACAGATGAGATGGAGAGAAGCTTCAATCAGAGAGATTAACAGAACATCTCTGTGGAAATCCTCCGTCCTACCAGAATAAAAGCGGCCCGCTCGCCGCAGCTATAATCCATCTGTGTTTTTGCTCAGTTCAGAGCAGATTACACCGCGGCCGCTTTTGTCACTGATACAAGAGAAGGTGGAAAAACATGGGGACAGAAGACACGGCTGACGAGAGGACGCTGCTCTTCACGTCCAATGTAATCTAATTTAAAAACAGGTCCACGGCTCAGACGGAGTTCCAGTCTCTGACATGGATTTCTTCCTCTGTCAATAAAAACTTTACAGTCGTTTCTTATAAATCAAAAAACGGATTGTGTTTATGTTATTATTTATACATGTTACCGGCTCTGTATATGAAACTTATTTTCTTCTTTTTGTCCTAAAACTCACGGGACGATTCTCGGCAAACCCCGTGTGCGAGTTTGTACGCCGCCTGTACGAACTGAGGGTCATGTGACCGACGCCGCCGACCCGACCAGTGTTTCCTGTCTCTATTGTTCTGAAGAATCAAAACCCGACAGGTGAACACGGAACTCACCATCTGTGAGGCCAGACGATGTGCAGAGGTTTGACCTGGTCTCCAGAGTCCTGCTCTGTTCTAGGTTCAGATGTGGACTGATGTGGATCCTCCTGCTGCTGCTGCTCCTCCTCAGACCTGTCAGATGGACATTGATCGCTGAGTTTGTGATATGGATCCGATCACTCTCACAGACCCACAGCTTTATTAACACAGCACCAGTAAAACGTGTGTGAGTTCAGATAAACCTCTGGGTTTACCGTGGACTCTGCAGCTCGTCGGGACTGATCTGCCACTGCTCCACCTGCCGACGGACGAGCTTGTGTTCGGGCAGCAGCCTGAAAGAGAAGAAGAAGAAATGTGTTTGTGGAAATAAGAACTGAGCTGATGTTCACTGTGAGGGAAATCCTTCAACAGGTCCAGAGTCTGAAGCCAGGGCCAACAAGTTACGTACAAGTCGAAGACTTTGTGTCTCAAGTCTTTGACCTAATGTCCCAGAGTCCCCAACTCCGATCAAAAGTCCTCTGGGTCATGTCTTCGCTCCTGTGAAGCAGGAAAAACAAACTCAGCTCGCCTTCCAAGTATTTAAGGAGCTGCTCTGAGGACAAACCGGCACATTATGTTAATGTCTGTCCACCTGAGGCAGAATATTCGTCCCGCACAGGAAAGTCCATTAAATCTGCTGTTATCAGACCAAAGAGACGCTTCAGGTTCTGAGGAGGAAGACAAGCAGGGAGACGAGGGGTTCAAGTGAAGGACACACACGAAGGCGAGAGGAAAACATCACTGTGGGACGTGAAGATGTTCAGAAATCAGGACATTAAGACAATGAGACGTTAAAATGGAAGAAATGAATGAGATTTAAACAGTGAAACATTAAAACATGAAAACAGTGAGACTTTAAGATGAGGAAACAATCAGACATGAAGACATTACACGGGATGGACGGACAGAGCGAAACCCAGGGGACAGACAGATTACGTAACACAGCTGGACACACACTGCACTCTGTGGTTTGGACTGAGCGATGTTTCTGCCTCGGAGAAAACTTGATTCAATAATCCATTTTAGAAATGAGATGTTTGACTGGAGGCAATAAAAACATGACTGTGTCCACAGAATGGGGGGGGGGGGGGGTGGAGGTTGGGGGGAGGGTGGGGGGCAATTATCTTATTGATAAATCAACAGTAATCTGTGTGATGACCTCACCTCTGTGAGTCTGATTAAAGATGAAAAGATGAAGGTCAAAAATCATTCAGTTCATTTTCTTTATTGGCAATAATCACAAGAGTCTGAGGCTCGGAGACCGACTCAGAGAGGGGGCCCGGATCGGCTCAGAGAGGGGGCCCAGACGGGCTCCAAGAGCGGGCCTGGACCAGCTCAGAGGATGGATCCAGACCAGCTCAGAGGACGGGTCCAGACCGGCTCAGAGCGCGGTTCCAGACCGGCTCAGAGGACGGGTCCAGACCGGCTCAGAGCGCGGTTCCAGACCGGCTCAGAGGATGGATCCAGACCGGCTCAGAGGACGGGTCCAGACCGGCTCAGAGCGCGGTTCCAGACCGGCTCAGAGGACGGATCCAGACCGGCTCAGAGGACGGATCCAGACCGGCTCAGAGCGCGGGCCCAAACAGGCCCAGACAGCGGTAGCTCTTCTTTTAAACACGATCACATCAACTCACTTGTTTCCATTGCTTTGCTCAGCAGACGTGGACCAATCAGGGGGTACGAGTCAAACTCATTAAACATCCATCCAGTGAAGCATGTGAGTGTTTTATCATGGAGGCTCTGAAAAGACCCAGACCCTGTCCTTTCACAGCGTTTGAACTAATCCAATCACTCAGGTCTTCAAACACCAGGACAAATCTCATTTTCTAAACCACTTCTATCTGCTCCCCTGATGGACAGAGAAATGAAGCACGTCAGGCTTCCAGTCAGGTTTTAGTCCGTGACGCTGTCACGCTTTCCACAGACGGAGGGGGGTTAGGTTTAGTCCATCTACTGAGATCACGCCATTCCAGATCGAGCCGTCACACGGAGGAGACGAGTATCAGACCACTCGATTACGAGACAAATACTCTCCCATCATCAGACACAGGCCACATTTTTATCAATAAATTCCTTAGTTACATGTCACCTTTCTGGGAACGCAGATGAGAGCCAGGTGCATGATGGTCCCAGGACTGAGCTTATTCACTGGATCAGCTGTTTACAGTGTCAATCTGCTGTTCTACATTTTTCTTCCCGCCATCAAAGCTCTGTCTGTGTATGTGGTGATGGTGATGAAGGATCATGTGACCCAGCGTAACACCGTGGATCCCTGATGTGGCTCAGAGGGATCGGGACATCTTAGGACCTGTCAGCGGACACGGTCACTGGTTAAAAAAAACAGTTCACGTGTCCTTTAAAGGAAGCTGACCCGAGCGTGAGGATCCAGCTCTGAGCCCTGAGGCCCGAAGCTGTCCTGGTATCAGCCGGGTCGCACAGGAGGTTTCACAGCTCAGAGGTTTCCGTCACTTTAAAAGCGTCTCCTCAGCAGACAGCTCTGGATCAGAGCCTCTGAGGAGGGGGGGGGGGGGGTTCAGTCCTCTGGACTGGAGGACGCTCAGCAGACCATTACAGCACATTAAGATCCACATTAGAGTCATTATGAGATGAGCTGGTCGTCAAGACCATTCACTGCCAGAGTCCAACACAGGTCCACGGACAGTCAGGTCCCCTGAGGGGGGGTCCTAACCGAGATACAGCCGAGAGACAAACTCTTCCTGTTGCCTGTCTCTGGTGGTTTTGGGGCACAACATGAAATTATGTAAGGTTCATATGGAGGGAAAACTGCAGCATCAGAATCAGAGTCTGTACCACTGCTGCAGGACGGTGTGAAATGCATGCTGGGATGCTCGTGTAAAGCCTTATAATTCCGACAGAGTGAGACGTCCTCAGGTCACTGGGACTGAACTCATCTGGGTGGGACTCTGAATGTGAGCTGTACTCAGGCTGTGAAACAGATGGACAAGCGACTCGCTGCAGCCTCCACCTAAAATCTCCGTGTTTACGTGTGCTTAGCGTGAACTCCTCTGTTAGTTCTGACCGTCACTGACTACCTGATAATCTGTTTGGCTCGTGTGAACCTGGACAGGCTGCCGGAGCCGCCATGTGTGGCACTGAATCCTCAGAGCGACCTGATCTGGAAAATCTGCAGCTTGATTACAGTTTGACGACTTGAGAGCGATCAAAGTGTCAGCTGATGAAGCAGGAAGCTCCTTCCCTGATCGCACCCTCCACATGTTTAATCTGCACACATGGAAACAGCTGCCAACCACCTTCTCTCTGAGCGAGGAGCTGACGTCACGCCTCCATGCTGATCCCATAGAGGAGTACGCAGCGGAGGTGGGGTGGGGGTGGGGGGGCTCGCTGTGCTGGGTTGGAGAGTGGGGGGGCGGGTGGGCTCTTAGACGCCGAGTTTCACCGGTGACTTGGCTCTCAGCGGTTCGAGTGCCAGATTACACCACAATTGGCTCCATGTGTGTGTTTGAAGTTACTGTGGTGAAGAGGAACGAATTAAAGATCAAACCAGCAGCGGTGATTTGTCCTTAATACCCCCCACACACACAGACACACACACAGGCTGCTCTTCAGCTGTGACATAACCATGACGTTACTGTTTTCAAACCGTAATCTCGTTGCTGAGGAAGAGGAGGGCTGACGTCTCAGGAGTAAATAACCATGGCGTCCGTCATGGCTGCTCCCGCTCGGTCCACGTTGTGTGCTCGCAGTCGACCTGACGCACCTTTAACACTGTTGCTTTTGTGTTTTTAAAACATTTCTCCACCTCTCAGCAGTGAAATACAGAGAGAGAGAGGGAGGGGAGGGAGGAGAACTTGGGACGCTGCAGGTCTGATTGGTTGAATCGTTCTTTAGGGTTTTCATGTTGTTTCAGGGTCGAACAGCGACACCTGAGCTGCTGCAGACCACCTCACCTCTACAACCATCCTCCAACAGGAGACGTGAAGATTCAAAGGTCCAGACCGGCCTTCAGCCTTTAAGGAAAACCTGAGTGAGAAGATCTCCAACAATCCTCTCATGGAACACCCTCCATGATCCAAATCGTTCGTGCTGTAAGACCAGCTCTGCTGCCTGTGACAGAGGCCCTGAGGGCAGCCACATCTGCAGCGTAGTCCTCACTTCTTATCTCAGTCGGGGCTTTGAAGTGGGTTCGATGTGTGGTGACAAGAACAAACGTCCATTTCCTCTGTCTCTTGGCGCCCCAAGGCTCCGTACCGGTGGCCCGCTCTCTTTGCAATAAACACCACCTCGCTACGCAGACGACACCCAGGTGTCCCTCTCAGTCTGTGGCAGCACGTCTGGTTTTAGCTACCCAGCTAACCACTGCTGTCAGAATCAGATTTAAGACGCTAACGTCTACAGAGCGACTTCTGGGACAGCACCATCTACCTGAACTGATCCACAGAGGAACCAAGGGTGATCAGATCTGGTTCCAAATGGAACAGTTTCTAAAAGTTTAATTCATGGACACCAGACCTGCTGCTGGAGAACCAAATCCTCTCTGGACTCATTGAGATTGATTACAACTTAGACCCAGGCTAACTCCCAGATTAGGTCTTCAATGGACCCATGGACCTCTAACAACTGGTAAGACAACAACAGTCAGACCTGGTCTCAGACGATGGGACCCCGTATGAAGCAGACGTGTGGATAGTCTGACTGAAAGTGATCTAAAGTCAGATCTGGTCCTAGCCTGACGCACAATCAGACCTGATCCACAACAGACCAGGGAATAAAAATTAAGTTGATCTGACCCCACCTGGATCCAAAGCCCACGAGGAGCAACCCCCCCCCCCCCCCCCCCCGGGTTATAAATAAATAAATGAATAAAAAGACTGAATGGACTCTGGTTCCATTCAGACCAGACAGAATCCTTCATCAGAGTCAAACACCTGACGACCAGCAGAAACTGACAGCTGCACAATGACCCACAACAAACTGGCCTGAGTGGAGACAAAGAAAAGGCTTTAGGCCGTCCAGAATCAGACACCTGCTGATCACGTGGTGTCCACATTGATCTGGGTTCAGTCAGAGAGAAGTCGGCGTCCTGCTACTCCGGCCGTGATGGATGTGATGTCTTTGTGTCCCGCTGCAGGTCTCTGCCGGCTCGGGTCAATCACTATTAAATTACAAAAGTCCGCCACTCAAAGGCTGATTGATAAATGGGCACCGCAAACACAGAGACCACAAAGAGGCCAAAGAGGCCTCAGTGCATTCAGACACACCAGACTCCCTCCACAAAAGACACGTTTTTTTGTTTTGGTCTTCTCTTATTCTTTTGGGCCAGCAGAGGTTTTTCTACAATAAGATTCACTTCAGTTTGACTTTAAAAACTTTAAAAACTGTGAAAGCATAAAGAGGAAGAAGAAAGCTGAAGATGTAAACAGTGTAAACAAGTTAAAGTCTTAAAACGCTTGTTTGTTTGTCTGTTGTTTAGTGGAATACTGCATGTCAGCAGCAAGAACCACAACTGCAACACACGACGAGCTCAGAGACCGAAGCCTGAAAACCAGGACCCGGAGTCAGACCAGATCCACGGGGTCCAGATCCTCTGGCTGACGGACTTCAGTCATTTATTGGTGAAACACTGATCAGTGTGAGCTGCTTTCACACAGGCTCAGCCTGCACAGGAAAAATAAAAGAAGTAGACACAGTCTTGGTTTGGTTTTCTTCCTCTGGGCTGGTTGTGCTTTCTCCTCCCCTCCACTGCCCGGTTTCTTTCTGTGAGCGTTCTATGTTTTCAAAGAGCCGGACTGGCAGTGTTTGGTGGGAGGACCGCGGGCGTGTGGGGGGATTGTCGGCCATGCATATAATCACTTACTTACACTCTGTGAGTTTGCTTTGGATCAGGCACATTAACATCTGAAAATGAGCCGAGAAACACTGGAGGGGAGAGGGAGAGTCGTCCTGCAGCTCAGAGAGACTGATACCACCACATGTGTGTGTGTACACACACACAGCAGACCTGTTCAGAGGACATGCTCAGTACTGACTGTCCAAACCTCCAGTGTGGACTCTCAAAGACCAGGACTAGCCAGCTGGGACCAGCAGTGGTATCTGTCGCAGCAGCAGTTCACTGAGCTAACTGTAAAAAGCCGCTCTGGGATGTTAGCCAGTTGTTTTCATCAGTCAATCACCTTCAGTTTCCTGTGACAGAGAAACTTTTTCCTGGAAAACGACTCAAGTTATTAATTCGGTTTTTATTTCTATATCCACATATCCTCACTGTGTGCATCACGCCAACGTGGTAACATGCTACACGAGGTCTGCCGGCCACGTACCTGACTGGCGTGTGCGCGTCATCATTTCCACGTATGTAACGAGCGGAGGCAGAGCTGTGATCCTAACTTCACGCAGCACGTTTAGGAATAAAAACAATAAGAACAGAGCCAACCCCTGATCCCTGACCCTTCTCCTGATCAAACTCAGAGTCATCTGAGGAGGACCGTCACACTGACCTGCTGACATCAGGGAACTGGACTGGGTAGCTCAGGACCACGCACTTAGGACGGATCAGCTGCTCCAGGTTTGCAGGCCGGTGGTCCGGGATCTTCTTCATGTAGGAGGAGATGGAGGACAGAAAGGAGTCCATGTTGAAGAGTGAGTTAAACACCACCACATCCGACACCAGGCTGGAGGACAGAGACAAATACAGGGACCTGAGAGGACTGGACAACAAAATCAGACTAACAGTAGCTCTTTATCCAGGATCACAACCCAACATGTGAGCACAGAACTCAGACCATGTTGGTCTTTGATTGTTGATCCAACAGCAAACCAGACCAGGTTCAGAGACCATGTCCAGCTCTTTTCTGGGACTCTTCCTGTTCTCACCACATGAATTCCTGCTTTTGGACGATAAAGTCAAATCTGGCGTTTGGATTTTGAGAAAGTTGCAGATTGTTTGTCAGTTGATCAGATAATCGCTTCGGCTCCGCCGCTGAAACTCACCGGTGCTGACGTGAAATCGCCAAACGAATCCGCCAGGTTCCTCTGCAGCTAATGTAAAAAAACACTGAATCTCTGAGCCGCAGTAATTGACATTAGCAAAGCGATCTGGCCTCGGTCCAATCAGAGGAGTCTTAATGATCTGTGGTGTGACTTATTTAATGCTGCTGTAACGACGTTAGCGGAGATGGAGCGATGGGGACGTATTGACATGCTGCCCTGCAGATCAACAACAATCAGTTTTCTGTTAGACGTCTGATTAATGACAACATGACCCACCTCGATTACTCTCACTGCAGCATGTCAGCCGACGCAGTTAACCAAACGTGTGCGACCTGACACACTCATTAAGACAAAGTGTTACAGCCGAGGGGACAGTTAATGCTGCTCCGCTCGGTTTCATGTTGTTGGTATGAAAATCTGAGTGTTGCACTGAAACATGACACACTGTACATTCACCTGGACGTCCACTGCTCGGCCACAGAGCCGTGCTTTATTAGAGCCAGCACCACAAAACATGAGGAAAAGGACATGGTTCACGTCACTCAGCGAGTCACTGCGGGACATCAGTGCTGGCTGTGGAAGCTGAAACCGGTCGGTGGCCTGAGATGCTGGTCTGGAGCTCAGACTCTTCATCTGATTGGATCCAGGTTTCATTTCTTGTGTTAAACAACAGAACGATTTCACAGAAAAACTTTAATCTGAAACGCGTATTGCTGGAGCATCAGGACTGTTTACCATGACAGGACCTGGTTGTATCCGTACTGGAAGTCTCTCTCCTGGTCTCTGCGGACAGGATAAACCAGCTGGTTCTCGTGGAAGTACAGAACCTTCTTCAGACGGGCAAGATCCGGTCTGAGAGCCACCAGCTCACACAGGTTCAGGACCGAGCTGCTGAACAGGACTCTGCAGGGGAGAGGAAGACGCACACGGACATAAGTCAGAACCACATCTGGACTTCACGTGGACGTCTCATATTCTCCTGCTAATTTCCCGGAAACTTTCCTCATAATTTCCTCAAAAGCAGCCGGAAAGTTCCGGGATATTTTGGTGCCAACAGACTGTGATTGCCGCCGTTCATCACAGATCTGTGATCAGTTAATATTAATGGGAACAGTTCAGATTCCTCCGCATCGCCGCTCAGTCCTGCAGGGTTAAACTTGGACTTCCTGGCTCCACAGGAAGTCCTCGCACTATTCTTGGCGGCGAGAAGAGTAAAAATAGAAACGACTCATCTGGTTTGAATCAGAGCGATTCCTGCTCCACGGGCCTGAGATCAGACTCGATCGGCTGCAGAGAATCGGTCTAATCCTCGTCTGAGAGCCTCACAGAGATCAAAACCTCTGCCGCATCAGAGTCCTACATCCTGGGTTTATCACAGAGAACAGCTCAACGTCTCCGGACGAAGACGCTCAGACTGATAACGAGCAGCTGTGAAAACATCAGACCTGAACATCTGTTTGAATCCAAGAGGATTCCCCCCTAACTCCCCCCCCCCCCCCCCCCCCGGCCCACGCTGAAACAACACTACCTGCAGTCAGTGACGGCCTTCCAGTGTGGTCTCTGGGTCTGACTGATCCATACAGCTGAGAGTCCCTGCTGCGGGCTGACGCCCACCTACAATCTCTGATATGATCAGGCATTAGTCAGCAACTTCAGACCTGTGAGTCAGAGAAACCTGCCGTCAGATCCTCCTCACCCCAGCTCCTCCTCACCCTGCTCCTCCTCACCCTGCTTCTCACCCCAGGTCCTCCTCACCCCTGCTCCTCCTCGTCACCACAGTCCACCAGGAACAATGCAGTCCTGAATAATCTGGACTAGTTATAATCTGAGGTTTGGGTTCAGCCTCTGACTGAAACATAAAGTTCACAGGTTCAGAAAAAGTTCTACAATAAATCAGGAATGAAAACACGTGCACACACGTCACCTGTGCAGGTGAAGAGTTACCTGTGCTATTAACTTTTAAACGGCACCTAAAAGGAAACGTTGCTCGAGTGTTAAGCGTGTAAACATTACCTGTATGATGTCACCTGTGAAAGTCTCACCTGTATGTGGGGCAGGTGGGGATGGTCTGGCTGAAGTACAGCGCCGCCGTCCTCGCCCTCCAGTGCCACTTCTTGGCAGGCAGCGCGAAGACGGAGCAGCCGTCCACGTTTTCCTTCAGCAGGTCGATCAGCTGTTTGTGAGATCCACCGTAAAACGGCTCCACCAGCAGAACGCTGGGAGACGGGGCGCTCTGACAGGGAGAGGACAGAGGACAGAGGGAGGACAGTCAACCAAAGACTGGACAGATTCAAATGTGACCTGACGATGGAGCGAGAGGAAAAGTTCATCCTGAGGGGAACACAAACACGTGGAGGACCCACACATTAACATCTGTGCTGAGACGGGGACACTGAGGGGACACATTAACATCTGTGCTGAGATGGGGACACTGACAGACTATTTAAAAAAAAAAAAAATCAATTAGTTGCTTCGGTCATTTTTAAGTAAAAGAAGCCAAGAACCCGCAGCTTCAGCCCCGTGGACTCTGTTAGAGCACGGATCGGGATCCTGGTCCTGTCACTGTTACAGCAACAGTTTACGTTTAAGCTGTGGGTCAGTTCACACTGCAGCCAGTGGCCAAGGCCTTTCAATAAATAAGAAAATATTTATTTCAGAAAATAAGCGAGCGGCGTAAGTGTCCATCAGCCAGAGGACACGACCTCAGCCGGCTCCGCCTCCACCCTTCTGACACCTCCTTTGTTTGAATGCGAAACACGCAGCAGCCCTGAACCAGGAGCCGATCGCCCTCTCTGCTCCTTTCACTCAGCAAATGAAAACCATTGTTGACACTGAGCATTGTAACAGACCACAACAAAGCAGCAATAAGCGTCTATTTGCAGCACAATGCGTCCTGATAGAGACGCTCTGAGTCCATTATGATGGGAGGAGGTTCAGGCATCGAGCGGGAGGAAGTGGACGGCTTACAGTCCCCGAGCTTTCCGTCCTTCCACTGAATCCCCTCCCAGCCATTTCCAGTCCGGCCTCCATTTAGCTGCCCACAATGGGAGCTAATGTAGCTGCAGCAGCACTCAGCGTTTGCCCACAGACGGCTCGATCAGTCAATATCTGCTCCCCGCAGCTCGGTAATGCCACTCATATCTGGAGAAGGAAATGAGCTGTGCAATCTGCTCGCTCCTTTCTGTTTCTGTCAGTGGAAGAAAGATAGCGGCGCGCCGGTTCAGCAGAGGTTAAATGCAAATGCGTCAAAAATAAAAATCTGATTGGAAACACGTACAATGCCCTCTATTGTGCTAAACGGGCTGAATCTATTTCCTGAATGCTGTCAAAATAATGTGAAATATGAAAATGTGAACGTGTCGGGGGGGGGGGCAGAGGAACGGTGATGGCCCCGATTAGCCCGGCGGCTGGTGACCCTTTGGCCTCGGGCGTGAACAAGATCAGAAACTTTACTTTCTTTACTTACTTTAAATTAATTTCTGTTTTTGTTTCTTTAATTTTTACGACCACTCACACTGATGCTGGGACCTTTCGGGAGGTGTTGAGCCAGAGGTTGGGAACAAAAGGAAAATAATAATTTTTCACTAAAAGTTTTTTTTAAATCACTTTAAGGTTTTAAACTATAAAAAAAACAATGAAAATCAAATAAATGAATGTCAATGGAAAAAAAACTGACTGAAAATAAAAACAGACACAAAATGATTTTAAAAAAAACTGAGAAGTTCCGACAGATAAAAAGGTGAAAGCAGCCAAATCTGAAAAATCAAAGGGAAAAAAAAAATCTGACAGTTTTTAACTAAATGATAAAAACGAACAGACGCAAATCGACAAACAGAACCAGAAAAAAAAAAACGGATAAAAATAAAATGATGAGAAAATGGCTTCAATTAAATCACAATGAAAAATGAAAATGATGAAGTGAACAAAATGAAGAGAAAGAAAAGAGAGAGAGAGTGAGTAGGCAGAGAGGATGGAAGGAAGAAGGAAAGTGAAGGAAAGATGGAAAATTCAAAAGAAAACTGAAAAGGTGAATCCTGCAGCACAGCCTGCACAGGAACCAAACAGCCTCTGACGCCTATGCTCAGCCTGACCGTCCTGCGTCTGATGGCGCTGACAGGAAGTTTGTTAGTAAATCTGAAAATGATCGAGCAAAGCGGAGAGAACACATCATTCCACCTTAAACACAAAAGAGTCCCCATAAACCACATCGGGGGATTCCAGCCTCGCAGACTCATCTCACCTAGACACCTTTCCTCGCCCACTGCTGCAAACATGGAAGGCTGCCGACACACATGAAACAAAGGGTTAATGTCATCGATTTCCCCCTGGCAGGGAATCCCCCCTCCCCCCGCGCAGCGAGCCGGCGAAGGGTTAATAAGAGCTGAACTGATCTGAGAAGCAAACGGAGGCTGAGTCAGCCGCCGAGCGAGGCTGGAAACTAAAGTCTGTCAGTGGAATCGTGCTGGAAACGTCTCTCTCTGCGTCTGCAGCCTGATGGCGTCTGCTGCGAACCCGTGGGCACTGCAGGAATTCACTGCTGACGTCCTCGTGATATCACTGTCATCATCGGCAGGTTCGCCGCGCTCAGGCTGAGGCCCGCTCCACGGCCACACCGGCCCGAGCGTGAACGTGCCATGACGGACAGGAAGGCCTGGAATTATTTCCTGCTGCGTCACATCTCTCAGTGCTTCCCTGTGGTTCACAACATGCGACCTAACACGTGTCCCAACGATATATAATCCGTCACATGACTGAGAGCTGTCAGTGGACGTGTTGGTGCCCTTCCACCTCATCAGAGCTTCCATCTCCCCAAACAGGGCTGAAATTAACGACCGTTTCATCCAATTGATTTATTATTTTTTTTCTTTGGGATGAGCGAAGCTACAGGGGGTGGGGCAGCGCGGCACCTGGGCGACTTACAGCGAGCACACGCCGGGGTTTCAAGACAGACCCCGGGAAATTTCCTTCTGTCGTCTGATCCTTAGTTAGTTCACCCACAGAAAAATGAATCGTTTCCTGTTCTGTGTGTGTAAACTGAACATTTCTGAATCAAGAAAATAATCAATGATGCAAATATCATGACATTAACATTAACTGTGAGTTAGAAGCCTGTTAATGCACAGAAAATGTCAAACACCTTTTATCTCTTTACTGTCCACATCACTGCGCTGAACGAGAAACACTGTCAGGCCAATACGCCGCCGTCACACCGCACGCAGCACTGACTGATAACGTGTCACAAACCCTCGAAATTCACGGCTCTTTCACTCTGACGCCACAGACTGAGGCCTGTCCTCGTGTCTCACAGCGGGGACAGTGGCTCTTCCTTCCTGTCTCCATGACGCTCTCTGAACCACTACGACCCACAGAAGGCCCAGAGCTGGAGCCTATCCCAGCGGACTACAGGCGAGAGGCGGGGTTCACCCTGGACTGGTCGCCTATCAATCACAGGGTGGACACACAAAGACAGACAACCACACACACACTCACACACACCTAGGGGCAATGTAGAGCAGCCAGTTAATGTGCATGTTTTTGGGATTGTGGGAGGAAGCCGGAGAACCCGGAGAGAACCCACGCAGGCACAGGGAGAACATGCACACTGCACACAACAATAATTATCTTCTGCTGCACCCTAAATATCACAGTAACACAGAGTCAGCTGGTCATTAATTATATCAATATACCAGAAATCAGTTGTTACACGAACAGTTTGAGAAAATACTCAGCGGATGAATCGACCGTGAACTTCACTGTGAGCTGCAGGCGTCTGATGAAACACAGCTCCGCTCACAAACAAGAAATCTGATCTACATACAGTTATTCTGCGCTGAAACTTTAAAATACCCTTCTAACATAAGCCAAAATAAACTGAGCAACGTGTAAAAGCAGCTGCTGATCAATAAATAATCTTCTACCACAAGCTTCATATAATCAATACATCCTGTCAGATATGAACCTAAAACCTGTGAAATCACGGAGGAGCCTGGATCTTCGCTGCCGTGATTATGAGACTTTCTGAGACCATGAAACAAAAACACGAGCCAGAAAAACCTGAAAATCTGCTTCGTATTCTGACGAGTAGTTTCAATTTAAAACGTGAGTCATATTCTGCGATCCTGTTCTGAATGGACACGCTCTCAAACGCAGCCAGCATCAGTGCGCTGCAGCATGACACTCGATGGCGATGAGGCCACGTCTCCGGCAGAGCTTCAGTCCAGCTCGGAGCTGGATGTTTCACTGCACGGGGTTTACCTGACAGCTGGAGTCACTGGTTCATTTACAGTTCATTTACAGCAAATTACAGATTCTTCTTCTTCTAGTGCAAAGTGTGGACTGGGATTATATTATCAAATCTTCATAACACGATAATAACCATGATGATGATGAAGAAAACAAACATCTCACAACCTTTGAATCTAATTTGTACGAAAATACTGAAAAAAAAACCCTCCTGAACAACTCTGCAAATTATCCCCTAAAAATAAAATGATCCACATTCATTTCTCTGATGCTGGTTCAGGAAATTCACACCTTCCTCTATTATATTTTCCATTTTACACCACGTACTGTTAATTATTGGTTAATTACAGGCAGACTGAACAACTCACTGAGGTTAAAATGATCTCCAACTTCACCATCTGCTTATAGATGTGCAATATGGATAAAAACAGCAACAACAACAGGACTGTCTTGGTAACTCCTATAAATTCAATATTTATAAAGCTACTGCTAAGAGTCTTCATTATATCATAACTTCATTATATAGAAGATATAAGTCACGTTATATAAAGATAAATGCAGCTTGATGAACAACACACGTTAGAAGCAGCCCTAAATGTCCAGCTCGTGTTGTTGTCGTGTTGTTGTCTGAGGCCTTTAACTGAAGGGACTGAATGGGAATGCTTTTAAAGACTTTAAACGTCGTGCACACGCGTCGTGCACGCACCCTGCTCGGCACCGCAGGAACAACAAAGCACTGCTCCAGCTGAATTTAGCTTCAGTCGCTGAGGCTTTCCTTCAGCTGATGTTTTGAACTCCAAAACTAGTTGTTTCCGTGAAATCTACAGTGTCACATGCTCCGCAGAGACACACGCAGTCCTGCCGTGTGTTACCTGCGTCAGCTCTGTTAGCTACGTTAGCTCTGCCGGCCAAACACACAGCGGGACGCTGCTAGCGGCTAAAGGCTAGGAGCTAACTAGCGCTCGTCCCGCCGGGGAAAAACTCTCCTCCTCCCTCGCCTTCACGGCCGCTAACCTCCCGGACAAAGGGAGCACCGTCCCGGCTGTTTCCAGCTAGGATACGGTTTCCAGTGCCCTCACCGGGGGGGGGGGGACAAATAACGGCCCGAACTCTCTCACAGACGGTTCGTTCAACCACAGCGTGACACTCACCTCTGACTGCATCTGCCCGGCGCCAATCCGCAGCACACGTGCGGTCTGTTACGTCATCACGTCGCTTTTGAGTCGGGCCTGGCGGGACGTCCTTGCCCCTCCTCCTCCAGTGTTAGCAGTTAACATTAGCAGTGTTAGCAGTAACATTGGCAGTGTTAGCAGTAGCAGTGTTAGCAGTAACATTAGCATTGTTAGCAGTAGCAGTGTTAGCAGACAGAAGAACAGGTTTAGAAGGGTTTTCAGTAAAATAACTTCTAGAAGCTGTGACCTACATTTACAGGATCCTGAAGCAGTTTAATATCCACAGAGAATATGACTGTGAGCAGGCTGTACACAGTACAGCAGTATTATCTGTTATTAATATGAGTACACTGCCTCTGATGAAACTAGTCTGTAAACTTTTCACCTGTTTATATTAGCATTCATTAATCCACTGACCAGAGAGAGGACGCACCGATTCTTCATTTCACCAGCAGCTTGTGTCTCTGCTGCAGCTTCTATTTAAAACATCAAAGAGTTTTAATTGATTCTGTGAAGGTCACAAACAGTTCAAGTGCTGGCAGCAGGAGAGAGACCAGTATGAGCTGTAGTAGCTGAGGAAGTGGCAGTAATGTTAAGGTTCAGTGACTGACTGATTGATTGATTGACTGATTGATTGACTGATTGATTGATTGATTGATTGACTGATTGACTGACTGACTGACTGACTGATTGATTTTTACCCTCATTAAAAGAAAAATAAAACCACCCAGTCTGCCAACGCTGGCTCAAATTGAACTGGTATTTGAACGATCCTTTTAATGTTGTTCCTCTCTGTGCTTCATCAGCTCAGGTATTAATTCGCCACAGTATATTTCTAAAATTGAAAATAAGGTGAAAGGTGAAATCAGGGGTTTCATGAGTGATGCTGTGAGTGGACAGAAATGTGACACTGAAAACAGACTTCGTCGTCACCATCGTCGCTGAGCGTCAGCTCATGAATCAGACTGTGGAGGAAGCCTTACAAGAAGAATAACACAGCTTTATTAAAATTTAATTTGGCTACATTTATTCGAGCATGGTCATTTCCAAGAGAAATTAAAAATTCAATAATAATACTTCAGACATTTCAGGAATTCCTTCATCATCACCATCATCATCGTCAGTCCTTCGTCACCTCTTCAGTGGGATGAATAAAGTGGATTTTTTTAAACTCTCAAAAATACAGTGTTTTCACAATAATCCTTGTATCAAAAGTTCCCCGAATTTAGAATTTCCAGTAGTTTCAAAGGAAATAAAACAAAGAAACAAAACAATGAAAAATTGAAATTTTCCAAATATCATAAACGCTCTCTATTCATATTTTTTGCTCCAATAGTCAATGACAGAATCATTTATACTAAAATATATCTATTTGTGAGGAACTCTAATACTGTACACTACAGTATGAAATAAATAAAATTAGGAAATATAAAATGAGTCACATAAATAAAATGGTAAATTCTCAAATAAAAACAAAACCCCCCAAAAATTGTGTTGGAAAATTCAACAAAAAAGTAATACTGACAAAAATAATGTCATGGAACAAAAAACAAAACAAAAAAAAAATACAGAAAATTGCACAAACATATGTAAACTAACAAACTGCCGCCTATCTATGCTAATACTGACGAATCAAAAACAGGATGAAATATTCATTTTACTACTGAAGCAGAGCAGAGGACACAGGTGATGTACACTGTACAGGGATGGCACTTTGCAGAAACGCACAGGTGAAAAGGTTTGCATATAAGGCTTTCTCTGGAGAAAAACACACACAAAAAAAGGCTCTGTCCTTTTTTCTTTTCTTTTTTTTTTAAACCGAGCCCTTTCATATTCACACTCCCTCCTCTCCTTTTTAAGACTCACATTGACATTTTATTTTGAAAATCACACAGGTTTAAATGTTCCTTCACATATAGAAAAAAAAATCAGGAGGCCCAAAATTGTGTGGTTAATTGGCAAAAATAATTAAACAGGATAATAAAAAAAAAGTCACAGTAAATAAAACGAGACAAAAAATACAACAATAACACTGACAGGATGTGACCAGGTATTCGAGGCTTTATTTCCTCCTTTTTTATTTTTATTTATTTTAAAAATTTTTAAGATTAATTTTTTTAGCTTGTAGTGATTCGGGGACTTGAGTGCAATTTCCTGATGTGGGGTTTCGAATACAACAAGACACAGGAAGTTAAGGACATTATAGCACCACACAGCTTTTAGGCCTTCATAATACTGTACATTAAAACAGCTTTACTTAATTACATTATAATGATAATCATTATTACTTCTTCTTCTTTTATTTCATTTCTTTCTTTCTTTCTTTTTTTTTTGCATAATGTGGATTTTTAAACAATCCCACCCAGCTTCATGACGTGGATGTTGGCGGTCCACATGTTGCATCTCCACTCAGAGACTGTACAAAAATTATTTAAGGGTCAGAGACAAAGGGGGAAAAAGACCCTCCCTCCCCAGTGGCGCTGGTCCTCTCCGGACCGTCTTCTTTGTCCTCTGTGGGACACGAGCACAGCCTCCGGTTTCATCTCGTTTCACCGAACAGGTCGGCAGCCAGTAAATATTTCGTGACCTTTGAGTTGTCAAGACACAATCTGTAAAATCTACTGAGCTCCGTGATTTTCACATTCAAAGCAGAAACACTGACACACAGCGAAGTGGAGCTGCAACGATTAGTTGATTAATCAAACAGTCAATCAATATTTTTGAAGTAAAAAACCAAGATCTGCTGGTTCCAGCTTCTTAAATGTTAAAGTTGTGTTTTTCAAAGTGAATTTCTTTGAGTTTGAGACTTTTTTTTTTGCTCTTCTCTTATTTTTTAGATAAAACACATAATAATATAATAGAAGAGAATAATATGCAGATCAGCGACACCATGTCACACCTTAAAATGGGGTTTTCTGAGGACAATTAGTTTGAGACTTCAGTCCAACGACAGAAAGTTACTCAGTTCAACATCATCACCACCAGAAATGTTTCTGTTGATCCGTTCTCCCTCCGCGTTCTACGTTCCACCAGTTTGTCGCTTTTCTTCTTTTCTGATTAGTTTTCAATCTTTTTTTTTATACCTGCACAGGTGAGAGGTATCACTGTTTCACCATGACTTCAGACACAGTTCATAGCAGGTAGAGTGGCGTCACTGTTGCTAATAAGAAAATCAATTTTTGTAAACATGTTAGCATGAGCTGCGTCTAGCGTGATAGCTAACGGTAAAAAAAAGGGCTAAAAGAATATTTTATCATGTTCAGCAACATTTTCTGCTGAACAAATGACTCAGAGACAGAACCTTCTTCAAAATTTAGTCATAAAAGTTTAAACATCGGTGAAACGTTGGTAACAGGAACGCGTGAACTTCACGTGTTTTTTTAACCTGGTAAGTCTAAGGTCACAAATATTTTCATTATTCTTTTCTGCTCTGTTATTTTACAGAATTCACAGAACAAAATAAAAAATAAAGTATAAAATTTGATAGAGATGAATGGAGAAGCCTCCACTGCCCCCCCCCCATACTGCCCCTCCACCACAGATCATTTTTGTACAGCTCCATAAAAACGCAGGATCAGGAGAAGCTGAATCGCACCAACAACACAAATGTTCCAAAGCTTCTTTTTTTTTTTCTTTCTGTGATTTTAGATTTTCTGGATCAGTCCTTCTGGTCTGACTTGCCGTCTGTCTTCCCTTCTCGTGAACTCTCGTCCGTCAGCTGCGTTGTGTCTTTGCCCTCCTCGTCCCTTGTCGAGTCCATCTGGCTCCTGCTGTCACCTTCCTCCTCCTCCTCCTCTTCCTCCTCTCCTTCCCTGAAACTTGCCTCCCGTCTATCTGTCACCTCCTCGTACGTCTTGTCGTCCACTTCCTGCCCTCCGCGTCCTCCTCCCTCGCCCGCGTCCCTTAGGATCATACCGCCACCGTCCTCCTCCTGCTGGTCCTCGGGGTCTGAATATCTGAGCGGCCCCAGCCCCTGCAGGTAGGCCCTCCTCATCAGCAGCTCGGTGGGCTCCAGACCTCCCACCACCACGCCTCCTCCTCCACCCTTGTCCCGCGCCTCCCTCTCGGCCGCCTCACGCTCCTCGGCCTCCCTCTTGCAGTAGGAGTACCGGTGGTTCATGTGCTGCGAATACGAGCCCGAGTGCGAAAAGCGTTTGCCGCACTTGTCGCACTGGTAGGGCTTCTCTCCGGAGTGCAGGCGCGAGTGCTCGATGAGATGGTGTTTGTGTTTGAAGGCCTTCTTACAGATCTGACACTGGTGGGGACGTTTACCTGCGGAGACACGACGGACAGGAGGAGAGGGACAGTCAGGACACCGCAGAGCCGACACGCAAACACACAGATACACAACACACACAGCAGCTTCAGTTACACACTGAGAACACAACATGCACAGTCAGCTCCCGACTGATCGATCTGCTTCGTTTTCCTTCTGATTCTGTTTAAATTTTCTGTCTGTTAATACCAGCAATGCCTTCACACACACACACACACACACACACACACACACACACACACACACACAGAAACCCTTTTCTTCTCATGCTTTACTTTCATATCCTGTATTTATGACTAAAGCTGAAACGATTCCTTTCAGAATGAATCATCAGTTTTTCTCGCTCCTCTCTGACAGTAACCCTGAATCTCTGGCTCGTTTTTCACACAAAACAATACATTTACATTTTCACAAATTAAAGGCACCAAAGCAGAAATCCAGTTATCCACAAATACATATTTCAAATCTTTATTTTCCTGCTTTGCCATTTGTTTTAAATTAAACATTCTTTGGCCCATAGGAAAGAAGAAGAAACTAAAGAAGAACATTTGGAAAACGTATCTACTGAAGATTTCTGTGTGAGATCTCACGGGGTCATAATTACAAGATGGCGTTCGTTACGGTCACATGATCTGCAAGTTCCATTTACAAATTCTGTTGGTCAAAATCACGAGACCTGCGTCGCGATTACGAAGGTGATGTCACCGCTTTGCTTTGCTCGTACCCACGACGTCACGACAGTTACGACTTCTCTGGATTTGCTATTATTTTGAAATCTGCTTGTCATAATTATGGATTACACTCATTACAGTATCCATAGTAACTAATAAATACAAGAAAATTGCAGTCATTTTTTGCAGTGTCATACAGTTTGGAGTTTTAGTGTAAAATTGCTGATGAAGCGAATCAGAAAGTGACTGACAGCGAGTGTTTCCTGGTCTGAATGAAAGATCCGAACGTGAGGCCTGATGAACTGTGGACAGGCATGTCACAGATATGTCCACTTAGCCTCCGAATGAGTCATGTGTCCATTAAATGTAGTTAATCTTTGTCATTTTGTTAAAGCTAAGATCGTGGACAGGCTGTGAGGACATAACTGTCAAACGCATCAGTGCATGTTGCAGAGATATTGACTGCAGCTAGCATGCTAACCAGCTAGCCCCGTAATGTCTCGTCGTATCACTTTCTACCTGAGGAGGCGACAGTGAGCCCTCAGTCCACCGTGAGACTGTGAGTGTCTAAGTGTGACACTGAGACACTGGACGTTGCCCCCGGCTTTCCAACCATCCGTCTCTCGCAGCTCACATTATCTCCACAGTGAGACTCCTGGGTGCTTTCTGTGTCCGTCTGTTGCCGTGACTACAGCGAAGCGCGACGGGACGCCTGAGACGCCACGAGGCAACGTGAACCTGCGACGGGCTGCGATGACATCACAGCACCAGATTTAAACCTGAGGAGGAGCAGGAATCCTTCACGGTCGTAACACCACCCCCCTGCATCCTGACACACACACACACACACACACACACAGAATAACATACACACACACACTGCTGGATTTACTACGACTCCGTAGGAGCGGAAATTTCTTCCATCTGACTGAACAGGGTGCTTCAGTCTGCTGCCAACCAACAGGCTGAATGCCATCCAAACACACATCCCACACACACATGGACCAAAAACACCGCTTCACTACAACCGTGCCAACACACACACACACACACACACACACAGCTCCTGACTAACACACATGCAGGCAGATCGTAGCCACAAATAGACCTGGAATGCCTGTAACATCCACCATCGCTGGCATAGTTTACTGTAACACACACACACAGACACACACACACACACTGCAGCTAAAATAACCGAGACGGCGGATTCCTGCTCTGAGTGATGGGGGGGGGGCAGACACGAACGACGCATGATGCAACTGAGTGAAAGAGACGAAGGTAGAACAGGTCACAGCTTTAAAAAGGATGGTACCTCGGTGAGATCTCCACTCTGTGGCTTCCACCAAACGTCAGTGGAAAAAACCCAGATTTAAGATTTAAAGCTCGTTTTGGGTTCGTGTGTTTTTCAGACAGGACGGAAAAAAAAACTTGAGTCAAAGAAACGATTTGTCCTCGTGTTCTGAAGCGTCGGGGACACTTCACTGTTACACGCGTGACGTGCAAACTACTTCTGCTCAGTGTCTGTGTCTTTAACAGGACAGTTCGCAGGTCAGACCATCCAAACCTCGCAGTGCACACTCCATTACACTGTCAATACGTTGATCTCATTCCCCATTATTATTCTATTTATGTGTATGTTTATGTTTACTGCCTGCACCAACAATGCCACAGCAAATTCCTCACGTGAAAATTTAATTGAATTAGTTGGAAATGAAACGGGATTCTGAAAATACACAGGTGTTAGTCGGTCACTCTGGGTTTAGGTCAGTGTGTGCTGCAGTTTCATGTTCATACACGGAAAAATAAACAATAAACCACAACTTTACTCGGACACTGACGCTTTTTCCCCCAAATTCGAACTTTGGGATCTCATCAGAGGGAACGGCAGAATTCAGGTGTTCATCAAATATGAATGCGTTTGGTAAATCATGCTGTTGTCCATCAGACGTACTGTACATGCTGTATTCATGCGTGTGTGTCTTCGGGTCGTGTTTACTGCTGTGAATCAAACTTGTCTCCAATTTAAAAACGGAAGAAATGGACCGACTCTGCTCTAATTCATATTTCCTTTTGATCTTCTTACAGTCAAGTTGCACACAGATGCACAAACAGCAACACATGCAAACATGCACACCTCCTCCTCCACCTCCTCCTCCTCCTCCACTGCCTCTGTCTACACAAACACATCACGGTATGAATGAGATGCCGGAGAAAATGCTGCTTATATTTGGGGCGCTGAGTGTTTATGTAATCCTCTCCATGTTAACTGATCCCTACCCCCTGCTGCAAAGAAAGGAACATGTTAAAGGCCACGGTTTACAGAAAACAAAACAGAAGAAGAACGGAAGAGAGAAAGAGAAAAGCTACAGGTGGGGGAGCTACGTGGCTAAAAAAAAAAAACAAAAAACAAAAGGACAAAAATTAAACCAAAATCTGAAGACATAAGATGAAAGGTGGGGGCACAAAAGCATCGGGGGGTGGGGTAAAAAAGAAGTGTCCAAATGTTATATATACCTGTGTGCTCATATTTGTGTCTTAGGAGGGAACTGGTCTTCTGGAATGTTTTGTCGCACAAGTCACACGCGTACATACCACTTTCAGTCTTCTTAATCTTCTTCCTGGAGAGCAGCGAATCGCTGTCTGTCAGGTCGTCCAGGCCTGACAGATAGTCCGCCGTCCCGTCCAGCAGCTCCCCCTGAGACACAAACACATCCTTTCAATACGCCTGATAATACCACACCTGTCGACTTCACGCTCAGAGACACCTTCTGCTCCGAGCACCCCCCCCTCCCCCCCGACAACGCCTCCATGATCCCAAGTCTGGACAGAGCTTAAAGGCCCAACCTGGGTAAGTCCCTTTCATCCAGGAGACACTTAAAAAAAGGGGGGGACATATGGGACAGGGAGGTTTTGAATGAAGGGTTGTGATTGTTCACAGATAAAAACCTAGCTGGAGTGATTTTTTTTAATGATACTGAATTGTGGATCAGGAGCAGATCTGACACGTGATCACAGACTGGACAGGAAGCTACACGTAAAACAATCTCACCTAAAAGGTCCATGAGTTCCTGCTCTGGATCTTTAGCTTTTGATAGTATCACACTGTCTTCCTCACCAGAAAGAGTCACCCGTTCATCACTATATTCTTGGTCTTTGCACCACGGCGGACTTCTTGCCTACACTGGCTTAAAGGTTAAAGTTTAAAAATTGACTCTTGATCTCAAAAACAGCGGTTGATGGAGGCACCCTGGACTATCGACCATAATCCCTGTGGTTCAAATATCTTCCACTGCCCTCGTTTACCACGAAGTTTGCAACTTCAACTGCTAATCTCAATCTTAATCTGTAGACTTCTACCAAAACATCTGTGAACCTTAACCAAGAGGCAGGAGCAGTCCAACATGAGCCATGAGGATCCTGACTGGCCCTGACAAGTGACCTGTTTTGTCGTTAGGTTTGAGTTTAGTTTAGTTTTACCTGGAAACCTGATTTCCGTTGGTACTTTCTCCTCTGCTGCATTTCAGCAAATGTGGCCGCCCCGGTGGCATAGGTGTAGGCCATGTGGGGCAGGAAGCTCATGGGGTCGAGGCCAGGGTAGGGCCTGAGGCCTGGGATGGTGGCCTGTGCAGGAGACATGAAGGTGGGTGGAGGAAATGCTCCATGAGGCGGCAGGGAGGTGTAGACAGGACCGCCGGCGAAGGGATTAATCCCAAAGATAGGACTGGTGCTTTTCTCCAGCTGGTGGACAGAGTGCCCTCCACCATCAGAACCCAGAACCTCTTTCTTGATGTTGACCAGGTCCAAAGGCCCGGAACCCTGTTCGCGTCCTTGCGCCTCTCCGTTGTGCGCAATGATGAAACCGTTGGGTCTGGGTCGCTTCTCTCCTACAGTAACAAGCCTCTGCGCCATGTGTTTGGGCAGCGACAGATCTAGTGGTATATCCCCATGGGCATCCTCAGAAGCTAGGCTGTTTGGAGTGTAAGAACTACTCTGAGAGTTTTTGGAGGAAGTAGAAGAAAGGTTGAGGGGTGACGGAGTGCTGCTCCTCAGGTGGTCCAAGGGGTCTAGTGGTTTGTCCCCTGTTGTCTGCCTGTTGGCTGTAAACTGGTTGGCTTTCGTGAGTCCGTGAGAGGCGTCGCCGTTAGTGAAGCTTCCGTGTAAATCTACGGCAGGGAGTGACATTGGTGACTGGTTCAAGCTGTGCTTGCTGTCCGGTCCACTGCAGTCAGGAGGGGGCGACTTTTTCCTCAGACTGCCTCTGTGATGGTTTTGGCCCTTCCACTGGGCAAACCACTCCTTCACAAACTCTTGAGGAAGGCCAACAGCAGTCGAAATCTTGAGCAGTTCCTCCGAGTTGGGCTCAGTGTTCATGGCAAAATAGGCCTTGAGCACTGACACGTGGTCCTTGAAGGGGTTGATGGGGCTGGTGGCACACTCGTTACTGAGCAGCTCAGAGGGCAGCGTCCCCCGGCGGCCGGCAGGAGTGCTCTCGGCTGGCTGCAGGACTGCTTTGATCTCCTCGTTCATTTTACATAGGTAGCGCTCATGTTGATGCAGTGGGATGGGCCCAGGGAAAGTCTCCTTGCAGTACTGGCAGGAGAATGGAAGGAACTGGCTCTGGCCGTCATGGGATTTCTCCTCCACACTGAGATCCACTGAGTGGTTTGATTTCTCCTTCTTGATATCCACTTGCCTCTTGGAGTCGTCGATTAAACTTTTGGCCTCGTTAACCTTCTCCAGTGTGTAGTCAATAATGCTTTTTGTGGGGCTGCTGTGGCCCACCACCTGAAGGCCAGCCTGGACCAGCTTCTGCTCCTCCATTTGGGCACCCAGCTCCTTCATGTAGGCCCTGAGCTTGGAGATTTCCTCTGGATTCCTGTCTATCTTCTGTCTGCACACCGTGTTATCCACAATTTGAAGCACCTTCTGAACTTCGCTCAGGTTGTTCCCAAGAGCGCCCGTGTAGCCAAGCAGGGGGAGGTCTAGCCCCATGCCTCCCAGGTGTTGAAGGGGGCTCTGAGAGGAGCTGTGGATGCCGAGTGGGCTTCCACCACGGCCGTTCAGGTAAACCCCCGGTCCCCCAAACCCGTGCTGAGAGGCCATCAGCAGCCGGTACTCGTTGAAGTCCATCGGCTCGGCTTTGATGTCGATTTGACCCTGCTGGTCTGGAGGGCCGAGTGGTCGTCCATTTTCCAGTTTGTGGCGGAGCTGGGTGAGGGCGGGGCTCCCCGGCGATGAGGCGGTTGAATTTGGGGAGGAGCTGGGCTTGCTGCTGTTTCCGTTGCGTACTCGTCCGTTGACGGCTATCAGGCCGATGCATTTCTTGCTGCTGATGTGGGAACTGTAGGAACCGGAGTGGGAGAACCGCTTCTTACAGTTGGAGCACTCGTACGGCTTCTCACCTGCAACAACATATGGATTATTGATTTATTTCAAATAAATATGGTTTCATCTTGTAGTTTAGTGAACACTCTGAGCAAGTCTGGACTTTCCAGTTCTTTCCAGATGCTAATAAATCAGCTCCTCCTCTCCTTTAATGAATCTGACTGATTTACAAATCAATCAGATTTGAATGTTCAAAGTTCAGATCGTTTTCCACTGACCACAGACCCGAGTGATGAAAGGCCGGCTGGCTTGTATGTACACTGACCTGCTACCACATCTCAACATGTGTTGGGTGGACTGTGATGAAATGTGGGTGATGTATTCATGTTCCCCTCAGGATGAACCATGATAACTGTTTCTGGGTCACACAGTTACTGAGCTGCAGTCTCTGCTGTCAGGATGCACGTATATTTACGATATATTCCCATAAAGTTTGAACAGTGGGCTGAGCAGGTCTGAGGCTCTGAGTCAAACCTGCCGTGACATTCAGCTTCACAGTGAATTACAGAAGAATGACTCGGCATAAATGTGTATAAGTGCAGAGGATCAGAGTCACTGCTGAAAAGGAAAATGTGTTGAAAAGTCACTGTTCATTAAAATTCATTAAGTCTGTTCAGAGAAAAGTTTTTCAGCAGTTTCTGTTTGTGGTCCATGCGACTGCATCGCTCAGTCATGAAACAGGTCGAAAACCTCTGAGTCATTCAGCAGAGAGCTGAGGAGGGAGATTCTGAAACGAGCGATACGGATCAGCGGGGGGGGCGACTCACCGCTGTGAATACGAAGATGCTCCTTCAGGTGATGTTTGTATTTGAAGGCTTTTCCACACTCGCTGCATTTAAACTTGCGGTTTCCAGCTTCCTCGTTCAACAGCGGCGGCTGCAGAGGGAAAAAGCAAAAAGTGTTGATGTCTTGATGGAGTAAGAGTAGGAGTCGGCGAGCAGGGAGGGAAGCAGATTACGGGGCTGTGGAACAGAAGCTGACGGGGGAATTTAATAGTATTTGGTAAAGCAGATCTGATAGTGACAGAGAGATTCTCCTCCAAGCTTCGTTTTATCTGCTGCACATTCTGAGAAACAGTGTGGGCTGACTTTGTTCTGAGGTAACCGTTTGTCGTGTAGGTGCATTCCCGCCATTTGAAATGCAAATAAACAAACACAGTGTCGGGGGGGGGGGGCAGTGAGGAGCTGATGCTCAGACAGTGGGAGCTCACACTGTTCACTGAAATCCTTTGGTTTCAGATTGTCGGAGGGAATGGGAGAGAAATGAAAATGTCTGTTCAAAACCACACACAGGTCAGAGGTCACCCAGTGTGTGTGAGCCTCCCCCTCTCAGTCATCCAACTCCTGACGTTTGTAAAGTGAAGACCGCACCATCGGCTCGTTTCTGTCATTTAAAATCCCCGTACCGTTCTAACTAATGATGCTCAGCGCTGAGCTGAGAGCAGAGACAGTGTCTGTCCTCAGAGTCTCTCTGAGAGCAGGGACAGTGTCTGTCCTCAGAGTCTCTCTTTAACAGTTTAACTCAGAGGACGGACACAAATAAACAAGCACTTAAAGTCATTGGAGGATTATGATTCTTTAAAGCAGCAGGGAAACGACCATCTGCTCCTGGTTAAAGCAGCGAGGAGGGGTGTCAGTCTGGTCCAGGAGCGTGGGGGGGCGGGGCAGGGGGGCAGAGGGGAGGCAGGTATGCAGAGAGGGAGTCTGCGCTCCTGCGATGGCGATCTGAGAGGAGGTCTGAGGCCGACAAGCTTAACTCAGGAAATCTCATCATGGTCACAGTGTAATTGGAAAATTGAATGATTCACTGCTTAGTTACCGAGTCTAATGCGAATTTTGGACGATGAGGGGCAGCAAACAGGCGTGTGCAGGAAACGTTTAACACCCGCTCATTATTAGATTACCACCTCACACCGGGAGCTGCATCTCCACGCTGTGCACAGTGACACAGGGCGAGTGAGAGAGCGAGAGATTTACAGTTAAAGGTCTGGACATAAAAACAGAAAAGGAGAAACACGTTTCTTTATTAGTGGTAATTTCTAATCTGATCTGTTCCAGTTTCAGTTCCAGCAGCAGCTGATGTAAGAAGTCAGAGGAGCAGGAGGAGGAGGAGAAGGAGGAGCAGGAGGAGCAGGAGGAGGAGCAGGAGGCAGAGGAGCAGGAGGAGCAGGAGGAGGAGGAGGAACAGGAGGAGCAGGAGGAGGACCAGGAACAGGAGGAGCAGGAGGAGGACCAGGAACAGGAGGAGCAGGAGGAGGAGCAGGAGGAGGAGGAGCAGGAGGAGGAGCAGGAGAAGCAGGAGGAGGAGGAGGAGCAGGAGGAGCAGGAGGAGGAGGAGGAAGAGGAGCAGGAGGAGGAGGAGGAGGAAGAGGAGCAGGAGGAGCAGGAGGAGGAAGAGGAGCAGGAGGAGCAGGAGGAGGAGCAGGAGGAGGAGGAAGAGGAGCAGGAGGAGCAGGAGGAGCAGGAAGAGGAGCAGGAGGAGGAGGAAGAGGAGCAGGAGGAGCAGGACGAGGAGGAGGAGGAGCAGGAGGAGGAAGAGGAGCAGGAGGAGCAGGAGGAGGAGCAGGAGCAGGAGGAGCAGGAGGAAGAAGAGGAAGAGGAGCAGGAGGAGGAGGAGGAAGAGGAGCAGGAAGAGCAGGAGGAGGAGCAGGAGGAGGAGGAGGAGAAGCAGGAGGAGGAGGAACAGGAGATGTGATGAAAATGAGACGATGAGGTGGAGGGAGGGCTCACACAGGTGTGTTTTACCTGGTCTCTGGCGGGTTTGTGCGTGATCATGTGACGCTCTAGCTGTGTGCGGTGGTTGAAGGTGTCGGCGCACAGCGGGCAGGCGAAGCTCTCCTCGTTCTTCTCGTGGCGATACTTGATGTGTTCCTTCAGGGACGTCAGACGCTTGTAGCCGCGGTCACAGTACGGACAGGTGAGCAGCTGGGCGAAGTCGTCAGGAGCGCCCGGCGGCAGGTCTGTGGCCAGAGGGACGGAGGTCAGAGGTCAAAGGTCAGTAAATGGAGGCCACAGAAAGAACAAGAACTAAAACACGACCATGCGTCGGCTCAGAGCGATGGACGTGACGCTCGTCGAGTTCTGGAAACTCGGAGCGGAGCTCGGTGTTTGGAAACTCACCGTGCTCGCTCTCGTCCTGTCCGACGGCCTCGGGCGTGCCCAGCCTCGTCACCTCCTCTGGAGCTTCAGGGTAAATGACGGCGGTGTCGCTGCGCTGCAGGTACTCGGCGATGGTCGCTGGGTGACCGTCGCCCTCCTCCAGCTTACGTTTCAGAAAATACTCGTCCAGCTCGGAGACGCCCTCCAGTCGACTCTCTGAGCACAGGACACAAAAGGGGAGGAGTTCAGGGACGCTCGAACATTCAAGGTCGATGACAAAAAAAAATAAAATTTTAAGTTGAATTTATGAGAATTTTGATATTTTATCTTCTAATTGTTTCTGATCACGATCGGTTCATTTTTTTTTTTTTGCCTCGGCATCTCGGGGCTTCCGTACGGACTGGGTCTGGATGCTGAGGGCAGGTCGCCGCCTCTCTCTCTCTCATCCATGGTGTCTCACCTGCAGCGTTTCCCACGGCGTGCAGCGACGCCTCCGGCCCGATGGGCTCGTACTCGTCCTTCCTGTCGTCTGTTAAACACAGTGACAGAAAACAGGCAGATGTTAATTCGTGCGGCGCTCGTCCGTCTGACGGAGGCCTGAGCGCCGCAGGCAGCACAGCTGGACTCCGCCCTCACATCATCACGCTCTGAAGGTATTTCCACATAATGACTGAACCTACAACTGTGGCCTATTGTGTTTGTTCCTCCTGGGCCTCCTCATGTGACTCCTCAATGGGAGTCACAAGTATCATAAGCTTCATTCAGCCCTTCAAAGGAGGGACACACCTCCCCCTCCTCCTCCCCCACAACAACAGGGAGAGGGAGCAGGGGGGAGGAGGAGGAGGAGGAGGACCCGGGGGCGCAGAAGGCGGCAGAAGCAAACAGGAGCGTGAGCACACGTGAAACTGAACGAGGAGAATCGTGTTCTCCGGCCGTGGCAGCGCTCAGGAAGCACGACGGGTTTACACTGTGAGAGAACACAGAGCGTTCTTCTACCTCCACCCACTCCTCCTCCTCCTGTTGTTGTTGTTGTTGTAGACAGTAAAATGGAGGCACTTTGTGTTTTCATTCCTCTTTCTTTTCTTTCCTCGAGAGACAAGATGAAGGTGACGGCAGAATAATGAGGTTTTCACTTCTGTTTATGGTACAAATGTTTCTGAGTCAACAGCTGCTGCTTCTTCTTTCCTCTCTCCTCTGCGACCTTTCCTTCCTCCCTGTTCCAAACCTTCCTTCTTCCCTTCCCTCCTTTCTTCTTTCCATTTGTTTTCCCATCTTTCTTTCCTTCTTCCCTCCCTGATGAAGTGAAGTGTGGAGCCTGGATGTTTTTCAGCCTCAGCTCTGTGACTGATTCAGTTTCAGCAGCTTCTCTCAGAGTCAGATCAGGGACTTTCTCCACCCGGGTGTGTGTGTGTGTGTGTGTGTGTGTGTAAGTGTGTGTGTGTGTGTGTGTGGGTTTTTTACCCCTGGGTGTGTACCCCTGGGTTTTTTACCCCTGGGTGTCGGTGTGATGAAGTGACGGACACGCCTCTCTGACATCAGCACTGTAATGCCCGGGTTCCCGGGTTCAGCTGGGTCATTAGCGCTGACGGATGGACGCTGCGGTCCGTTAGTCAAAGTGTCCGTCTGTGCTGACGTCTCCCTGTGCTCCGTCTCTCTGCCGGCCTTGTTACACATGTAAATGGTGTCGTCAAGCTCCAGACTTCATTCTGCTAACGAGCCCCGCTCCGCCTAACGAGCCCGTTTGAATCCTAATTAAAAGCGTTTGTCTTTGTGGCTGCGCTCACACTCATCCTCATTTTGTCACAATAAATTACGTCTTTTATCAACGTAGGAATAAGACGTCACCTTAACCTGAGCCACAGTGTTTGAGTTCGTCCATCTACAGGAAATTCATAAACTCAAAGATGGAGAACATCAGCTGTCACACTTTCACTCGCTCATGTTCCACAGATCGAACGATTCTTTATTCTGTTACAGTTCTGAGACGTGTTTCCTACAGGAGGCGCAGCGTCTCACCGTTGCCATTCAGGAGTCCGTTGGTGTCGTCTCCGAGTGTCCAGCCGTGGTGGTGGCGGCTCTGTAGTCCCTCCCGGCCCTCAGAGCCCTCCTGGCCCCGGTACGACAGCAGGGCGTGGCCGACCCGGGGCGACGCCTCCAGAGTGGGAACGCCGGCCGGGCTGCCCGCCTCTTCGTCCTCACCTCCTCCTGCTCCTCCGTTAGCGAGGTCATTGTCCTCCGGGACCAGCGTCCTGTCGTCCTCGTCTGTCTCCGAGCCCGTCTCCACCACGTTCTCATAGTTCAACACTGCAACACAAACACGACACCAGCGGGCATGTTAGGTTTCAACAACGACATCCGGAACAAACCAGGAGAAGGAGGAGGAGGAGAGGGAGGGGGAGGAGGAGGAGGAGAGGGAGAGGGAGGGGGAGGGGGAGGAGGGGGAGGAGGAGGAGAGGGAGGGGGAGGGGGAGGAGGAAGAGGAGGAGGAGGGGGGGGGGAGGAGGAGAGGGAGGGAGAGGAGGAGGAGGAGGAGGAAGACGACACATTCCTGAACTGGGAGGTGTTTTCTTTCTGGCTCAGACTCTCAGAGGACTGAAGCGTTCAGTGACTCAACATAAACCTGGAGCAGGGACAGAGTGCTGACTGATCCTTTACCAACTTAAAAGAACTACACTGTAAAAATACGAGTCGAAGAACAAAAAAAATCAAAAGTCAAGCTGGAAGCTCGTGTGACCAAAAACCTGAAGCCTAAAAATAAGAATTATTTTTAGAGGCATCAAACATGTGAATGTGTTTCCTGCTCAGAGCGGACGGACTGACTGACAGTGACTGGTTAGATCAGGCAGAATTTTAAAAACCCTTTGACAGGAAGTGCTGTTACAATGTGATGGAGGTGGGTGGGTGGGGGGGGGGGGGGGTTGGGGTAACAGCAGACACTAAAGCACCATGACATCATGGGAACCAGCGAGCGGGGCCTGAAGTCGGCCAGAAAAGGGAAGAATTTTCAGCTAGATTTTCGCGTCCTGTGCCTAATAAAGCAACATTTCAACCAGCTCTCACGCGTCTTATCGGAGGCGGCGGGCTGCCAACTCAGGAGCGAGTGGGAAGTGGCTGAAGTGAAGCTTGTTCTCCTCCAGGGATTTTTATCTGCTGACAGTTTCCAAACTGTAAACCTTTACATCCGAGCGGCGTGCAGGTTCCCGGGGAGGAGAGAATAAAATACAGCTTCTCAGTTTTTTTTTTTCCTCTTCCCCTTCGGGTACATGGAGATTAGCCTGTGCATATCTGTTCATAATATGATCTTTGTCTGCCTCAGGGCTGCGGCACTTGCCTCCCGGACAACTGCGCAACAGGTGCAAATTAAAAAAGGGGGAGCCACGGAGGGCCGGGCTGAAATCTGCTGACCTGGGCTGAATACCAAGAGCGGGGGTGGGGGTGGGGGGGATGGAGGGCGTGGGACAAAACCGGCTTTAATAAGAGGTGTGACCAGCAGGATTTAGGGGGAGTTCAGACAGGGTAATGCCCTCTGGGATCAGGAAAAAGAAAGAAAAGAAAGAGCTGAAAAGTGAGACGTGAATGCTTGATGTGTGGTCTAAGGTATATGTTGGAATATAATATGATCTCACTCGACGACTTAACCCCCCCCACTGAATCCCAACCCCACCACCCCCCACGCATCCGACGCTGCTGTGGTTTTTGCCTTTTAGCTGGAGGAAGACTCTCAACATTCACTCACTGTTCTGTTAAACTGAGCATAAAAAAACACACACAACACGACACGAATCCGTGGAAACACGGAGAACACGAAGAAGACACGAAAAGAGAAACGATGTAAACACCAACACAAGAAAACACAACAACAACAAACACGTTGGGTCACACGAAACTTTCCTCCCGGATTTATTTTCAGCCAGTCAGCTCGCAGCATCTGAGTGATCAGCAATATCTGTCATCAGTATCAATAACCAATAACCAACCGCCACTCTGAAAACGCTGGTAACAACAACAACAGACTGCCGCGCAGTAAACAACATCCAGTGTCAGTGCTACAAACAAAATGATGTCACGTATGTGCATATTAACATATTTCAATACAGCAGGAGTCGCTAGGAAGCATCATACATACACACACACACACACACACACACACACACATATATATATATATGTGTGTGTGTGATGATTATACTAAACTCATGTTATCCTGGACACACATCACACACACACAGCATTACATGAACATATTCAGTGCTGGTCACTGATCTCAGTTCAGTCAGAGAACATTCCGGGACTCCTCTGTTTAAACATTGTCTCCGCTCCGTTTTTAATAAAGTTGTTTCGGTTCTTCTGCTGATGTGTGACGAACGTCGGGGGCTGAACAGCAGCTCCACAAACACCCGATCAGAGAACTGAAGTCTGTCTTCACTTTAATGTCTCTGCTCTGATTGGTCGGCCTGCGTGTTGGTGGGCAGCGGTGACCTCCCAGACAAAAGCCATTCACGGCGCTGTTTGCCCAGCGGGTCACGTGACTGTGGCAGAGTGGCAGATGTCACCGAGGGCAACGCAGCCGGCTCGCGCCTCTGAAAAACACTGCTGTCCACCATTTTGTCCCTTGCATGAAGACATGGAGGGACAGACTGCAGGTCTGCTTTCATGAAAACTTTCCAGCAGGGAGTTTTTTTTTCTCTTCCTGCGTCCGCACGTTTGGCGAAGCGCTCTTGTCGCCACCGACTCGCCGCTCCAGCATTGTTCCCCCCCGCCGTCGCCGCGACCTGCTAATCTCACCGCGCTCCATTGTCTGCGGCCGTCACCTCTGCAGCCGTCCATCCTTTGTGTCCATTCAGGGGGTCGGGGACAAAGCAGCGACGACACATCGCAGGGCATTAACCCGCCCCCCCCCCCCCCCCGACCAAACCCTCCTGCCCCTCCCCCTCTAACCAGGCCGTTTTACAAAGACACATTAATCTTCTCCCCCTCCTCCCCCCTCTCCTCCTCCCCCTCTCTTCCGTGTCGTCATCCCCTGCTCAAACATTTCCTCAGACTCTGGAAGGAAGAACAGACTCAAACAAATGTCTCCAGCTGTTTTGTGGGGGTTGGGCAGGGAGCGGGGTGGGGGGTGTCTCCGGGCAGGTGGTCAGGAGGAGGTATGTCTCAGACTGAACACTGGGCCGTGTGTCTTCACTGTTTTTTTCTTTTAAGGCTGCGAGGCTGGAGTGCAGGTGCTGCAGCCGAGAGACAGAAAGACAATCATCGAGACACGAGAGTCTGTTCGGCTGTAACTAAAAAACATCAGGCACAGCAGCAGAAAGACGAGAGGACTGTGGAGGGACAGAGAAACGCACCTGATCACGAGTCTTTGTGACGAACCCTAACCCAAACACGAAAACAAAATCCTCACTGCAGAAACTCGGGTTCTAAGATGCAACTTCAAGATGAACTAACAAATTTTTAAGTCACGTATCAAACAGATTTCACAAATTTAGTTGCACAGTGTTTTAAAAATACATTTCTACAGGAAATGTCCACATTAATACGTTGATCTACATGTCTAAGAAAATCAGGAAAATGAATAAAACATCTGTTTGTCTATAAGCTGCGTCCACGTCAGACGCAGATCCGTCTCAGACGACCCCGCAGACGGATGGACGGACGGACGGACGTGTCAGAGCAGTGCTCAGATTACTCGTGTCGTTCAGAGCATGAATCAAACGCGTTCAATAAGCAGCTAAATTAAAAACAATCAGAACATTTGAGAAGCTGGCGTTTCCAACATGAAACATCCAACCAGCATCAAACCTCGCTGTGAGGCTCAGATTACAGCAGCCAATCACAGCTCTCTGTTTTTTTTTACAAGGCTCAGTGAACCAGCACGAGGAGGGCGGGGCTCCAGGGCGGATCAGGACACCATCCCATCCTGCAGATTTACGATCACAGAGCGAGCGAGCGAGCGTCTGAGCCGTACCTGACACATCTCACCTCCACGTCAGGTCACAGCAGACGAGCCGTCCGTCACAAACCGGCAGATAAAACCGTCCTCTGCGCGTCATCATCCAGGTGTCCACGCTCTGCGTCCTCCTCTAAATAAACTCATCCCTGCCGTGCATCCACACGTCCACAACATCAAACAGAGATCGTCCTTGTCCAGGTGCTGCATCCACATCCTGCCGCTCGCTGCAAGGTAATGAGAGATGAAACCAGCTCACTCTCTCTTTTCTCCCTCCCTCTTTTTCACTCTCTCTCTCTCTCTCTCTCGCCTGAGAGCAGATCACCTGAGTGAACAACTGCAGGGGGAGGAGGGGGGAGGGGGGTGAGTAGGTAAGACAGCCGCTGCTGTGGAAAACGAGGTCGCTGCCTAGCGGCTACAAGCTGGAAGTGATTCATCAGACAGAAAACACAGGCAGGTGAGATATGTGGCCAAAAGTATATGGACAGCTGAATGTTGCGCCCACATACAAGTCATATGGAGCTGGTACCGAAGAACGTCCACATAGTTTTGGTCTATAAAGTGTATTTACCTATTTTATGGTCAAAAATATGAGGACAGCTAAATATTATACCCACATGCCTTTCATGCAGAGTTGGCCCCACAAAGCGTCCCTATATTTTTGGACATGCAGCACGGCCTGTGTGCACATACACGTGGTTCAGTGGCAGTTAAAAGTTACATCCACGTGTATTTGAGTGAGTTCTGACACCTGATTTAGTCTGAGAGAAAACACTTCATGGACATCAGAAAGCAAACGCTAAATGTTACGCCCACATGGGTGATGTGGCGTTAGCCAGACGTCAGGTGGGCCAAATAAAACCTGACACGTTTACATGGTACATCCAGGCTAACAGTTTCCCCCTGCTTCGAGCCTCTGTGCTAAGCTAGGCTAACAGTTTCCCCCTGCTTCAAGCCTCTGTGCTAAGCTAGGCTAACAGTTTCCCCCTGCTTCCAGCCTCTGTACTAAGCTAGGCTAACAGTTTCCTCCTGCTTCCAGCCTTTGTGCTAAGCTAGGCTAACAGTTTCTCCCTGCTTCCAGCCTCTGTGCTAAGCTAGGCTAACAGTTTCCTCCTGCCTTCAGCCTTTGTGCTAAGCTAGGCTAACAGTTTCCCCTTCTTCCAGCCTCTGTGCTAAGCTAGGCTAACAGTTTCTCCCCTTCTTCCAGCCTCTGTGCTAAGCTAGGCTAACAGTTTCCCCCTTCTTCCAGCCTCTGTGCTAAGCTAGGCTAACAGTTTCCCCCTTCTTCCAGCCTCTGTGCTAAGCTAGGCTAACAGTTTCCCCCCGCTTCCAGCCTCTGTGCTAAGCTAGGCTAACAGTTTTCCCCTGCTTTGCTTCCAGCCCTTGTGCTGCTTCCCTCTGGGAGGCAGGGGGGCGGGTGGGGGGGTCAGGCCCTGCTGTGAGGCGTAGACAGTGTCCGGCCCCTAATTGAATTAAAGTCCCATTTATCTGCAGGGGCCCGGTGCAACAGGCTGGAAACTACAGCTGAGAGAGAGAGAGAGAGAGCTCCATCAGCAGCCAAACACCCCATCATACCCCCCCCCCCCACGAAGCCACCATCTGTGCCCGGCCTGCGCACATGTTACTGCTCTCAACAAATGTTGAGCCCCCCCCACGACACCCACTCACACTGGGAGCTGAGGCCTCCCTGACACACTGAGAACATGGACACGACACAGGAACTCGCCACTCTCAGCTGCTGTTCCTTAGATTAGGACATTGGACTGATAAAACGTGGGGACGTCGCTTTGTGACAGACGTGAACAAGTTCACCTCCTGTTTGAAAATCATGTGACCTCAGCTGCAGGAGCCTGAGCAGAATCAGAACACATCAAAGACAAGCCGAGATGTCTTTACAGAGCAGCTGATGGACGTCAGCTGTCCTCCACAGGACAATGTGTTTGGACGTCAGCAGGCTCCTCAGCGCTGCTCGGTGCTGAGGTTTGGAATACGAGCAGAGAACCCGACACCTGTCCTGTGTGAACCAATCACAGTCTCATCACGTGACACGCCACACGTGAATCGGTGTCGATCTTTGACCTCTGACATCCAGCGGGATGGTCACATGATGGTCACAAGTTTGAAGCTGAGCAGAGGATGATCCTCCCTCTCAGGGCGATGATGAGCTGGGCCACAGTAAATATTTCCGTCTCTATTGTTTCTACAGCGTCCTCTGAGACTTTGCCGCCTCCCCGGGGAACGCCCGCCGCCTCCCTGATCACATGACAGCCGCCCTCCGCATGTGTGACCCACGACCCGACAGAAAGAGCCATTTAAAACGATGAAGATGAAGCTGAGAGCAACCGAAGCTTTCTACCCAAACAGCCTGACTCTCTCCGATGGAGCTCGACCTTTAGACGAAGTCCTGGCAGCAGAAACCCCATCATTTCTGAGGTATGTACTGTAGACGGAGGATCTAAGAATGGACAGAAAAATCCCTAAAAGACAGCGGTGATGAGGGGGAGGGGAGGGGAGGGGGGAGGAGGCGGGGCCGAATGAGAGTTTCCATGGCCGACCTGTTGGCAGGCTGCTGTGTAATTACAGTCGCCACATCCCAGCCTCCCCCCTCATGCGGTCGACCATTTAGAAAACAAAAAAAGAGAGTCGCTCTGTAATTCACCCCCTCGCTGGGTGGGAGGGAGGGGGGAGGAGGGGGAGACATGTCTTTGCCTAAAAAAAACCCACCAACCACAGAGAGAGAGAGAGAGAGAGTTTCAGGACGTTTTACTCTCCAACTGAAACACGCCAAGAAAAATGTCTCTGAGCTCCTGAAAAAAGAGACAAACAACGAAGCAGGACGGCAATGTCCCACCATGCTGAGACTGTCCCACCGAAATGAGACTGTCCCACCGAGCTGAGACTGTCCCACCGAAATGAGACTGTCCCACCGAGCTGAGATTGTCCCAACATACTGAGACCATTCCAATATACTGAGACTGTCCCACCGACTGTCCCACCGTACTCAGACCGTCTTAACTTTTGGAAACTTTCCAAACGTATAAAAACCATCAAAACACACACACACACACACACACACACACAGGCTGAATGCGGCTTTAAACTTAAAATACTGAGACAAAGCTGAACCAGGACCAGGTGAGACAGACAAGGACGTTGGAGTTCTGATTACAATAAGGCCTCTTTTTTTCTCTACAGTGTGTTTCACAGAAAACGAACAAACAGTGAGAGTGTGTGTGTGTGTGTTATCAGTGAAGCTCTGGCAGCAGCAGTTCCTCTTTTCTCTACAGGACTTTAATCAGGTTTCAGCAGCTTGAGCTGTGCAGGTCAGTCACAGACAGACGTCAGGTTTTCATTCAACACTTTACAAATTCTTCCTCTTGGACTTTGAACTGTTGCTGAAACGAAATGATTTAGTTTGAGGATTTTCTGTGAAGAAGAAAATGAATCTGAAGTTCTTTTTAATTTGTCTCTGGGTGTGTGATGGACGTGTCCACTGGACATTTCACAGACCAGTTACTCCAACAACTGAGAAAGTAACAGACTGATTCATTATGAAATTAACTGTTTACATAACAATAGTATAAATGTGTTTAACAGAAGAGGAGCAGCCTGGGGTCAGGGGTCAGGGACACTCTCTGGTTTCCTCAGGAGGTCGACACCACGAGAGCTGCAGCAGTTTGGTCCTTTAAAATGTTTTGTGGCGGACAGACCGTGTGGACGTGGTGCGAAGGTGTATCTGAGACCTGAGAGTCTAACGTTAGCCCTATCAGCGGCACAGTGTGTCGGTTGAAGCCCCGCCCCTCTCACCTCTGCCTCGGCGTGGCGCCCGATTAGAGAGAAACCAGAGAAAACCCTGCTGCTGCGCTCTGATAAGACCCGACACTGATACCAGCCAACAACACACACACTCTGTCGCTGTGTGTGTGTGTGTGTGTGTGTGTGTGTGTGTGTGTGTGTGTGTGTGTGGGGGGGGGGGGGGTGTCTGAACTCAAGAAGAAGAAGAAGGTCGGAGGCGTGAACTACTCCTTTCTTTTTGTTGCAAAACAGCAGCAGCTCAGTGTGTGTGTGTGTGTGTGCGTGTGTGTGCGTGCGTGCCTGTGTGCGTGTGTGTGCGTGTGTGTGCGTGCGTGTGTGTGTGTGTGTGTGCGTGTGTGTGTGTGTGCGTGCGTGTGTGTGTGTGTGTGTGTGTGCGTGCGTGTGTGTGTGTGTGCGTGTGTGTGTGTGTGCGTGTGTGTGTGTGTGCGTGCGTGCGTGTGTGTGTGTGTGTGTGCTGCTGTTCCACACAGAACGAGTCTTATATAAATAAGTAAACTGGAGGTAAAGAAATTCCAAAATAAAAGTCTGAGCTCAGGGTCTTGTTCTACATCAAACTCCATCTCTCTGTGTGAGACGTCAATTAATCATCAGCCTCTGTGGCAGCCGGAGCGGGGGAGGAAGGGGGGGGGGGGGGGGGGGGGGAGTAGGGGGTCTGCCTCCCCCACAATAAAAATGTAGGTTGCCTTAAGAGAAGTCAGATTTCCACTGTGAATAATAGATTCAGGCGTTCACACTTCTGCTGGCGATGATGAGGCAGTTAGAGGGTTTACAGCCCCTCAGCCTCTCTGAGGGGGGGTAATCCAAAATGTCTGAATTATTCATCTTCCCAGGTGGAAGAGGAATCTTTACAAAAGGAGAAGAGGAGGAAGAGGAGAGTTATTAAATCTGTCTGATGAAAACCTCCTTCCTGAGAAAACTTTTCCCTCCGAATAATTCATGGCTGCAGGTGTTTTAACTTCCTGCTGCTTTAAGACGCATCACTGACTTTGTCTTCCTGCTCTGACGGCGGCGGCGGCACATCAGGATCAGCGTCCACACGAAGAGAAACCCCATCCTGGTCGGGAACTTTGGCTGCTGCTCCGTGACCTTCAGCTCCGAGACCGAGACGGGGACGCACCCGAGACACGGACCGTCTCTCACGTCACAATCGACCGACAGTCAGACGCTGAACGCCAGCGCTGAGCCACACTCTGTCCCGGCGTCGTGGACTGAACCACAACAAGATTCAAGTCTGACAAACGCACCTTAACGCTTAACAAGTCCTAATTAACACACACACACACACAGCTGGTGGCAGGTATTGCTTCATTCACGCTGACTGGTCTTCGGAGGTACTGTGGATCTGTTCCTGGAACAGTTTGCAGTAGTGAAACTGCTGACTGGCGCTTCAGCGTCGATCACAAGACGTCCGTCCAAACCAAAACCTGCAGCTGGACAGAGGAAGGAAAGTGCAGCTGTCATCAGTTTCTCCTCACACGTTCACACTCAGTTCACGGAAAGCAGACACACGGTTTGCCGCCTTTTTTTTTCTTTTCAGTGACCGTAAAAACCTGTGAAACTTCACACGGTTCGAATGAGGTGAACGAGGAAAGACTTCTACACTACTACACTAAAAGTAATATCACCGCCCCCTCGTGTGGACGTGTCTTCGTCCCTGCTCAGCTCCTGTCCCGTTTCATATGCCGAGTGGTTTGAGTCTGGATATTTTCAAAATAAAAGCCAGTTTTCAGTCTGTGTTTGACCCCGTCACTCAGAGACACTCCAGGTGGACTTTCTGTCCATCGGTTGATGGGTTCAGCTTCAGAATCACGGAGGACATTTTAATGAGGTCAGTCACTGTCATGGTGTTTCAGCCTGTGGGTGAGTCAGCTGGGGGGAGGGAGGGGGGACTGCTCACTGGGGGTGAAGGACAAACAGGAAGTGAGGTGTCGTTGGAGTGGGTCAGCGCTCGCGGTCACACCTTTGGTCTGGCAGATGTGTTCATCCACCATGTGACCTGGGAACAACCACCCCTTCCTGCCCCCCTGCCTCCCAGGAGGGTGATTACCCCCCCCCCCCCCCGCCTTAGCTTCCGTTTCCCACCATCCACGGCGGCGAGGCTGTCTGAGGTGACGTGAACTGACAGGCGTTCGGGCCCCGGGGCCGAGCTTTCCAGTGAAGGGGACGAGCGGCCGCGGGGACAAAAGTCAAACCGATGACTTCTGAATGGTCATTGGGTCTCTGCGCTGCGTCACTGAGAGGCTGCCGGCCAATCACAGCACAGCTGGCAGGGCTCCTGGCCAGGTGAACCACACCTGCAAACACCCGACGATGTTACTGAAACTCCCAGCGTGTGTGTGTTTCCACTGGTCTCAGACACTGAGCTCTGTCCTCTGTCCTCGGTCCCACGGACCCGCAGTCTGAGCGGGGACTGGGTGGGATCTGTCTGTCCAAGTGTCTGAGGTCTGATTGTGATGCTGCTGCTGTCCCGAACACAGCAGCATCTCCCCCGCTGACAGTAAGAGCTGAGGGGGGAGTCAGAGGGGGAAGGGAGGTGGGAGGAGGATGCCCGTACAATGAGCCCAGTGTTACCGCGATGTGGTGTCCATTGTACCTCTGAGCTGAGAGGTGTCTCCACTTCCTGCCGTCGGCTCGCAGCTTCGCAGAAAAACCACCAGTCACTTCAAAGCTGGAACCAGCTCTCAGCTCCCAGTAAACCCTGCTGGTCTCCACACAGACCTCTGGTCTACGTCCTGAGCTGAAGACCACGGGGACGTCTCAGAGACAGCAGCTTTACTGCACCGTTTTCGGTCTCTGTTTTTCCAGGCGTCCCCTCGACCCCCGGACGTTTTGAAAACGAATGAAAATAACTGTGAGATCTGAGACAGAATTTACTCATTCATTCATTCATTCATCCCTTCATTCTCTAGCATCTTTTCCTTCCTCGTGATGCGACTGTTTTACTTCAGATTCACTTTTCCACTCAGTTATTTCTTCTTGATAAACCTTGATAATCATTAAAATCCAGCTTCTGCTTTCACTCAGACTTCCAGTAAAACATGCCCCCCCCCCCCCCCCCCCCCCCCCCCGCCTCCCCCCCCCCCTACATCCACCTGACCACACGCTCATCCTTTAACATCATCCGAGCGACCGGCAGAATAAAACCCACTGGAGGAATAAACCACGGAGGGAAGTTAAATGCTCTTAGTGCAGGTCGGTGGGTAAATGAGCCTGTGGTTGTTTTAGCAGTCGGACATGAAATATGGATGTGATGCATTAGAGACCGAGGACCGAGCGCCAGCTCAGGACCGGTCACCTGTCGCTGTCAGCTGTGAAACATCATCATCATCATCATCCTCAGCTGTCCACGTGTTCGCCCACAGCTTTTCCGTTTGACGTTTTACAGAATGCGAGAATGAAACGTAACGTTGAGATTTATCAGCTCGTTAGAGAACGAAGGAGAGGACACCCTGCACACACTCTGTCTCTTCCTGACAGAACGTCCGTCTCCTCTCTGTTTCCAGGCTGTTGTGTTCAGCGTTCACATGACAACCGAGCACAGCACAGAGGAGACGCTGCAACTTCCTCAAAATCACATTTCACAACCGCATGACTTTATTACCTGATCAAAGCTAAAAACAAACACTTCTGTCTTCTCGTCTCTGACTAAACCCTGCGGAGGGGGGAGGAGGACGGGGAGGAGGACGGGGAGGACAGGGAGGAGGAGGGGGGGAGGTTCCTGGGCTTCCTTCAGCCCAGCGGGCCTCGGCCATAAACGCCGGTCCTTTTGTTCATGCACAGTCGGCAGCAGGACCACAAACAATACGAAGCCCATAATGCCCCTGTGCTGCGAGGCGGCTGTGAGAGCAGACAGGGAAGCAGAGACGCAGGCCGGGACGCGCTCGGACGTCTGCTTCATCTCTCTTTGCTCCGCTGCTTCGTCCTCTCGGTGTTCTGTGAGGTTACGCTGACCTCTGACCTCAAAAACCGAATCATTTCATCTCTGAGTGAATGTTTGTGCCAAACCTGAGATATGGGACGGATGGACGGACGGACAGATGTAAACCTGGTCCTCAGGTACTTCGGTGACCTGCTGGATCCATGAATCCAGGAATGTTCCAGATCTTCTGTGTGAACAGGACGTGGCGTTGCCTCCAGAGGCTGAATGCTCTAACCGTGTTCTCCACGCGTGGCCTCCATCTGATCGGCCTCCTCCTGCTGCTGCTCTTCTCTTTCATTTCATTCATCAGCGTTCAGATGCTTTCCTCATGAGCGACCTGCTGAGACACACACTGAGACAAGAGCCGACACCTCCGTGCCGTTTGTGGCCGTCGTCACAGAGATAACGGCGATGCGGCGCCTGCTGCCCGCGTGCTTTCGCCTTCTCTACGCTCCGGTGCGTTTACTCCAAGCTTCAACTCCTTTCAGAGGGACAGCAAGCGATGGAACTGCCCACTTCAAGTTACTGCAACTACTTATTTATTACTTCATGATTTCAATGGTTTTTCTTTAACAGCTCAGGACTCGTTGCACGTTTGATCCTCTGTCTGCGTCCAGTCAGTCCAACTGTCCCAGTGACAGCAGCTGAATCAGCTGTGATCAGCTCCTGTCTGCAGTGAACCCATGGACGGACAGACACGTCTCACTGGATCGCTGTGGACACTGAAGGACACTTAAAAACAGCAGAATTCTGAATGGAGTTCTGCAGGACGGACATCAGAGATGACGACATCCTCAGGAAGTGATGTCACACCGAATCATGCCAACACATGTTTCAGGATATGCTGTGCCAGGTGTGTGTGTGTGTGTGTGTGTCTCAGCAGCAGCAGCCTGATTAGACGCAGATGTCTCACAGATGGACTGAAAATAGAAGCTTGTCGTCGTCCATTCCTGACTCACGCTGCCACTGCTCCTGCTTTAGACTTCACACCCCAAGCACACACTCTGTGACACACACACTGTAACACACACACTGTAACACACACACTGTGACACACACACTCTGTGACACACACACTGTAACACACAGCAGCCCCTCCCTGTAGAAACCTGGAATCACAGGGTCGCTGTGGCGGAGGCTGCCTGTGTGTGAGTGTGTGTGTGTGTGTGTGTGTGTGTGTGTGTGTATGTGTGTGTGTGTGTGTGTGTGTGTGTGCGGTCAGAGGTCTGACTGACCTTATAATCAAATATCAGCCTGTCGTCATGACGACCGTCATAAAGCATTGATTAGGGGTGGGGGTGGGGGGGGGGGTGGGGGGGGGTGGGGTTGTTTGGCGGGATAAACACTTTGAAACCCGAAGCTGTCCCGCTGCAGTCAGAACGAGGGGACGTTTTTAATCCTCTCCAACCACACTCTCGCTGCTCTTCAAAATAAAAGCCCTTTTATCCAGCACCCTCTCAGCCAATTAAAGTGTTCGACTCATTTGTCGAACATCATCAGACTGCAATTTTCTCAAGGCTCCTTCCTTTTACATCCTGAGTGTGAGAGTGAGTGACGCTCAATCAGAAGAAGAAGAAGGAGAAGAGGGTTTTGTCACCTTCAACAACATGAAGAGGCTGTGAGAGCCCGTTCGCACACAAACTGACCTCTGTGCACCAAAAAACACACAATCACACAAACACTGTGAGGGAATCCTCCCGGCGAGGGGCTGGAACTCTCAACCAGCGCCGGGTGAGAAACAAATCAGAGCTGGGTTTTTAAAATTCAGGAAACTCAGAGAGAGTTTTTAGCTGTGGCGTTCCTCAGGGGTCCATCCCGGAGCCCCCTCTGTTCCTCACCGGGGTACAATCATTTAGCAGCTTCTCTTCTTTTATTCCTGAAAGTCAAAGTATTTCCACAACAAGTTGGGATTCAGTTCTGAGTTTATATGAAACCAAGCAGGAAGCGGCTCGCGCCCTCCGCCGTACCAACTCCACACAATCTGTTTACTGTAATCTGTTTACACTGTAAAAATTATAAACATGAAAAAACTCACGAGTTCAAGGATTCAAATTTAAATAAAATGTTCAATAACACTTAAAGTTTCCCCTGAAGTTCAGACTTTGATTTAAATATCTCCAAAACACGCAGATCAGAACCAGAATCAGTTTGATCAGCAGTTACACACCTTCGGCCCCCAGAGCTAACAGAGCTATCAGAGCTAACAGAGCAGAAGAAGAAGAAGAAGAAGAAGAAGTGACTTCATACTTTTTCTTCACTCCAGTCCAGAGGCAGACATTGACCTGACAGCTGAAGTTAATCTGTCACATGATGTGAAAACACACACACACACAGTACAGTTAACTGAGTCATATTTCACACTAACATCATTTTTACGAGTGTTTTTCCACTGAGACAGGAAACACACTGCTTTTACTTTGAAGGAAATCAGTAAATGTGCACGCACAACATTCTGAATGCAGGAGATTTACATGCGTGTTATTATGAGATTATTGTGGCGGAGAGCTACGACTTTCAGAACAGGGACAAAAGTATGTGGACGGCGGCTCTAACAGCCTCCCGTCGCTGAACCCGCTGCAGGGATTTACTCCCACTCAGAGACGTTACAGCATCGAACACGGACGTCCGGCTCCTGCTGAACGAGGCTGAGATCAGGTCGAAGGTCTCCCACCCCACACTGGGAAAACCATGTCCTCACGGAGCTGCGTTGTGCAGGGGGGGATGTGGACACATGTCTTTGTACGCTGGGACATTGAGCAGGCCGGGGGGAAAACGGACCCGGACAGACGGATCTGAGAAAACCGAAGTTTCGAATCTCTGCGGGTGGATTTTTACAGCGTCCTGACAGAAAGAGACGGCGCCTACAGATGGAAACACACGCTCAGATTTCTACAACACTGTCCTACACTTCAGACCGTCGCAGCTCTGTTCACGGGAAAGCTGTTTACACCAGGCAAAGACCGAAGATGTGTCCCAGACATTTTATTCAACAGAACTGTCTGGTTACATGGATGAAGCCTACGGAGCGCGCTCAGAGAAGGAAACTGTCTCTCCGACTTTCTGAAACTTTGGTGGCACCAAGTTTTCAACCGACAACAACCAAGACAAAGAATTTCAGCAGAGAAGGTAAAAGGAGGCCACGTTAGAGAAGTGGGAAGTGTGACAGAAGAAAAGGAAATAAAAGAGTGTGAGGGCATAACGGGAAGGTGTGTGTGTGTGTTTTTAAAGTGTGTGTTCTCAGAAATGGAAGAAGAAGAAGCAACAGTGTGGTGACAAGGTCGACCAAACCCCCGCGAAACAAAGTGTCAGCAGATTACAGCAAAGGGAACTCAGCCTCCAGGACGCTTCAGCTCAGTGTCGACAGAGAAAAGAGGAAACTCCCGCGCGCGACCGTTTTCACCAAGCGCGTGTTTCTTACCTGCTTTTCACACACGCAGCCGGTCGTTTCAGGTCGAGGCGAGGCACGAGGGCCGCCCCAGAAAAAGAGGAGAAGAAGAAGAAGAAGAAGAAAGCTGAGCGCAGATGAACGGAGATTTTCAGCGGAGAATAAAACAAGAGCAGGGTCATTTACTTCAAAGAGACACTTCCAGTTCTCCCACCGTCCCTTCGCCTGACTCCTGCTGCTCCCAGTGTTCGTACAGAGGGAACGTTCAACCGAAAACACACCTGTCCAACACCCCCGTCCAACGCCCCCGTCCAATTCAAAGTATTTTACCACCAGAAGAAAACATCCACAGTGCTGCAGCCCTGAGTCAGAGAGCTGTAACGCTCGCCGCAGGGCTCCCACTGCTCACACACACATCAGCCTCTAATACACAACATTTACATGATATATACTTTTGTCTGTGTCTCACACAAAAATCAGCTGTGACAGCATGAAGACGAGCTGGGCTGTGGTTGGACTTCACGGCTTCATGATGAAGGTTTTAAACAGCACGCTGCTGCTGCTTCCTCTTTCAGTCCCGTCGTTTTAAATACAGAGTTTATTCAACTTTTACTGAACAAAGATAAAAAAAAAAATCCATTTCTGTCACTGACAGATGGAGCCGGGAAAGTTCCACATTCACTGCGTGAACCAAGATTTATTTAAAAGCCTCTGATTTAAGGTTCATCATCCCGACTCCGAGTCTGTCCCCGGGGACAGGCACAGCGAGCTTTGTTTGTGTTGCTGAAATAACGACTGCTGTTGATCGACTTGAATGGGGCCTGCAGCACAGATACATCCAGGTCCTATTGAATTCTCTTCTGGTCTGCTGCACGTATACATAAGTCGGATGGTAATTATTGTCTGGTGTCGCTTGGATCAATTTGCATTTAACCCAGATTTCGGGGACCAAAGAGGATTGTGGTGCATCAAGCCACCAAGAGGCGGGACAGAAAACGAGGACAGGAAGCCGTCTTATCGGCGTCTTTATTCCCTCGTCTTCACTCCGAGATGAAATAAACATCTCTGCGGTTTTTTATTTCAGCTGCAGCTCCGTCACAGAGCCATAAATCACTGTGGTTCAGCGAACGTGCCAGACGCCCGGGACAAAGGAGGCTCCAGAGACGATGTGAAGACCCCCCCCCCCCGCCCCCCCCAAAAAAAACACACACACACACACCACCGCTACTGACACCCCAGGGCAGGCTGTATCCACTGGGTCACCTAGTTCTGCCCCAGAGGAAGGGGGCTTTCTTTTCCCAGCCTCATTAGAAGTCTGGAGGAGGGACAGGGGGCAGGGAGAGGGGGGGGAGGCCTGGTGGGACCATTAGTTTCAGGTGAACTGGTTTACACAAGAACTGGACAGACTCCCACTACTTCCAGTGCAACACTCAGCAGACTTCACAGCATCAGTGATGGAATGTAACTGAGGGACACCGCTGAAGCTTCCTGTTCCTCCGCAGGTTGTGATTGGATGTAGAAAGGTCAGCTGATACGGACCAAAGAGCCCGTCTGAGTCAGTGCGATCAACACTAACCCTAACACTTCGCCGTTAGCTTGTACTGTTAGCATGCTATCATTCAGTACAGCCTACTCTAACCCGTTAGCAAACTTTGTCACTCTGTGTGTTGTCTGTTGCGTTACCGTGGAAGCACTGAAGTTTAAAACACCTTATTCTGACTCACTGTTTTCAGCTGCACCTGAAGCAAAGACGCGTAAACATGTTTCCCTTCAAACGTCCCGTCTGACCGGATCTGGCCGTTATCAGAGCGAGGTATCGATTGACCCGTTTACGCCCGTTTTCCTGTCACATCGCCGCTGTGAAGCGATCCAGACTTTTCTGCGTTCCATCTGTGTCACGTCGATCACTCCCGCCGACGGAGAGCCGGATCGCGGACACGTCCCGACACCGGTACTGACCCACGTGGCGTGGTGTGAACACACAGCGAGCGCGGAGAGGAGAGAAGAGGAGAGGAGAGGAGGAAAGAAAGAAGCACACATACATCAATGACCTCTATTGAACGCGCTCCCTTTGAGCGAGGCACAAACAGCCAATGAGCGCACACAAAGCCGGCCTTTCAAGTTCATCTGGACTGATGTAATAAAATTGACACATGGAGTCGGCTGAATTCTGGGGCGCCTGTTACCTAAACTCTCCTTTCCAAAGCACTGTCACCTCCCCTCACTGCAAATGAATCAATTACAGAGCAGGATAATCCCGTTAGGGGGGCAGATGAATGCATACCTCCCCGTTGGCAGGTGCTGGCAGACTGAAGGGGCTTACTGGAGCAGGCGATATCAAAGCTGGGGGTTTTATCTGCCACATTAGAACCATTACGAGCCGCCGAGTGCAAGCCGCTGCGCCCGCGCTCGCTTGTCTCAGCCAGCACAATGAAATGCTATTCACATCGGCAACGTTAGGGACAAACGGCGAGGACATCAGATCAGGAGACTTCCAGAAGCTTCAGTCTCACGTGCTGTTTGATATCAGTTCAGCGTCTTTTACGTGGCTGCACCGGAAAGATTTCACACTGATTGTGGGGGAACTCTGGGATCCTCTCTTCAGTTTCAGGAAACAAAAAGTTCAAAATTTCATTTTAGTTCCAGAACTTGCTCTGGATTTTTAGAATTTTTAGTTCTGTGCCTAAAATTAAAAATCCAAATGTTCTGTGGCAGAGAACTCACTGAACAATCACAGTTCTACAACTGTTATCCCCAACGTTCCCAAAAATACCAAACACCAATTTGGACAACCTGTCCTGGACTGAATCAGAGACGTTGGCCGTCCACAGCCACGTGTTTCAGAGGTTTTTTATCTCAGGTGTGACAGTGTCAGCAGAGCGAACGCACAGAGCTTCAGCTTTTCATCTCAACTTTGTGTTTGAAATCAACTTTTCTGTCAAAATATTTTAGGCCTGGCGTCGAACTTCACCACCAGCGTCGACCGTCAGAAAGTTTCCGATGCTTGGTTCTTTAACCTCCGCTCAGCTGAGAGGCGGAGCAGCGTGATGCTCAACTTTTACTGTCAGACACGACTGTAAGTGGTTGAGGACACTGAGCAGCAGAGGGGTGAGGGTGGGGGGGCGGGCTGCGGGGGTGGGAACCAAAAAAATCCAACTCATTGTTTTGACGGCGGCGCTCCCGGGCGCACTCGGCTCCGACACATTCACGGGCTCCGATCTGTTTGGCAGCAGCGGCCGACATTCTGAAGCACCTTGTCAGATAACGCCTGCAGCGCAGCGAGGAGCGGCCCGGGGGCAAATAATGAAACCAACAATGACAGAGGGGCTGTGTGCAGCCGAGGGGGGCGGGGGGACGGGTCTCAGAGACAACAAGATGGAGGGAGAGAAAGAGAGAGTGGGAGAAAGAGTGGAGGGAAGGGGGGACAACTAAAGCCCCCACTTCAACCCACCCTAACCTCCCCCTCGCCGCTGGCCCGGCTCACCCAGACCATTGTGCACGGGGGGGGGGAGGGGGGGGTTCAGGAGACAAATGGCTGCATGTTAACCACGTTTGACAGGCTGCACAAAAGGGGACACCTCAGGTCCCATGACGCAACCTGTACCACCCCACCCACCCCCGTCACACCAGAGGACAGTCCCAGACAGGGACGGGGTCGAGTCTGGAGGACAACAGGAAGTAGAGTTCAATGCAGTTAACATTTCTGAGTAACAGTTTCAGAATAAAAGCTCCATCACAGAATGAAGACCAGGCCTTTGACTTCACAGAGATCAGTAACCTCCGTCCTTTCCTCAGGGCCTGTCGGGGGTGTGTGTGTGCGCCCGGGGGGGGGGGGGGGGGCAGCTACCATAACATCCAATTTAATTAATTTTGACAACTTTCTGACCCGAAACATCCAAACTCAAGGTTAACTGACTTTCTGTCCCAGAGCTTTCAGGTGTCACATGGTCTTCACGAGCAGACGGGGTTTCCCTCAGTTGCCATGACGATGGATCACAGTTGCAATCAGTGTGTTTTCAGTCACACTGCTCCGAGGATGATGGCGACAAACTTCTGTGGACCGGAGCAGGAGAGTGTGTGTGTGTGTGTGTGTGTGTGTGTGTGTGTGGTGGGGGGGGATTATTCTCCTCTGCTAACCTTTTCAGTGCTGCCTGCTTCTTTGATGGCTGACAGGACCCACAAAGGCACCTGCCCCATCCCCAAGTACCCCCTCTGCCCCCCCCACCCCCAGGCCACTCCTCCTCTGACCTGACTGGCATTCCTGGCCTACAGGGGGTCCTCCCCATGGCTACCTTTACACAAACCCCCTCCCGCACACACACGCACACACACACACAACTAAAGTCTGGTAATCCCACCGCAAACAAGGTTGTGCCGGCTCAGAGGCGACGCACGAGACTTCTCACAGCCGCTCGGCTAAAAGGTGGACGACAGAGGAAGCCCGTCGCCATGGGAACCAACGCAAAAAAAAAATAAAAATGCATTATGGGAGCAGAGCAACGAGAAGGTGCAGAGACGGCGGAGCTTGACGGAGCGGCGGAGTTTTCAAAGTGGTTTTAAATCACGTCAGCACATTTTCACACATCATCCATTTTTCCACGGGAAACACCGTCCGCCATCTTCAAAGCATCATGACAAGAAAAAAAAAAAAGTTGTGCACAGATGTGGTGATGCTGCAGATTTCCCTCTTTTAAAGAGACGGTGACACATCTCTGAGACGACGATGACACAGCTGTTTTCTACTCAGCCAATGAGCTCCTGCGCCTGTTCTGACGATGATCCATTTTTCATTTTTAGATTTTGCTTTGTATATTATGAATATTTCCAGCATTGTGGTACAGACACACACACACACACACACACACGCACACACACACACACACACACACACACACACACACACACAGAGCGCCGTCCCTCTTTTCCTTTATTCCCAGTTTAACAAAACTCTGCCGTCACGCCCGTTTAGCTCAATAAAAGACGGTCGACAGCCGAAACCCTCATCAACCTCCAGCTGTCAAGTGAGGACAAAAAGACGAGTTCGAAAGAAGACAGACAGAAATGCTGGAGCATGTTTGACTCCATCAGCCTCCACAAGTGACATCATTTAAGGCCCCGCCCATCCCACCTGCTCACCCCCCCAACAAACATCCAATGAGAGAGTCCTCTCATTGGAGGAGGCCTCAGTTCATCCACTGATAAACCTGTGAAAGGCTAATCGACCAAAAGAATCGGCCGACTGATGCGCCGCCCGGTGAGAACTGTAAGGACTCAACACAGACACTTTATTTTCCTCAGGTTTAAACGTGCAGAAAACTGTTGCGTTCACGACCAAGAAGTTGAACGTTCACTTGGAAAGTTTTGAAGTAAAAAACGATTAAACGAAGGTGAATTCATCGGTGCGAAAACAAAAACACGTGAAAACGTGCTTCCACGCCGCATTTAACAGGAGAAGCTTCGCTGTTCACATAAGCAAACAACTTCAGTCCCACGTCTTCAACATGGAAACTCAATTTCTGGACAATCATTTCACATTTACACAGATTTATTACAGGACTTTTCATTTTTGAAATGTTCTTAATATTTATTACTTTATTAATTGGACTGTTCTTTTTATTTAATATTTTATTTAGACATTTATTTTGTTTTTCTATTCCTGTTATTAAACTTCCTGTCACATGCTCATGGTCTTTTTCAGATGGTGAAGAATTCTTTATTGATATTTACATTATTGTTATTTATCAGTTATTGGTGTTTACAGTGACAGTGTGCTGTCTCTGATGACGTCTGATACTCGTGTGCTCACGGTCACGCTGCGGCTCGCCGCGCTCACCGAGGCGGCGGAGGTGGAGAAGTTTCCCTCAGACCGGACTCAGAGGAGCAGCTTTGACAGGAGTGTCAGCTCAGATACCTCAGACCCAGAGGTCAGTCCAGCAGGGACTCGCCCCCGAGCAAGGCGGCCGGGTCGCGCCAAGCAGCGCTCCTCGTCCTCATCGCTTTAATTGGTAGATCTGCGACCAGGAAGCAGCGTCCTCTCATCGCGGCCTGAGACCCTGCTGATCTGATCTGGCCTGAGGAGGTTTTCGCTCAGAAGACAGAGAGTCCGAGTGGCCGGGAAAAGGTGAAAGTATCTGAACTCGTCCGTGAGACACAAACTCTGACAGACAGAGAGGACGCAGAGAAAGTTACGCTGACTTACTAACTCTTCAGCTGTTTCCATTTAGCTGCAGTTTAAAACCAGATTCTTCTCTGACATCAGGAACAAACCTGGTTTCACCTGTACCTGTCAGCTGCTGCCATGAGAGGTTTGGAGTCAGCTGGGAAAACACAGCGTTCATAACAACACGCAGCAAAACAAAAGCAGAGTTTGCTCTGAACTAAAACCAGAGGAACTCGGATTTCATTGATTGTAAAGTGATTTTAAACAGACAAACGGAGGTGGGTCGGGCCCAGGGCTGTGGGACAGAGGTATGACAGGGGCGGTTGTTCGGGGGGTGGGGGCGGGGGGTGAGTCATTGGGCCGTGAGCTGGCGGTCTGGACACACAGATGTCATGACACCTTAATCCAGCCATCCGTTATTGATTGTTCCATGTGCAGTTGACCTTGCCGCAGGAGCTCGGCCAATCAAATGAACCATTTCTGTGAGGGGAGGGGCCAACGAGGACAAGTGTGACTGCACAGATTCACACTCGACCTGAACAGGTTTATTTCTCTGATCTGAGTCCTGATCCGAGTCCTGATCCTGACCTGAGTCCTGATCTGAGTCCTGATCCTGACCTGAGTCCTGATCTGAGTCCTGACCTGAGTCCTGATCTGAGTCCTGATCCTGATCCGAGTCCTGATCCTGACCTGAGTCCTGATCTGAGTCCTGATCCTGACCTGAGTCCTGATCTGAGTCCTGACCTGAGTCCTGATCTGAGTCCTGATCCTGATCCGAGTCCTGATCCTGACCTGAGTCCTGATCTGGGCTCTGGGTCAGATTTAAAAAGAATCAGTTGATATTTGACTCCAGCTGATCATTAGTGTGATTAGTGAGGTCTGATGTTGTAGAAATTAGCTGCTGACCTCCCGTGAGCTCTGAGGTTTGATCAGCTGCAGCTTTTGTGTTTTCGGCGTTCTTCTCCCCTGTTGTTGTCTCAGTCTCTCGGACAGTTTTACAACTGTCTGTCCCTTTTCTTTGTACTTTCAGTCAGACGTGTCTTTGTGGCAGAGTTTATGCAGCAGTTATGAGCAGTGGACGTCCTCCCGCTCGCCTATCGTCCCCCTGTTGTCTCTGCAGTGACGTACCTCAGCTCTGACCTTGGTGAATCTGCTCTGTTTAGGCTAACGGCGACAAAATGTCACCGGACGGCTCTGAGCTCACTCATGAAGAAAATGTGCACATGGCATGGAGGGGGGAGGGGGGGGGGGCGGGGGGACAATACACGCATGTCAGTCACCTTGAAACATCACAAACACCAGAGGAGTTTTACACAAACACCATTCCACTGCACAGATGCATCATGGGAAGCGTAGGAGACGTCTGAGGGGTTTTTGTTGTTGGCGGCACAGAGACGAGCTTTGTGTGAGCAGAAGAAGAAGAGGAAGACGAAGAAGAAGGAGAGAAGAAGAAGAGGATGGAGAGTGCAGTCCCCCGTCCCTCAGTGACAGATGTTAGAGGAGCAATAAAGCTGTGGAGGTGGAGGAGACTGACAGACAGGTTGGGGGTCGGGGGGGGGGGGGGGGGGGGGTGTTATGGCTTAATGAACAAGAGCTTAAGGAGGCGGGACTGGGGGGTCGAGGGGACACGAGGTCCTTAACAAATCTGTAGCTGTGCAGACAAACAGAAAACGGACAAGTCAACAAGTATTCAGCTCGGAGGACGGTTTCTAAAAACGATGCTGGAACCACGTAAATTACAAAACTGGAAAAAGTGAAGAATCAAAAACATTCCACGAGTTTAAGAACTAAAAAAATGAAAAGCATGTCTTTGACACCAGAGTCGGAAAAATGCTGAGACCTGGACAATTATTTTGAAATCCACACAAATTAAAAAAAAAAAAGTCCAAAACACTTTTACTTTTTCCTAAAAATGAAAAGTCCTAGAATCACTAGAATAAAAAAGAACAAGACAAAAAAAACAAATCTCAATCAGCACAAAAATGTTTGAAACACCTCGAATCAACTGAAATCCAGGAAATTCTGAAATAACCAGGTCACAGATTTAATCACCCACAGTTTTCGTTTACTTGTCCCATTTTTAAGAAATGATCCTGAAACCACCGGAGTCCAGAACATAAACCTCGGAAACAGAAATCGGAGAAACCGCTCATCCAAAGCTCCAAAAACCAAATAACTCAAAATCAAGAACTTTGAGAAAATGGAAGAATCTTCAAAACAGAAAATGTCTACAGTGATGAACGTCACTCCTTCTGTCATGTGACTGTGATGTCACTATGATGGGACCATAGATGGTGTTCTTGTTGTCAGTATGAGTGTTTTATTTTAACGGGGTGGGGTGGTGATTGGGGGGGGGTATTAACCAGACTACTTCCTGTTGTTAATATAATGTGTCTGTGGCCCGCTGCAGCTTTATCTGCTGCACCTCCCTGAACAAAGGGCCCCTTCTTCCGAAAGCGGGGCCCCGGCTCCTCCTCCACTGTCCAACCAGAGGTGTTTGGTGAAGTAAATCTGCCTAAATCCGGAGGGGCGGTGGGGTGGGGGTGGGGGGAGGGGGGTAGGAGGGGGGGGTTGGAGGTGAATAAAGATAATCTGCTTTTCTTAACAATAAAACAGCTCTGGGAGGGAGGAGAGAAATTAGGAATTCATATCACATGGTGCATTTTAAACTTGATTCCTGACCCGTTCAGAAGCAGCTGAGCTCCAACACGAAGCTGCATGACGGTACAGCAGCAGTCAGGAGTGGGGCCCCCGGGGGCCTCCAGGGGACCCCCCCTCCTGGCTGATCGTGGAGTATCACTGTGTTTACAGAGCTCACCGAAAACAGCGTGTGAACTTCAAGAAACTGAAAACGACCAGATTCAGTCAAGAAAATGAAAAAATTACTCACAAACAAAAAAAATCTCAAAAATCAAAAAAAAATGTGAAGAATCTAGAAGAAAAATGAAAAATCAGAAAACGTAGAAACCACGAGGAGCAGTGAAAATGATTTCCCTAAAAAAAAATTACAAAACTCCAGGAAATATTCTGGAAACGATTCTGAAACAGAAAAATCTGGGCTGGAAAACAATTTTTTAATTATTCAAATTATTTGCTTCAATGCTTTGTTCCACTCTTTATCCTTTTCATTCTTAATGAGGACGTTTGTGAAACAGGAAACTGTCACTTATCGTTTCTGCAGAGATGAAATTATTCCTCCGCTTCATGCAGCTGCAGAGCCGTCACTCTCTCTCTCTAAGTTTTTATTAATGTCTCTCGCTTGGCATCCAGGCATCCCTCCGTCCTGTAACTCTATCTGTCCATTAGTTTGGGGGTGGGGGCATCAGGGTGGTGGTGGGGACTATATACACTCTCTCTCTCTTTCCTTTCTTTTCCCTTTTCCTCCACTTCACCTCCTCTCTCACTTTTTTCGTTCTTTTTTTCCCGGGTTCTTTTCATCGCCGGCGAGCCGAGCGGCCCCGGCGGCGATGAGAGGGCCTGAATTGTGGTTAAGAACGAGGAGAGAGGAGCCGCTTTTCTTTGTTCTGCCCTCGGGGGGGTGTTTACTGAGAGGGGGGGGGGGGGGGGGGGGGGGGCATGGCGGAGCAGGTATGAAAGGCATTCGGGTCAGTGAGAATGACAGCAGCAGAGTACGGTGACGGTATCAGGAGACACCGAGTGCATCTGCGTTACAAGGACATGAAACCTGGTCTCACAGCGTTACAGGGACACGCCCGCTTTATGGGGACGGACGGATGTTTTTGCTCGTGGTGAAAAATATTTCGAGTCTCCGGAGAACAAATTCAACTCTGGATCCTGGTGTGAAACCTGCACCGGCCAGAAATTCCCCCCAAAACAACCTCGAACTGCAAACTGCTGAGTCATGGTCATAGTCAATGTTCACAGCTGCCAGACACGGTACAACACAACACACATGAAGACAAACACGTGGTGCGTTTGAGTTCATCACGGCAGAAAAACTTTGACCCCGAAAAACTACGAAATAATTCCTCAAACAAACTGATGAGATCATCACCTGTTTCTCACAGGAAGACAGCTGTGGGACATTGTTGTCTCTGAACGTCTTCATCACACCCGTCCTCCATCTTACACACAGACCAGACCGCAAACAAAGTCCTGACAAATATGATGTCAGAGACATAAAGCCAGACACGCGTCTCATCTGTCACCGTGCGGCGTGTCTGTCCTGGGATCACGGGATCAAAGCGCCGGCGGTTTGAACCCAGACAGCAGCTTCACAGAGCGCGAGTCAAACATGGAGGATCACGGCGCGGCCTTTAAGGCCCCAGCCGAGTCCAAATGTCTCTGGGTCGAGTCCGACTGGTCGTCCGTGTGCGTCCTGCTCGCCGTCTCATAATGTCCATATGTAAACTGATGTTTTATACACACACACACTCCCCGACCAATGAATTAGGTACCCCTGTACAGTCCAGTGTGATCCGGAGGAGCAGCTCTGAGACGGTTTATCACTGAGACTGAAACGTGTTTCTAATCGGCTGCAAATCACACCAATCTGAGACATTTAAAAAAAAACAACTCGAATCCTGCAAAGCTGAAAATCATATACGCCTGGATTTTTCACCGTCCGGAGACGAAGCCATCCCCGGTGTCCCTGGAGTCCACGATACTGCGGATCAACAATGAAGGTTTAGGACTCTGACCACGTAGTCCAGGATCCTCGGTCTGAGTACAGCTGCACTCAGTCGTCAGTCCTCTCAGCTCCAATATCTCATCAAGGCAAACTGAACAGTGTGTGTGTGTGAGCGGGCTGTGGACACGGAGACAGTAAACAGCAGCAGAGCGTCGGCCTCTGGCTGGACAATGACACGGCTGTGAGGCATGTGGCATGAATGGTACAGCAGGCGGCCTGACACCAGACACCGCCGCGGAGCTCCGACGCTCCACGGCCACCGAGGAACCTGTTCGGCTCACGTCTGAGAGAACTGAGGGAACCTGAGCATCACTTTAACCTCTGAACTCACCTGAAGGTCACTCAGTGAACTGATCCTGACCCCGGTCTCATCAGTCAGAATCATACAGAACCAAATTTACACAGTGAACATGCTTTTTTTCTTTCTTCCAGTTTTTCTGTTGAACATGAGAAATTATAAAACGCCGCTCCGCTCCGAGCTTCACGTCTCATGAACACTTCACCTCGTCTCCTTCAGCTTCCTTTAAAACCCAGAAATGTTCGTTTTATTCACGCAGGCCACAATTACAGACGAGTTTACAGTCATCCAACACACGACACCCTCTGTCATTACAGCCTCGACTCGGGCTCAGAAAAAAAACGCCGCGACAAACTGGGATTGGAAATGAAGAGGGAGGAAGCTCGGGCACAGAGACCACAGACGCAGATCCAATCCAAGGAAAAGTGTGACATGAATTTACATTTATCCAAAAATCCTCTGCAGGCTTCGCCGCACCGTCAGCTCCTGACAGTTTTAACATGAGAGGCGAACAAAAAGACCCAAACATTACACCAAACTTCATGCAGGAAATACAGAATTTAAAAAACAAACCAAAATAAAACAGCTGCAGCCTCACAGCTGGATGTGATGGACAGACCCAGAGGTGGAGGCAGCAGTTCAGTCTGCAGAGATCCAGTTACACCGGGCCCTAATCTGACCCCCCCTCCCTCCCTCACCCCCATAAACAACCCCCCAGGACACCCCCCCCCCCCCCCCCCCCCCCCCCCCCCCGCGAGGAGAAGATGGAGCCGCATCCCGTGAAGAGGAAAACCCCCGGCGACGGGAGGGAACGCCGTCACTCAACTTTTTCCATTTTTAATCGAAATTCAAGAGAAAATTCAAGAGAGTAAAAACAACTTAACCGTAATTTCAGAGACATTAAGATTTTGATTTGAGTGTTTTTAAACCATTTAACCTCACAAGAATTTTACTTTTGTAAAAACAAAAAAACCCAGCCTGTTTTCTTTCTTTTTTTTTTTTTTTGCTTTAACATTATCTTTTTTTTAACATAATCTAAAAACATGAAACACTCATCCTGTGGCTTCCAGTCCTGCTTTCAATTCCGATTCTGCCTCTTTTGTTTGCATTTAATTGACGGATTGTGCCTTTAAACCAGCCTGAGCGTTAACGGGGCCTTCAAACTTCTTTTACTGTGAAACGTTTAAAGGTGAGTCTGTGATAAAAAGCTGATAAAAAAATAATGAACTGAAACAGAAGCGGCTTCAGCGTGAACGCGGCGGAGGGACGCGGCTCCTCCGGCCGCGCTGCAAAAACAAAAACAAAAAAAACGGGAGTTTTTTAAATGGAGTTCACAACGAGAAAGAGTCTGAGCAGCAGTGGAATTAATGCGACAGCTGATAAAAAATAAATTAAATAAAATAAATCCGAATTAAAATTCACACAAATTCGCTGCTTTTGTCTCTGAAGCCATAAATTTAAAAAAAGAGGAAATTAGTAGAGTCCATGGTTTGGAGAGTTTTCCACCCTCCTCCTCCTCTTCTTCTTCTTCTTCTTCTTCTTTTTCTTTCCGTGGAAACAAACAAACAAAAATAAAAAAAAAGGACACGAGCCTAATTTAAAGAGACGCTTCTGATTAAACTTCTCCAGAAAAACTGTGTGAATCTTTTCTGAAAATGGAGCTGACGAACCCGAGGCCGTGTTTCTGATCACCGACCTGTTTCTGGTTAGGGCGCGCGGCTTCTCGGTGACAGTGTGTCAGTCAACACTCACGAGCCTCGCGGGGACAAAACCCGGAGACACAAAGTGACAAAAAAAAAAAAAAGTGTGAGGAGCCTCCGGGTCCCGGAGTCCAGAGACCCGCGGACTCCCGCAGGTTTCACGCTTCACTCTTTATATTTAGACATGACAGCGCGTGAGCGAGCCGCGCGGATCCACAGGTTCTCACGCGGAGCTGAGCCTCGGATATAACGGTTTTTCCTGCCTCGAGTCTCAGCTCAGACCTGCTCCACCCGGCGGGTCCCGGCGGGTCCCGGCGGGTCCCGGCCCCGCTCCATCACACACCGACCGCCGGCAGGCTCCACACAGACACCCCCACCCTCACAAAACCTCCACACGGCTCCCTCAGAAAACTTTTCGTGTCTTTTGTCGCGCGTCCCGGGGACATGCAGGCAGACAGGGACCTCCCGGCCCTGCCCGGGCGGGCGGTCGGACGGACGGGCGGGGACACCGCGGTGCGGTGGAGTTTGCGGGACTTTGTGTGTGTCCGTGTTCGTGTGTGTGCTCGCTTACCGTTCTTCCTCCGGGGGTTGGCCTGTTTTCGCCTCTTGCAGCGGGGACCCTCCGCCATGATCTCCTGCTTCATTGATAAGTCAGTCCAGTCCGCATGGGCTCCTCGATCCGGCTCCGCTCCGCTGCTCCTCCCCGCTCCCTGACAACCAGCACACACAAAGTAAATCCCAGAACCGGAGCCTCTGTCCGGACCCGACTCTCCTCAGCACTTTGGGGAAAGTTATCAAGGTTAAAATCCGATTTGATAAAAGTGTCCGAAGTTTCTTTTTTTGGTTTGTTTTTTTTAGTTTGTTTGTTTTGTTGGAGAGCGTGCACCGAGCGCACCCACCGCCCCGCGTCCCCGTCCGCCTGATCTCTGATGTGAGGAGCGTCTCTGCTGGTCTGACAGAGGAGGAGGAGGAGGAGGAGGGCGGACACACACTGCACACACACACACACACACACACACACACACACACACACACGCAGCCTTCACAGCGCTGCTCCTCCACCTCCAACACTCTGTGACACTAAACCATCAACTTGTTGATTTTTCTGCTCGGGTCACTTCTGACGGACGCACGCGCTCCCTCTCTCTGCGTCTTTTCTGCGCGTAAAAAATGTCGCAAAGTTCAGCTGAGCGGCGTCTCCGCTCTCCGATCACTTATCAATACATTTATCGGGAACATATCGGAGAGCCAGAGCCCGGGATGCGCGGGGAGATGGCGGTTATATAAGCTGTGCTGGAAATTCAGGCCTGCAGTTGTGTAACCGCGCGCGGTCAATAAACCCCGAGACTGAACCGAGTGTGGCGCGGCCCCTGTGATCGCTTATGTCTCGTGCACCTGGTGAGTGGCGCAGCGTGAGTGTACACCCCGAGCGGGGAGAGGCAGCAGCAGGACGCGAGGACAGACCACCTCCTTCCCGGCCTGCCCGCCTGCCTCTCTCCGCCCGCTGGACGCTTCCCTTCCCGTCGCTCTCTCCATCCATGCAACACCTGGAGCGACAGCGAGAGAGCGGGAGCGCGCGCCTCAGCGCTCTCCTCTCACCTGGCCGCGCAGGTAGAGCAGCGCAGGTGAATGGCGCGCTTTGATTGGCTCCTGAAAGAAAACGAGCAGAAAGAGAGAAGCAGAGGATACCTACCGGAGAGAGTCCGTGTTTCCTCGCGCTGAAGGACAGAAGCAGCGAGGAAGAGAGAAAAAAAAGTGCGGCTGCAGCGCGTGCACCCCCTCCCAAAAAAACATAAAACAGTCTGGACCGGGTCCCGGTGAGTCCCGGTGCTGGAGCGGCGCCGCAGCCGGGAGGGCAGGTCGGGACTGATCCGGTGACAGAGCGGTCTGTGTGACGCCTCCCGCCGGAGCCTGTCACCGTTTTTCCCCTTGCAACATAAACAGGCGCGAGACCTTCTAGCACCACGCGCCACCTATCTTCACGCGGAGGGATAATTGAGGAGTGTTTTCCCGCCTCCTCCTCCTCCTCCTTGTCCTCGTGCACACCATCACCCCCTTTGATCCGGATCGCTCTTTGTCTCTGACGAACCGGAGGGTTTCGGTTTTAATCAGCAGCTCGCGCCGGTTCGCAGCCTCCACGCGGCCTCTCGAGCCGCACAGGCCGTAAACAAACGGCAGGGCCGGAACACCTGAGCGGCTCACACAGGTAGATGAGGCTACCTGAGCAGGTGAAGCCTCTGAACAGCTGCACGTGCTCTGGGTTTTTTTTCCTCTCCGCACAGAGAAGAGGGAATCAGGAGCATGCGCAGACGGCTCGAGATGAATCGGATTGTTGGTGTGAACAGGTGTAACAGACACCTGGGACACGTCACAATCCGACTGATGGTCACTTTGATTGACAGGTGAAACGACCTCAGGTCATCTTGTAAATAACACGAAATATTTAGTTTCATTAAAAAATAAAAGAATATTTTACAAAATATTTTTTTAAAAATCTATTTGATAAAAACATTTTAGAAAAAGCTCTTTATTAAAATAAACAAAACGAGTCACACAATGAATAAAACAATGAAAAAGAGAAAAATAAAATGTAAATGCAGACAAAATTAATTTTTACAAAACAGATATTTATTTTAAAATAATGTCAATGAAATAAATTTATTAGAAATACAACAGATCAGTTTTTAAATGACTTAATGTTAAAAAGATTTTGAAAATTAATGTCGTTCATTTGAATGCACAAATAAATAAATCTGGAAAAATAACATTTGACAGATTAAATGACTTCAACATTTTAATAAAGTTTATTTTTATTCAAAAGTAAAAAATAAAAAATTAACAAAAACACAAGTTTAACAACAGTAAATAAAAAGAAATAAATATAAATAAATGTCTCACAGCTGCTCTGACAACTCAGCTGCTGTCACGTGACCACAGGTGGGCGTACCTGCAGGGAGATTACTACACCTGACAGAAGTCAGCTGTGTGGAGCTGCAACTTCTTCTTCGTCTTTTTTGTCCAAGTGAGGAAACAGAATATTTTCACATTCACATAATCTGGTTTAAATTCACGTTTATTGTTAAGCTGAAGATGAATCATCACTCAGGAGCCAATAAAACCAGTGGCATGGTCAAAGTTGTCATATTTACATTTAAGGTGCATTGACTGGTTCACATCAACTCATGAACTGTGTAAGAAGACATTCCACCTTAAAAGCAGCCAGCAGCTGATGATGATTTCCTTTATTCATCCTTCACTCTGCCGACGTTTCCTCGGCCCGTTGGACGAGTCTGACCTCTGACCTCCACCTTAGTCAGTGGAATCAATGAAAACACAAACTGCTGAGCTGCTTAAAGCTTCGTTAGCTCCAGGCTCCGATGCTGCTTCAGCTCGTCTGTCAGAATAAAAGTCCGTCCGCAGTTTCAGGCCTCGCAACGTGTTTATTTCTCATTTCAGGTGAGAACATGTTTCCTGTCAGGTCTCAGATCAGTGTGAGCGCCTGTTCACCTCAGAGCCAAAGAAAAGAGGAAGCGAGAACCAACGAGTCAGAAACCTGCTAAAGGTTTGTCATCCCCTCATCATGTGGCCACGGCGCCCAGTAACACACACACACACACACACACAGTGTGTTGTTGCCTCAGCTGTGTTACAACACCAAGTCGAGTGATGAGAAACAAACAGAGACACTAAAAGGTGACGGATGAAGTTCAGGAAATGCAGACAGAAAGCTGCTGAGTCACCAGTCAGCACCATGACGCAGCAATAATGACACATCACACATCATGACTTTACATATAAAATCACATAAAAATGGTAAATGTGAAATAAAATTTAAAAGAAAAGCAAGTAAATAGACACAATAGTAAATAGTAAACACACACACACACACACACACACACACACACACACACCCACACACACACACACAGCCCCGCCCCCCACAGGGATCTGATCCTGATCCAGTCTACATAAACTGTAATCTGTGTAATACTGCTCTGTGTTACACAGGGGGGCAACTAATCCTGCTGCTGGGGCGGGGGGGGGGGGGGGGCAGACTGTGGAAATGACTCAGAGTGGGGGGGGGGGGTGATAGGCAGTTGTTACAACTTTGTATACTGAAGGTGTGACAACCTGCAGAGAAACAGATGAGGTGACCTTTGACCTTTGACCCTTCCTTTAGCTCTGAGGTGACAGTCCACAGGCTCTGACAATTGTTATATATATATAAAGCTCTATGATTTCCTGTGTCAGTGAAACAAACTGACATTAGCATGTGCTAATGTGGCTAATAACACAGCGAAAGCAGCAGCTGTTCGTCCTCAGCAGGAAGCGATGCTGCTGCGTTGGGATGATGGAAGTGATGACACACTGATCTCAGGTCTGAATCAGAACCGGAGAGTCTCTGTTAAATGATTAGTTCGACTTTGATGGTCCCACGCTGGAAAATGAACACGGGCTGCGTCAGCGTCGGTTTTCTGTTCCTGTGTTTGAGTTTCACTGGCAGAGTCGGCCTCCTGATCACCAGTCCGTTTGGCTGCTGCACACGATTCCACAGCTAAGAGAACAGTCAGCATCCAGGTCCAGTTAGCTCAAGTTAGCATCTAGCTTCTCACTCCTATTCTTTGTGCTAAGCTAGGCTAACAGTTTCCCCCTGCTTCTATTCTTTGTGCTAAGCTAGGCTAACAGTTCCCCCACTTCTGTTCTTTGTGCTAAGCTAGGCTAACAGTTTCAAATGAAATGGAGAGCAGGAACTTTCATTTATCCTGTGTGAATATAACAGCTGTTCAAACAGCTGAGGTAATAAAACACTGGAACATTAGACGTGTGATTCACCTGAATCTACATGTTATGATATTATATGACTTTAATATGTTCTAATCTTTGTTTCCATAGCTGCACATGACAGAGGTGTGGTCCCAGATCAGCTCCTGCCTGTTGTATGGACCGCGCAGTGCTGCTGCTAAGGAGATACCTGAGGAGGAAACAGGAGGACGTGAGTGTGGAGAGATTAGTGTGGAGTGACGAGTCGGAGTGTCAGTGCGGAGGCAGGAGGACGCTGATATCTGACAGTCTGACCTCAGGAGGAAGACAGTGTGAGGGCTGATAGAGAGCTCCGTCAGGAGAAACTCAGCATGTGAAGGCAGAGTTGACACATGACGGAGTCCACGCATGAGGACAGTGTAAGACTGTCTTTGTGGATTAAAAGTGCAGAAGACTCAGAGTATTTGTTCATGCACAGAGGCGACGCTGGCTGATAGAGAGGAAGACGAACAGTGTGATGAAACGAAAAAGGACTGTGTTCTGCTGTCTTCTCACTGTGAGCGTGAGGGACGCTCTGCAGTGGTTTCACTGAGAGACAGACCGGTCCAGTCTGGGTCGATGTAGACTGACATTTTGCATGTATTTCTGTGTTCGTCCCTCATTTCCTGTCAGCTGTCCAATAAAGACATGAAATGACTACAAACATACGAGCAGTGGATTCTCAGACCCACAGAGCAGACGTGTCTCTGCAGTGAGAACTCTGTAAAGTGACTGTCGTCTTTAAATAAAATCCAGCTGCAGGAAACCTCTGTGAGGATGCCAGTTCATCCTCCTACCTGACTCACTCTTAATCCCACAACAAACCCTCAGGTTTACAGGACTCCTCTCTCTGATGAATGGACGCCACCGGACCTTTCGTGTCCACACTCTGACCTTCATCACGGCTGGCAGAGGATGGGACTCTGACGGGCTTTGTCCTTTAAAAAGAAGCAGTGATGGAGTAGATTTTTTTTAATGTGAAGCAGAAACGGTTCGACTCTGGATTAGTGCGAGCGGCTCAGTGCGAGCCTCGGGGCAGGATTAGTTTGTACCTGTGAAAAGCCTGTCAGGTAGATTGAACGGGAAGCTGTGATGAGAGGAGGATAAGTGGGAGGAGGAGACTGGAGGAGTCCTGTTCCTCCTCTTTAATCCGGCCTGCAGAGGAGTGTGTGGGATCACATTCAACACAAGTGTTTGTGTGACGAAGGCCAATACTCATCATCATCAGCAGAAAGACTCTGAGGGAACAGAGACAACCACACAGTCTAGTGCTGGAGGCCAGGAATAATACCCACAGGCTAACAGGCTAACCACTGACACCAGGCTGAACCCAACTGAAACCAGCTGAAACCAGGCTGAACCCAACTGAAACCACTTGAAACCAGCTGAAACCAGCTGAAACCAGGCTGAAACCAGGCTGAAACCAGCTGAAACCACTTGAAACCAGCTGAAACCAGGCTGAAACCAGCTGAAACCAGGCTGAAACCACTTGAAACCAGGCTGAAACCAGCTGAAACCAGCTGAAACCAGGCTGAAACCAGCTGAACCCAACTGAAACCACTTGAAACCAGCTGAAACCAGCTGAAACCAGGCTGAAACCAGGCTGAAGCCAGCTGAAACCACTTGAAACCAGCTGAAACCAGCTGAAACCAGGCTGAAACCAGGCTGAAGCCAGCTGAAACCAGCTGACTAGCTCCACAACAGTTTTCAATACGTCCCATATTCACACGTTGAGCAGATGAGGTGAACCAGGTTGTGATGCCGTGTCGTATTGTCGGTGCACAGGACTGAAACCATGACGCAGACTCGCTGTGTTGACAGTGGATAAACATGAGAATCTGTTTCTGTCGTCACATGTGACATGAAACCAGGCGAGTTGATCTGATTTGGTCACAGAACAATGAAACTGGGGCTGATCAGTGTGTGTGTAAACGTAGACGTGTCGTCCAGCTGAGTGTCCTGTCTGTCCTCAGCAGCAGGTTTCTGTCTCTGTCTGACATCCAGGCCGTTTTTATCCTTTCTGTGTTTACGTAGGAACCAGAGTGGGGTCAGGACGTCCCCACAACTTTGTGTTTGACCCCCTCAACGTGTTATTTTAGGACGTTTATTCTGTATCTGTCTCTGGAGTCCCCGAAGACTGAATCTGAACCGAGACAAATGAAGACATTACGGTGAAGGGAGACGCACACAGTCTTTCAGATATCTGATCTGAACCACTCCAGACTCTAAAAACAACTTTAAGGAAGTTCTGAAGGCTTTGCTGGTGTTTTTCTGAAGCGCCTGTGGTGGTTCTTTCTCTCCATAAAACACGTCCACCCACTCGCTGGTATGAAAACACAGTCTGCTGGAGACAATGAGGACATCCTACATGCTGTATAAGCCTGTCAGCGTGTGGATGGAAGAAGAATAAGAAAAAGGCCGAGAGTGATGAGGCTGAGGGAAGTTACTGTGAGCAACTTGTGTAGAAGACGAAGACAGTCCACTCCTCCTGCTGCGAGTCTGTCAGGCCACGAGGATGTGTGTTTTAATCTGTGAGTGGGCGGAGCTGGTCAGGACCGGTTTTTGTTCCCGCGGAGACGTTAGCGCCGCGGGAACAAAAGCAGTGACAGTCGGCAGGAAGCGTCATTAAGGAGGATTAACGGAGACGCAGCCACACTCAGAGCTGAGGGAGACAATTCAAACACGAAAGACTGTTCGCATCGTCCTCTGTGGACATCAACGGACACCTTCATGTCCAATAATCATCTCATGTCATTAAACTCTCTGTTTTTATTGATGTTATTTTGTCTTCCTGGAACCACACCTGTCCCCTGTCCCCTGTCGCTTGTCGCCTGTCGCCCATCGCCTGTCCCCTGTCGCTTGTCGCCTGTCCCCTGTCGCCCATCACCTGTCGCCTGTCGCCTGTCCCCTGTCGCCCATCGCCTGTCGCCCATCGCCTGTCGCCCATCGCCTGTCTCCTGTCCCCTGTCCCCTGTCCATCATGTTGGAGAATCTCAAACTAATCTGACAGTGATGATTTAATTATTTCTCAATCAAACACGTGTCAGTGAGGTGTGTTCACCGTGGTGTGTTGTGTTGCTGTGGGAGTTGAGCTTGACGCACACACACACGTTTGCAGACGGAGCGTGTTCTGTTGATCTCTCGTGTGTGAGATTCAGGTGTGGTTTCGTCAGGTCGAAGCTGAGCCTCTGTAACTTCCTGTTCATTGCCGTGTCTCTGTCTCCCTCGCGTCGGGGTTTCTTCAGGTCTCTACTCGGAGGATGATGTCACAGCGAGCTGCAGCGTGATTGGATGAGGGGTGACGAACATGTCTTCGAAACCCAGAAACAAAGCAGGACTCTGCAGCTGCATCTGACGGCGTCGAGTCCCGAGGACATCGAGTCCGGGGTCAGGACACGGAGGACGGAGGGCCGGCTCCAGCTGATGTCTCTCTGAAAGGACACAGAGACCGTGTGAAGTGATGTGGAGGTGTTGTTGTTGTTGTTGTTGTTGTCGTTGGTGGCGTCAAGCCTGCAGCACACAAACATGTCCATATGGAGAGCACACACACCTCTACTGAGACACACACATATGATACACACAATATACACACCACACACAGCTCATCATGTCTCCACAGAAACTCACACTGAGACTAAAATCTGATCCTGAGTCAGTGTGAGACTTGTCAGCCTCAGCAGCTGCAGTCGGAGGCTCACAGCAGTGAAAGGTTTGTGATGGAGCCGGTTTCCTCAGACTTCCACACCTGTTTTAACCTTATACATAAAGTTTGAGGACGTTGAACTCTGTGGTTACAGGATGTAGAAGCTAATGCTAAGCTAAGACCGGAAACAGATCCTGAAAAACAAAAGCTCGACCCGCTCAGTGAAAGAAGCTGTTCTTTTTGTCTTTGTCTTGATTTGACGTCAGTGTGTCCGTGTTGGTTTGTTTCCCAAACGTTTTCTCTTTGTCTTTTCTTGTTTGTGTCTAACTTCAGGCAGCTTCGGGCTCTGGGACATCGTGCTAACCATGTTTCATTCGTCTCTGACGAGTCTCTGGGAAAATGAATCAGCGACTAATCTGGTAACGCTGAAGCATTGAAGCTGTTTTCAGTTGTTTCGTTGTGTCGTCTCAGTGCGAATACTTCCTGCTTTTCTACAATGTCTGTGAAAACACTTGTGTCCAACCAAACAAGCGGCGTAGGTACGATAAATACACAATTTCCAAAACGCTGAACTGAGGAGAGGAGAGGACCTCGGACTGATGCGCCCACGTTTGCAGGACCTCGCATCGCTGCAGGACGTCAGGTCTGTGCATGGGCCTGAAACTCATGACGCTGAAGAGACGCCTCTCTGAAGTGGAGTTAAAAGGTTTTCCTCTGAAGCTGTTTAAACACAGCAACATGGCAGCAGCAGCAGCAGCAGGTGGTGCAGGCGTGTAACCTCTGTGGTCTGATCCAGGATCAGCGGTTCAGCCCTGTCGCATATGGCGCTGCAGCACACGCAGCCACTGAAGTTGGACGGGACCATCTGTGTGCAGCCTGCAGTCACCGCTCTGTCAACACGCGGGGTTTGTTCTCGTTATTGACTTCACCTGTTTGAAGCCGCTCGTACCTTCACTTTCACCAGTTCAGTTCAGCAAAAACAAACAAAACCCAACAAAAAAACGACAGGAACTCTTTCACAAGTCGAGTCTTTCATAAGTGGAACTCATCAGCAGCTTCTCACAGGTGAGGTTTGGTAAATGAGGAACTTTATCTGAGCGTTGCCTCATTTCAAAATGCCACGAGGTGTCCCAACGGCCGCCTGCACGGCGTTTGACACACACGTAAAACCATCTGCTGCTTTTCTGCTTTTTAATCATATCTGAAAGTGTGTGGCCACACAAAGTTGGTGTCCTCATAGTTTTGGCCATACGCGACGTGGACAAACTGCTCCTGGGCCTAAAACTCACAGACCGAAGAGACGTCAGACGCTGTTCGTCGCTGGACGCGTCGCTCTGATAACAGACGTCGACGGGACACGTGAATGATGAGCCGCAGAGAGCGTGTCCCACTGGGACAAAGGGCGGGAGGACTTTTTGTTTCTGTTGATGTTCTGATGCTTCGCCGTCGTGATCTGCTGGAGACGGACGCCGATGTCTCACTGCTGCAGAGGAGGACGGAGAGTTTCCAGCTGAAGCTCTGGAGCGAAACAGTTTCCGATCACAGCGACTGGTCGAATGACTCTGCTGATTGATGAGGGGTGAAAGCAGAGACCGACCCAGAGAACCTTTAGTTTGACATGTTCCCACTGACAGTCAAACGTTTCCAGGCCTGAGCCCCGGCTGCTCACACAGAAACACAGAAAACAACAAAAGGAAGAAGACAGGGACCGTCCAGTCCAGGTTCAGGAGTCCTCTCGTCCCTGTGCAGCGCTGTAAGCTCAGAGCCTCTGGTCCTCTGAGACCAGCAGAGTCTTCTCAGTCTGGATCCTGAAGGTGCTCAGCCTCTCTGAGCTTCAGCTCCTCTGATGGTCTGCCAGAACCCTCATGAGTCACACCGGGGTCCAGAACCGGGACCACATCGCTGCTCGAAGCAGCCGGAGGGTGTTATGTGTGTGTCTGCTGAGGCCCGCTGCTCATTACACATGCTGGGCTGCAGCTTCTTCCCACGAACCAGGAATTCCCAGCGAGTGTGCGTCAGAGTCTGAGGAGAGGCTGGGCCCGTTAACGCTGACTGTTTCCTGCTGCTGCCCGAGGCTCATTCATAAAAAATTTCACCTTAACAAAACCGGGGAACACAGAAGCGTGACCACAGAGGAGAGGCCCAGGTAAACAGGAACAGGTGGAACACATCAGGGCGGGGCAGACAGTCACAGAGGCAGACACATTTCTTCTTCTCTGCTCAGAGATCTGTGTTCTGCTGTTCCGCCGTGACGGAGGAGCAGTGGAGGAATCAGAAACTCTGTGGTTTATTTTTCCCTGTTGGTGACTCACACAGTGATGTGCTGCTGGACCCGCCCCCCGACCCTACACCGGCCCCCACCCCCTGTTTGTTCTGTGTCTGTTTCACGCGACGGACCAGAAAACACAGACGTACAATGTGAAACAAGAGAACATCATGTGTTCCGATCCGATCTCTGACGCTCAGAGGCCTCCGTCACTGTGGCTCAGCCGAGTGAAACACGAGCAGACGAGCAGCTCCTTCAGCCTCCACATAATAAAACATGAGATATATTTTATTCATTTACAGTTTGAACGCTGGTATGAACAGTGTGAAGAACATCTTCAAAGAATGTGTAACATCTGCTGAAAGTTCAGAAAGAAAAAATATTAGAATATCCTGAAATTAATACGCCGAACTCATCCTGTAACCTTCTAACACACAGGAAGTCTGACCTCTGCATTTAACCCATGTGAACACACACACACACACGCACGCACACCTCGTCGGTCAGTGGGACTCTTCGTGTGTCCTCTGTGACCTCTGACCTCGACCCCGCATGATGGCGGAGCTCAGGTCCAATGGCTGAGAGTCTGACTGACTCCTCATTGTGTGACAGGTTACTGAGCGCGCTCAGACCCGCCCCCCTGCCCCACCCCCGCCCCCCCTCCTCCAAACTGGAGGCTAATACAGGCTCATCAGAGGAATTCAGGGGAATTTATGCACCGTCTCTGGGCTAATTGAATTAGACGCATGGTGTCGACAGTGTGGTCATTGTGGAAGCTGCACAATGTTGGGTTTCATGCGTCCACAGCTCAGGGTGGAATTCTGTGCCATTAAACAGGCCCCCCCCAACACACACACACATCAACAACTGCATCCCAACCACTGGCTCTTTATTTTGTTCCAGTCACTGATCTGCCCCAGGCTTCAGCATTCATCTGTAGACTTGGGCCATCATTAACCAGTTGGAGGGGCGGGGCAGGGGGGCAGTCAGCACCACCAGATCACACCAGGGGGGTTGAGTCACCCACAGGGCAGCAGGGAGGGGCAGAGGGGTCACTTCTTCACACACAATGTTTGAAATGGGACAATTCACAAACATCACGAACACTAATATCAAAACACTGGACATGTCCACACACATCGTTTCAGTCAGTCGCACTCTCCAGGTCTCTGGACTCTGGACGTGACTCTGCTGGTCCCTCACCTGGTGACATCACACGTTCACTCGTCCTCTCATGGAGGACAGGGCGAAGGACGGCTCACTGACCACATCACTGTAGACCAGGGACCTCTGGTCTCTGTACCACTGGACTCTCAGATGTTCCCTCGTCTCTGTTCTGAGGTTTCTGCTCTGCAGTCCAACTCTAATGCATCTATGAGCTTTTATACATGTATGAACAATACATATGATGAAAGCACCTGGCTCTGAATGTCCACAGTGTGCGGACAGATCAGACTCGTCTCTGTGTCTCTGCGTCTCTGAGGTCGGACCGGACGATCAGAGGTTAACGTCCTCAGCAGAGGACAGAGAGCCCGTCCTCTGTTCTTTCATTATTTATCACTTAATTCATTCTCTCTGACCAGAGGCGCTCCAGAATTAGCCGCGCTATGCGTGTCTGTCATGTCCAGTCACTGAAGACCAGACGCCGTTTGAATAACAGATCCCTGAGGCCAAGGATCCAGGGCCACGGTCCCAGTCCTGGACGAGACAAAAGGCCCGTCTGTTGGCGGTGTCACCCCGTTCAGATATGGCCCGGGGGGTCTCAGCAGTACCCCTCTCCATTAGCATATCAACTTGGATTTGGGGGCTTTTTTGTGAGTAAGTGTTGTGACAAAGTTTCCAACAGGAGCCGTAATAATGTGTTCACTGTGCGAGGATCACGGAACAATGAGGAGCTGCATAAAGGAATTTATGAGCAACAAAAGGCCTCTTTCTCTCTCACATATTTTTAGCCCCAGCCTGGACGCAGGCCTCCTCTCCAGCGCTGTTTAAGGTATGAACGCACGAGGTTTAAAACACGAGCGGTGAGACGTCCTGTGACGTCCTTTTACTCGTGTGAACCAGTCGGTAAACTGGCGTCCGAGCATCTGAACCGTCTTTACGGAGGCCTGTCCCAGAGCCGGGCCGAGCTGTGACATCTATCGGGATATGAAACGGCACGACTCTGAGAACTGCTGCGATTTCTGAAGCTAAACCAGGTTAAAGGACACGGAAAAGTTTCCAAACTGCACATATATTTAAAAATGAGATAACCAGCATGTTTCCAGGAAACCACCTCCTTTCAGAGTGTTTTATGGATGTTTATCGTTTAATCATCTCACTGTTGATGCTGAAGAAAAAGTCCAAAGTTTACGACGGGGACGAGGAAATACGTGTTTTTTAATTTGATTTCTAAGTGGATCTGTGGACATTTTATCTCTGATGGACACGGGAATTTTTTTAAATTCATGCTAATCGCATAACATTTAAAAACCACACATATTAGACATAACAGAGTGCATAATTTAAACCTGCTTTCTAATCAGATCTGTGGAAGTCTGTTCTCAGTGCACATCAGAGATACTGGTCACCAGAGCGAGTCGCACTGGTTCCTGCACGTGTGTCTGTTAGCTCTGGTTTCATTACTCTGAATGGTGGACGGTCAAACTGCAGCGTCCTCATGCAGAAACATCTCAGTGAGACTTTCCTGGCCCCCCCCCCCTCCATTCTGCTGTCACACAACATCAAAAAGCTGCAACTTTTAATGTTGTAATGTGTAATTTTCAAATAAAATCGGATGTCACATGAGTGATCCTGTGACTGCTCCATTAGACCTTCGCTGTTATTTGCTTCTGCTATCAGAAGACATGCTAATTAGTGGTTTGGGTGAAATGCACGAAGGCCAGAGGGGAAAGGTTACAACACAAGGACCTCTGTTACTGTTACTGCTGCTGCTGCTACAGCTGGAAGTGTCCTCTCACTGCTCCAGACAGACAGAGAGACAGAGAGACAGACAGAGAGACAGAGAGACAGACAGACAGAGAGACAGACAGACAGACAGACAGACAGACAGACAGACGGATAGACAGACAGACAGATGATAGATAGACTTGTTTCTGAAAGTTGTGGACAAATACTTAAACTGTCTGTAAAATATAAGATAAGAGCTTAGATACATCAAATGATTGGTTACCCTACCCACTACTTACACACCTTTGATCAGATAGAATTTAGAATTAAGCTAAAAGTATATATATATATATTTATATATGGGTTATTCCAGAATTGGAAGACATTTTACGTCCCACCCATCAAATTTTAAATAATCCACATACAAAATACTAAAACATGCAGTTTCTGAGTAAATTTACTTGTCCTGAGACCAAATCTAAAAAAACTAAGATAAAAGAATGCTTGAAAATAGTTTTAAAAATACCAAATAAGTATGAAGTACTCCCTAAAATGCCATTTTTCTCTTGTCCCACACCCCTAATTACCAAATTGAATCTCAAATAAAGCAGTTAAAATGAAATTTAAATTTCATTTTTTTGGTATTATAATTATTATTCATGGAACATGCACACAACCCTGTTACCATAACCTTTTTAGCATGGTAGAAGAAGAAGAAAGCAGTGAATCAAATGATACTCTGGACTTGGCATCATCAAACAGTTTTCCAAAAGAATGGGTAGAGCAAAAGTATGTCCTTACTTCTATTTTTGAGATTTTTATAACATAGTTAGCCTTGATTGAATGTCTCACTCTACCTCATGCAACCCTGTTACGCATATGATCAGAATAAGACAATTATTTTTCTATTTTTTCTTTACTTATTTACATAAGTAAGTTTGTCCTCTTGGTTAGCAGTAACAGCTAGCTAAACAGCTAGCTTCTACTCCTGAGAAAAAGCTAACATTAGTACCGATTTGCAACCTGTTACCTGCAACCCTGTTACTGAGATTAGAGTATTGTATTGTATTGTAAACACCAAATAAATCATGTAATAAAAATTGTAACATTGATCTGTAAGTTGAGCTAATCAAGCCTTTAATAGTTTATTACCTATTATTAATCAGAAAAGTGAAGGTTTATTTTTCAAGAATTTTGAAGCCAAAATGTCCTCCAATTCTGGAATGACCCATATATATATAATATCCATTTGTTTTATTTGTTTTATTTATTTATTTATTTATTTTTGGACACTGTCTCAGTTCCTCTGGGATGTTTGATGAGAAGTTGCTCTTCAGAGTCTGGATAAAGATCGGAAACGAGGAGAAACTGTTAGCCCAGCTCCTCCTAAAGAGACAAAATTCACAAACCAGCAGCTCCAAGTCTGAAGCTAACTCTGAGCTAACTGGATGTTACTAGGAGCTAGAGAACGGAAAAATTACAGGAAAAAAATCCCAAATAAACTCAAGACAACTCACAATCAAACGGATATTTTGTTATTTCAGTTTGTTTATTCCACTTAATGTTAAATGAACAGTTTCTTAATTTAGTTACGTTGGAAGCCAAAACAGCTAAGAGACATTTGAAGGAAAAACCATGCTTAGCTTTAGCTAAATTTAAATTTTTACCAACTGATTAAATCAAGTTTAATTTTGCTGTCATCTGTAATTAAAAATATCCAGTTTGATAAAGTGACATCTTTGTAATTTGTATTATTGAACCCAGGTAACCTCCTGCTAAGGCTAATGTAAGTTGCTTAGCTTGTCATTTAGCGTGGTTACAGCATGCTTATTTCAGTTTAAATCAACAGAAAAATAATACTGAATTTACTGGAATCCACTGATGTGAACTGAATCAGCCTCAGTCGACCTGAGTCCGCTTCGCTCAGCTGCACCTCATCTGACCTGACCTGTCTCCATTTGATTGAACCTGATCTGACTCGATCGGGTTCTGAGGGGAATTCACTTTGGAGAAATCTGGGTCTGTAATTTTACTGCAGCAGACTCAAACACACACACTGGCACAGAAATACACACATCAGCGCACCAATATTGACAAAGACCAACAAACACACACATTATGCATCAAGCAGCTGCTGAAAACCTGCGGCTGCTGCTGTAATCTGATGTTATCAGGTAGGAAAATCCCAGTTTGGAGCCAAATAAAAAAAAAAAATCAGAAACAGCATATTTCCCCGGCAGCAGAGGAAAACAACAGAATCATGTGATTCATGTTTTTAAATCATTTCAGTGATCAAACAGTAAACTGGCACAAAAACTTCAATTAACTCTGATCGACACCAGTCAACTCGTCCCCTTTGATTCAGCGTGAAGGAGAACGAGGGGAATTCCGAGTTTGTTGTACCACTGTGGGTTTATTACTTTCATTGTGTTTTTCAGTGAACTGATTGTTGTGCTGATATGAAAAATAACTCAGTAAAATATTAACATGGAAGAACAGTGAAGTTGAAACACATGTTAATATGCAGGAATAAAAACATGTGGTAATGGTGACTGGTTTATACTGCCTCCAGTGCCAGCTACTGGTTACTGGAAATGACTGGTCTCCAGGTCAGGGAGCCACCGTGTCACCTCGTCATTTTTAAACAGCCTCTATTGTCATTTTCGGGTCCAGTTTTTCCTACAGCTTAGAGCAATATTCTGTGGCAGACAGGAAGTGACGTGTTTATAGTTAGAAATAAACAGAAGAAGAAGTTCGGATGACTCAGAGTTAGATTACAGAGGTCTATGATGGGTTAAAATATTCTGTGAATATTTCCAAAAGGAATGAAAGATTTCAGACCAGGATGAGAGAACCGCTGCAGAACCAGCTGTGTGGTTGACTTATAGATTGACTGTAGATGTGAATGGCTGCTGTCAGCTGGGGTCAGCTCTGCCCCTTCCCCACAGGTGTAGCTGATGGGTCGATCAAAGTCTGGATTATTTAGTTATTTGTGCTGCACCTCAGGGACCAGTTTTGGTTTATTTTGTTCATAAATTAACTCAAAAGACAAAAAGATGGAGGTGGATGTGTTATGTTGCACAGGCTGTAAATACATTTGAACACAAATTTATGATTTGTAATTTTGGGATACATAAATAAAATTTACTTGACTGACTTGGTTTATATTTACTTAAGTTTGTTTGTGGGGTTCCCCAAGGCTCACTATTTTCTGAAGTGAATCATTAATGAAAAGCTTTTGAATCTGTGGAGAGTTAAATAATGTAAAGTTGGCTTGATTTTAACAAACTGTTCATCTCTGGTCATCATGTAAGAAATGTGCAAAGAAAGATCCTGAAAAAGTGTTTTTACTCTTTAATGCAAAAGTTTCTGTGTTTAAAGAAAACACAGGTATTTGAATGAGTTTTCAGTGAAGCTCAACATTTGAGGTGAAAACCCGACAATTTGGATAAAACCAAAAACATTCATCATTCAGCCAAATGACTGATGTTGGATAATAAATCTTCATGGCGTACGACTTGTGGGGAAAATCTGTTTTTATACTTCAAAAGAAACAAACTACGTTTAAAGAAATGAATGAGATTAAAGTGACTCCTTTAAACGTTAAGTCTAAAACTTAATCTCTACCTGTCAGCATTTCACCTGTCTACAAACTGATGAGGTTGTTCAGGTGTGACGGTGACAGGAAGTGGTCCTGATGTCTCACCTGACGCTCACAGGACACTAAAGTATGTTTCAGTGGAAACCCCCATCAGAGAGGAGGAGGGGGAGGACGAGGACGCCGCCGTGGAGCCGATCATATCAATGTAATAAGCTCTTGTTAGCATTGATTTAATCATGGACACAAGCTGCTGCTGTGCTCCATATTTTCTGAGATAATCAGATTGAGAGAAGCTGCTGCTGCGAGGACTCACTGCATGAGTCATAAAACAAGTTGTTTACTGCCACCATGAAGAGGAAGAAGGACAAGAAGGAGGAGGGGGAAGCATGAAGAGACCTCCCAGAGTCCGTCTCTGCTGTCCACACATCAGACAGGACAGAGGACAGGATGCTGTTTTTGATGTCCAGCGAATCATTCTTTCTTTCGTTCTTACATGAAACCAGAGGAAACCAAGTTACGTCCATGAGGTGGGAAAAAAAACGCAAGACACAGGGACGACACAGACTCAGACACAGACTCAGACACAGACTCAGATACAGACACAGACTCAGACACAGACACAGACACAGACACAGACTCAGACTCAGACACAGACTCAGACACAGACTCAGATACAGACTCTGACACACTCAGGTATGAACACAGGGAAACGATGAGACTTAAATACACCACGCAACGGGCAACAGGTGAAACCAATTAGGGCGGGGCAGACAATCACAAATGGAGGGAAACAAGACAAAGACAAGAAGTAGAACAAGACCAGATACACAAAGGCCATGATTTCAGAATAAAACAGGAACTATGAACAAAACGTAACAAACTAAACAAGAGTCCAAGAATCCACAAAAGGGCTCAGGAAACAGCCCTTTAGGGGCTAGTCATAAAACTTTCAGTCATTTCACATGGTCTTCATCAACAGATGGATATTTCCAGGTTTGGACTCCAAAGACCACGTCATCAGTAAATGTCCTTCCTGTTCTCCAGAGGACAAACCCCGAGAATTTGAACGACTCTCTGATTTGTCCTCCAGCGCCATCCTCTGGACACGCTGTACCTTTACATCATCAGGTTGCAGTTTTGTGGTTGGTAAAGCGGCGTCTTCGTGTCTTTAACGTCTCCGTTCTGAGAGGTCTGTTGTCTCCTCAGTCCGATGAGTTAAACGGTGACAGCAGCAGAGTACATCTCTTCTTCTGTCTCATTTCCTCAAACTGTACCTGCTCTGTTGTCTTTCCACCCTGATGCATGATGGGGGCAGGCGGCCGGCGTCTCACTGTCTGTCCAAGACCTTTTTCTTTATTAGTCCATTTCCTCCTTTTCTCTGTTTGCACTTCTTTCTCACTCCATCCGTCTCCATCTGCATCCTGCTCTCTGCCTCCACCTCAGTCTCCTTTACATCCTCATTACTGAAACATCCTCAGGAGTCCATCCAGGTCCGTCAGGGTCCGTCAGGGTCCATCAGAACTTTAACAAATACCCAAACAGGTAAACGCATCATAACTCTAAGTAACCAGGTTAAACTCATCTAACGATCCTACATAAGAACCACGGACCGTCTTATGATGGGATCACACATGGAGCTGTGTCCTCACCTGTCTGATCACCTGAATCAGAGCAAAGAACTGGAGTTTCAACAAACAGCCAGTTTGTTTTATTGTACTGTACATTTTAATCTCCTCCCCCTCCTCCTCACCCGTCCTCCCCCCTCCCCTCTCCCCCCTCCCTCCCTCCTCTCTTTATGAGGATTATGAGGTTCACAGATGAAAACAGAGGATTAACTGGGACAGACATGTCAACATGTGTCGGCTCTTTTACACTTCACCTCCCATCAGGCTGAATCTCATGTGATATATGCGTCACACTCTGACCTCACCAGACCTGCAACACACACCTGCATCACACACCTGCATCACGCACCTGCTGAGTTGTGATTGTTAAATGTTATAATTGGACTTACAGTGTTTCTAAGCTGAACGAGCATGTGATCATTTACGGTCTGAACACCTTCAGCTCTGACAGACTGAATCCATCACAGCTGCTTTACGACAGGAAACTGAGGTTCTGACACATGAGGACAGAAGAAGAAGAAGAGCTCGGACGTCTGAGGAGGATTTGCAGTGTCAGCAGAGGAGGAGACGCAGCTCTGTTACTCTAATTGTTTTTTTTATTAGATAAATATGAACGTACATCACAGAACTGTCTGAATCACTTTACTGGAACACGACGTGGTTTTTATTTAACACGCTGAACTAAACTGTCTCTCTACAGCTTCTGGAAACTATCTGTCTGTCCATCCAACACTTTTTGTCGAGAGTGAGACCTCTTTAAGACAACTGAAGACGCTGACATTTAGTTTACTTCATCAGAAATCATATTAGCACTGTACAGATTTGAATCTGGTCCCTCTTTAAATAAACATTCGACATTTTCTCTGAATGGATTCAGATCCCTTTACGCTTTTCTCCTGTCGTTCTGTTGCAGCCTCAAGTTAAAATTGTTAAAATAAATTTCTTCTCTCACTGATTCTGATGGTTTAAATGTCCATCAGGACTACTGGGACAAGTCCTGGTATTTGTCCCAGGAGGACCGTCAAAGAATCCAAGTTGTTACCGATGCTGTATACCAGTTATTCAGAGCGCACTGGGCTCACTGGCCAATCACAGCTAAGTTTCCGCCCAAGTGGAGCGACCGTCACCCATCGTCCACCACCTGGTCATGGACGACATGAAGCTGTCCACCACCGGTGATCGAGCCGCCGACGCTCTGCCATGTCACTCAGGATGAGTGAGGCCACCTGGTGGCAAAGAGAGGACAGGTGGCAGGTGAAAGACCCTGAGACTCTGTGAGCAAGGAAAGGAAGAAGTCCAGGAAGAAACAAGGAGCATCCATGAATACGCCATGTTTGGATGTCCCATGTCCCAGCCCAGGTGTCTCTGGGTCTACCTGGACTGCATGTTTATCACATTCACTTCATTATGCTAGGATATACTGCACTGTGACAGTTAAACATGTAAGGACGTCTGAAGTTCTGATTCAGTCTTAGAAACCGTCTGAGCTGTAAATCAGCTGCTCCGTGACGTGGTTGTAGTCATCGCTCCGCAGCCTAAAATCAGATCCATGTGCAGGGTGGAGGATAAACTCTGAGGTGGCGCCGACACCGCCGTAACTCAGCGCCGACAGACACACCCCTCTGGGAACGCTCCGTGATGTCATCTGTGCTTTGGGCCAATCACCATGGATCTCTGTACCTGAATGCTGCCACTTACACTTTGAGAGAGAGGACATTTCTGGAAGGAGGGGACATTTTTCTAAGAAAGGGAAGCGGGGATGTGAGACATTTTAAAAAAAGATTCTTCGTGTTTTTCCTGTGAGACGTGTTCAGGTTGTCTCCTCGGTGGGTCGCAGTGCGTCAGCGTCTGCTGAGCACCTGACCCATCTGCTCTTAATGACTGGAAACCTTGTAAAATTAACGTCATTACAGGGTTTTCAAATAAAACGCCACCCTCAGCTTCGTCTTCAGAGGCTCAGCAGGCAGCGGCTTCCCTCTTCATTATTCTCCAATTAAAAGCAGCTGGATGAGATTAAAACCCGCAGTCTGACGCATCTGAACGCTGTCTACGCTCACAGATATGAATCTGTACTCATATCTGTTTCTGTGAAGACCCAGAGGACGCCAGGAAATGTTGAGCAAACATTTCTATGGCTGCATTAACTCAGATTACAGGCAGACAATACCTGAACGAAGCTGTTGGAACAGGAAAGAGTGAGCCTCTGTCACTGTGAGGACATCTCAGAATGAGAGGACATTTGAGGAAGGACAGTGGAGACATTATGGAAAAACCTCAGGAGTGGACATCAGACACTGGGAACATTTGTGAAAGAGGTTGTTAAGATGATTTTGAAAGAACATGGAACTTCATCATGTTAGGACATTTGCATCTTGTGGGGACGTTTCTTGAAGCTGAAAACATTTGTGGGAACTTTGGACTTTAGTCAAAAACAAGGTTGTCAGTTAAGAATGAAGACATCTGTGGAACGTCAGGACTTTCTGGTAAAGTGAGGACAGTTTTAAAAAAAAATTTCTGTGAAGTGAGGAGACATGTGGACAATGATCACATTAGGGTTAGGGTCAGAAAGTGAGGATGCTGGTTAAGAGAGAGGACATTTAGGAAAATGGGATCTTTCTGGGACGTGGAAATGTGGGACATTTGTGGAAGCTGAAGAATTTTCAGATTATGAGGACGTTGTAGAACAGTGAGCGAGTTTTTACAAATTACGGTGTTTGTGGCTTGTGAGGACATTTTTGAGACGCTATGGAATGCAGGAAAGCACGTATAAAGAGAGGACATTTTCAGAAGGTGGAGACGTTCATAAAAACTGAGGACATTTTGTAGGTTGAGGTCATTTCAGGAGGACCTCTGTCAGTGGTGAGGACACCTCAGGATTGTGGGGACGTTTGAGGAAAAGAGAAAAGTGACAGAAAATTTTAAAAGCATATTAAACTCTTGTCCAACGGGACCTGGAAGTAAAACGTGACTATACTGAGGAGGACCATGTGACCGCACTGAAAGCCGTCCGCTGGCGGCGCGTCGGCGGCTCCTGGCTCGTCTCTTGCCGCCATCAATGACAATTATCATCAAACCGTTTAACCGACAGCTAATTACGATCCACAGCACAAACAGCAGCAACCGTTTATCTGTTGCTTACATTACATCCTGACTGAGCGTCCTGTTCGCTGCGTGGGTTTGAACCCCGGCCAGAGGAACTTGGCAGCTGCGGCTTGATGGTTATTAATATTCCTAAAGGCCTGAGAAAATAAACTTCCTGTCAGAGGCTGTTGCCATGGCGTCTCAGGGTTGACACAGCAGTCCGACTGAAGCCCAACCACTCATTATATTTCAATTTATGGTTCCTCTTTTCACAGATCTTTGTGTTGGTCTGAGAAACAATCTGTGTGAGGACAGAAAAGGCCTGATGGAGACAGGAAGTGTCCTACTGAGGGACACAACAACATGTTTGTCTCTCTGAGGATGTTTCTCACCCACAGAAAAAACAAACTCTGCTGCTGTTTAATGAGCCAAAAGCCTTTTACTGACGCTTCATCATTAAGAAAAATATGCACCACCAACAACACAGTTTAACCTCTGACCTCTAATCTATGATCATGCCACTGTTTTCCACAGATTTTAAGGTGGAATGAAACGATGACTGGCTCGTTTCTGTGGCAGATGCTGGTTTTCTATCCATCCTCTCTCTTCTCACCCGTCCTCATGCAGAGGTCTGGTTCAACACAGACCACCGTCTTTCCTGAACCCTCCCCAAAGGATTCTGGGTGTGATCCCGGTCTCTGGCGAGACACTCCGGATCTTTGTGTGTCCTCCACTCACCTCAGACGCCTCCCGGAGACTTTGCAGCCCATAACAGATGTAGCTTAACTTGTTCAGAAAACATGTCGGCGGTTAACGTACGTGTGGGGCTGTGTGCAGTGGGGAGTGGAAGGGACAGCAGGGGACACAGACTGGGCGGAGCTGCAGGTGGCCGTGGATCATGTGATCGCCCAGGGTTCTGATCTGGTGAACACCGGCAGGGTACAGGTGGATTACTCCAGCGGGTCAGGCCCCTCCAAAGGTTCAGCAGATAAACCTGAGGGGTCGTCAGGTGACTCTGCAGAGGAACCAGGAAATAAACTGATCTGTTTTCAGCTTCTGGACTTTTAATCAGGCTGCGTCTCCTGTGGGTGTCCACGTGACTCAGGTTTGGAAACAGAAAGTGCAGCGCTGCATCAGTCCGACGTGTGACCTCTGAGACCGAGTTAATCCACCGCTCAGCAACAAACATTCATATATTCCAATTAGATCCGTTCCCCTCCACCGATTCCTCTGTTTTACATTTCTGTGTGTCTGCAACATTCGCTCGGCAGCACCAGCTCCTCCGCCAACACAGCATCAGACGCAGTGTTTGTAAATCAGCCTGTGGACACGAGACGCTCTGAATACTAAGAACACCCCGTCAGACCTGGATCAGCTGGACCTCCAGATGTGTCCAACAGCTGGAGACAAACCGAAGCTTTGACTGAACTGAACTGGGGACTTTGTGATCAAGCTGGAACCAAGCCGCTGTGAACGGGGCCGATGAAGGAGTCGTTCAGAGACGTCAGTCACACCTGTATCCGCCCCGACCCTCTGACCGTGAACATCAAACCGTGTTGCTGGGTCCTGGACCGGGTCTGGTTCTGGTCCTGCAGCCAGTCTGTGGTTTGGATGAGTGCTGGACTCACTTTCCAGTTTTCTGTTGGGAGGTTTCTCTGAGAGCTGCACGCGAGAGCTCCGAGTTATGTCTTTAACACGTGGGGACATGTGGACTCTGGCTCTGCAGACCCAATCCACTCTGACACCACAACCAAAACCAGTTTGAACTACAGACCGGAACCGACAAGGCCGGTGGTCAGGAACCACCGGCCTTCTCTCGGCAGAGAAGGCCGGTGGTTCGATCCCCGGCTCCTCCAGTCTGCATGTGGAAGCGTTCTCAGGCGAGATGCTGAACTCCCAGACAAACTGGGGACAAACTGACAAAGAGACAGGGGAGCAATGAGACTTACGCAGGAGGCAACTGGCAACAGGTGACACACATTAGGGCGGGGCAGACAATCAACAAGGGGGGAAAAACACAAAGACAGGAAGTAAATGAGAAACAGATACACAAGGAAATGAACTTCAAAATAAAACAGGAAACATGAAACAGAAACCAAAGAGGTTGAAGATGCATCTGTTGTCTGCGTGTATCATGTTCTATACGCTGCACGTCCTTCTCCTCCTCCCCTTCACTCCCAGCTGTCCCGGGTTCACCGAGCTCCACCTCTGACGGAGCAGCAGGACCGGAGGTTGCCTGAGACCACGCTGCCAATTCTAAACTGGCTGTACCTGGTGAAAGTACCCAGCATGCCTCAGTGGTAACCAGCTCTCCTCATACACACAACAATAACCCATACATCCACTGGCTCAGAGTCGGTACGCTCCAAAATTATCCTTGTCTTCAGAGAGAGGGACGAAATTACAGCGAGAGAGCTGCGACTGACAACCTATAATTTAAAGTTGAGCAGAGGAGAAAAAAAGACGAGTGGAAGCCAAACTGTGTGGGCTCGTCTGAATGCTTCGCTCATGGCAGCCAGCAATTATCCAATTTCAAGGAAATGTCAGTAATGCCTCTAAGACGGAGAGCTGCCGTTCACCTCCAGTTTACCAAAAACCTCCAAATGCTTCTTTCATCCCAGTCCAACACACTGAGGCCGAGAAACACTGCTCTGATGAGAGGTCAGTTAATGGACGGATGGATGGAATGTCTCCGTCTCTGACAGTTTGGTCCTGAAGCTACCGGAGAATTAAAGTTAAACCGATTAGTGAGAGTTTTAAACTTTGGTCCTGTGCTGGTGGAGTTTTTGGTGTCCTCCTGGTTTTGTAGCAGAGATGTTGAAGAAAAGTGTGAAACGAAAAGAAAACGAAATACGAGGAACTGCTACGTGCTTACGTCGGCATGCTAACAGGCTCACAGTGACAATGCCGGTGTAATGTTCACCTGTGCTAACATTCGTGAGCAGAGCGAACACAGCAGAGCGAACACAGTGTCCGCGAACAAGAACGTCTGAAGCACATTTCGTCACAGTCCGTCCTCAGCTGCTGTTTTAGGATCACAATGTGACGTGGCTAACGTGGCTAATATGGCTAATGTGGCTAACGTGGCTAATGTGGCTAACGTGGCTAACATGGCTAACATGGCTAATTTGGCTAACGTGGCTAACGTGGCTAATGTGGCTAGCATGGCTAACGTGGCTAATGTGAGCTGATGCTCAGGTCGATCAGGACACAGTTCGGACTCAGTGGACAGGATTCTGTGGGAATACGTCCGTCACTGTAACTGGAAGCCAGATGTCTCTGAGCAGAGCTGAGTGCAGGTCAGCGTCCTCTGGGTCTGTGTCCTCACATTCATGGAGCTGAGTTGATCCCTGTGTTTGTTCACTGTTTGTCCTCCTGATGAGATTCCTGTAAACAACAGACACGTCCGGAGAATAGACCTCAGGGCTTCTGTCTCAGGACGTCCTCTCAGCACAACCTCAGTTTCCATTCAGTGCCATATAATTTAAGTAAGCTGCAGCCTCTGGTTACTCACACATGAAACATATGTACGAACTCACCAGACCCAGGAGGCGGAGATGGAAGTATTTCACTCTGTCTCTGGCCTGACCAGCACCTTGTTCCTGGTTGTACCTGACATTCCTGGTTGGTTTTATGGTTTTCACAGAACCGTTTGTGTTTTAAGCCTGAGTTGTAGTTTCTGAAGCTCGGCTGTGGATGTGGTAACAGTCAGACTAAAAATATCCTCATAAAACTCCTGAGAAACCTCTAGCATACTTTCCCTCGCTCCCTGCTCGTCGTCTGTCAGGAGGAGGGCAGGAGTGGTGATGTCAGGGCAGCGTAGCAGCGTGGGAGAGGAGCGTGGGGGACGTGTAAAACTCGGAGTGTTATGAAAACATGGACGGGCCGTGAGTGATGTCCTCTGCGCATCTGAAGCACCTTGGGGGTCAGTGCTTCCTGTGCGAGGGGTGGGAAGCTGCTCCTGTCCCCCTCTTCAGTCTGACATCAGAGGGGGAAGTCCTTGTCAAAACAAAGTATCTTCAGAGAGATGGCTGCTTTCTCAGACTTCCAGGTTGTTCTCTGCTCTTCAGCATCAAACATCAGATTTTTATTTCATTTCTTCCACAGTTGTTTTTTTTTTTTTTTCCTGCCTGGATGAGCGGATGTAACCGGGGGCCCTCGAACACGTCCCCTGGGGCCCGATGAGCAGAGGTCATGAATATTCAGGCGGTGGATCTGATCTGTGTAGAGTCACTAATGTGCAGAGAAATGTAAATGAAGGAAACTGATCTCAGATCTGCTGACACTCTTCACAGCTGATGTTTAAATCACAGTGAGAGACGAGCTTTCACTCAGCTCCGCTGACTTTAGGCCAGAAGATTAAAATCATAACGATAATGACAGGATTCGTTCTCCGTCTGCAGCTGATCAATCAAAACACAAGTTTTTACAAAAGACTTTTTCTTCTCATCAAACAGAACATAGAAAATAAACAAATAAACAGATGACTCTGTAACAGCTGTTCACAAACATCAGTGGACATGTCCTTTAATGGTGAGGACGCGTTTCTTAACTCTGAATATTACCCTCAGCTGCAGCATCTTCACTTTCTACACTCTGATAAATGTGATGATTTAATAATATCAACAAATTTACAGAGGAACAACATCCACATTTTTCTTGTCCATAAAAAGAGATGTGAAAGTAAAACTGCTGAACCTCTGCTCTGACCATAAGAGGACATCTGTCCTGTCCTGTCAGGCTGTCCTGTCCTGTCCTGTCAGTGCAGGCTCAGGGTGAAGATTTTTGTTGTTTGAGTCCAAATACACAACAAAACCACAGAAACCAAAAACGAACAAGAGACAGAGTAAAAAATAACACGCAACTGACTGAGACACGATGACTTGGGAAAACACATTAGATCACTGGACTAGAGACGAGACACAAGACACGAGACAAGAGACAAAACAAACTGACAAGAACACAGGGGAAACAACGAGACTTAAATACACCAGGCAATGGGCAACAGGTGAAACCAATTAGGGCGGGGCCGACAATCACAAATGGAGGGAAACAAGACAGGATACACAAGGGCCATGATTTCAAAATAAAACAGGAACTATGAACAAAACTTAACAAACTAAACAAGAGTCCGAAACATAACAAAAGGTTTAGAGAACCGCCCACTTAGGGGCCAGTCACGACACCGTGTTGGTTGTACAAAAATGGACAATGCAGTCTGGACCTGGTCGTCCATCTGTCGTAAAATGTCCAGGGCTGCTCCGTCCCAGTTCCCACAAACTACAACCAGTAGAACCTGCTGGGAGCTGTGGGTCATTAAAAGGGTCGGCTGAGTAACGATGCTGTGGAAAACAGTGCTGACACCTCGGAAGGGACGACCCCCTGTCCCCCCCTCCGGAGCAGGGACTTTTCTGAGTCTGCTTTGACCTTCATTTGGACTCTGGTTCTAACGTCTTCAGTGCGTCTCAGAGACAGGAGCTCTGGTGGTTTAGACCCTCGTGTTTGTTCCTGAACTTGTTTCAGTCTTTGAAGTTTGTGTGAAGTTTCAGTTTTTGAGTTTCAGACTGTTGTTCAGTGCCGGGGCTCGGTGGACAACATGGACACGGTGTCCATAAACTGTTTCGAGCCCATTTTTTGATTTGTTCACTTTGGTTAAGTTATAGAGAAAAAAAAAATTATTTAACGACCAAGGTCACAAAAGTTGTAAATATAAAATAAATAACAAAAGAAAACAACAATAATTCTGTCCTCCACTGCACCGACCTCACCGGAGCCTGATTTCCATCCGTGAGCTTCAGTTCTCGTTCTGCTCTCACATCCAAACCTCCTGTAGAATCAGACCTGACCTGACCCATCAGACGTGGCTGGACCTGGTCCAACTTTGGTCCCACGTCTCAGCTCCTCACAGCCATGTGGACCCATGAAGACCTCCAGGCTGGGGCTAAATCCTGAAACTGCTCTAACAGTCTGTTTCTGTTATCGCTTCATATTTCAGCTGTTAGTGTCACCACTGTGTGTGTGTGTGTGTGTGTGTGTGTGTGTGTGTGTGTGTACATCCTGGACTTCACATTGGGGGAGGAAAAATAAATACAAGACCCCAAAAAACGCGTCTGGGATCTGAGGCAGGAATGCAGAGAGGGCATGGGAACAACACTTCCCCCAGAGTCATCACACACACACACACACACACACACACACACACACACACACACACATATTACAGAGTCATAACACACACACGTTACGCAGTTACACACAGACACGTTAGTACACACATACATCATTAAACAGATCACACACACTCCTGCTCACCCTGTCACACAGCAGTGTTGAGAAAATGTGTGTGGGTGAAGGTTTGCTTTGTGTGTATGTGTGTGTGGCAACATCTATGTTGTTTAACATATATGTTTCTATTCATATTCACACTCATGTCATTACTGTCTTTGTCTGTCGGTGAACCCTGACTAAGCTAGGCTAACAGTTTCCCTCTGTTTCCAGTCTTTGTGCTAAGCTAGGCTAACAGTTTCCCTCTGCTTCCAGTCTTTGTGCTAAGCTAGGGTAACAGTTTCCCCCTGCTTCCAGTCTTTGTGCTAAGCTAGGCTAACAGTTTCCCCCTGCTTCCAGTCTTTGTGCTAAGCTAGGCTAACAGTTTCCCTCTGCTTCCAGTCTTTGTGCTAAGCTAGGCTAACAGTTTCCCTCTGCTTCCACTCTTTGTGCTAAGCTAGGCTAACAGTTTCCCTCTGCTTCCAGTCTTTGTGCTAAGCTGGTTCGTGGACTGATTTTCCATGTTTTTATCCTGTTTGTTGCGTTTCAGTTTTTCTTGAATGTTTTTGAATGCTAACTTACCTGTTAGCTCATTTTCCCACCTGAAGTTTGGGTTTACCTGAAACCTTCCCTCAGATTTTACTCAGAATATCTGTTTGTCTTCTCTGGGTTTGTGTTTGTGTGAAGTTTGTGCGCAGCCCTGCGTCAGGTTTCACCCACAATCCTCAGGTTTAACAGTGAGGATGAGGCTCACCTCGTTCCCATCATGCCTCAGCTCTAATGAATTCATCACTGTAGACTTTCTTCATCACATCTGATTATGAAACGCTTCGTTAGAACGCGATGTGATGTAATCAGAAACAAACAGTCGTAAAACAACAACATTAAGCCGCGAGACAACAAGTGATGAACAGAGGAAAACCAACCGACGAATCTGGTCAGATGGAAACCAGCAGTTAATTAACAAACTGTTAATTGAAAACAGGGTTTTAATGGTGACATTAGCAGCATAAACAGCTTTTTTTCCTCCTGCGTATGAATAATGCACATCAGTCGTTCCTGTTAGTGATTCTTCTCATCTGGAGTTCATTTCATTATGTAAATGAGCTGCAGGCCTCGTCGAACCTCCACTTTGATCCGTCCTAATTGTCCCAATCATCAAAGACAGAGTCACCGCTCGCTGGGAATAAAATCCATAAAAAAATACCCCCACCCCCCCCCACCCCCATCCCCCTTACCCCGCTCTCCTGGAATCCAATGCAAATACAGCGAGGTGATTAAAGTTTGATGTGTCTCGGTATGTTCAGCTGGATGCATATTCATCTGAGTCTGGAGGAGAGCGGGGACCTGAACAGAGACTTCCTGGGTGAGTCTGCAGGGACATGTCAGATCTGGGGGGGGGGGGGGGGGGGGGGTGTTGGGTCGGGGGGGGGTTCAATTACATATTCTTACACACAGAAAAACACAGAATGTGAAAATATACCCAACAGACCAGCTCCACATCTATTCATGGTTCCGGGTGTTCCAGGTGTTCCAGGTAGGTGTTTAGGTGTTCAAGGTATTCAAGGTGTTCAAGGTGTTCCAGGTTGGTGTTCAAGGTTTTCAATGTTTTCCAGGTAGATGTTCAACTACCAAGGTCGGTGTAAAAGGTTTTCCAGGTTGGTGTTCAAGGCATTCAAGGTTTTCCAGGTAGGTGATCAAGGTGTTCCAGGTAGATGTTCAAGGTATTCAAGGTGTTCCAGGTGAACAGGTAACAGGCTCAAATTGCTCAGCGACTGGTGAAATATTTTTACAGTGAAATCTTTTGATGACAGATTCACGGTGTGACTCCAACACTGAGATGTGAAGTAACACACAGTGGAAATCCTCAGGTAAAGCACCTCACACGTGCACTTCAGTTTACAGCTGGAGGAAATGCACTTCCCAGCAGTGTGTGTGTGTTATTTGTGTGTGTTATTTGTGTGTGTTTGTTTCCTGTGGAGTCAGATGTCTTTTCCCGCTGAACATCAGACTCTCCGGGGGGAGCGTTGCCCCAATTTCCTAATCTGATTTCGATGCAGCTCGTCTGTCTGAATGCCTTCGCTTTTAATTTCACCGTTTGTGGCTGAAATCACCTCTGAAAGAGAAGAAGGGAAAAAAACGAGTCTGTGTCTCTGCAACGGGAAACGAAGATGAAAAGAAAAAGTATTTTTATGCTGGAAACCACAACAGACACATTTCATGTTTATTTACATGTTTATTTTATGATCTGTTTGTCTGAAGGCTTTTGTTTGTTTCGTGAGAGAAGCCTTGAACATCCAAAATGTGGACGTTCAAGGAAATAAGAAAAAAAACAACCTTGTTTTTCCTCAATGATACGAAGAGTTTGGAAAAAAACGTCTGACTCTGCAGGGAAATCGTTTTTTATCCATCGTTCATTTTTTATGAGACGAGAAAATAAAACCTGAAAATAAAGAAAGAGCAAAAATACATAAAGTAAAATAATACTGGCCATACTGGTCTGTCACTGGACCTGAACTGGCCACACTGGGAACGCGATCAGCGGCTTAAACCACTGACCCGCCCGACTGTGGTCCAGGTTCATCTGGTAACGAGAAATGCCGCCCGCAGAGCTGAGACCTGTGTCCACGCACGCTACAAACATTCTGCTGTGCTGAAGGTTCCCAGGAGAACAGGGTTCTCCGTCATCCTTCAACAGAAGAAGACGTCTGGGACAACCTGGACAACCTTCTTGGCTTTAACTGCTGGGCCACACTGGACCCAGTGGAACCCAGTGGTTGACGGCAGACAGATGAACAGATTTTCCCATCATGCCCCTGTTTGTTTTGGCTGGTGATGACATCATAAGGTGAACGCCGGCAGCAGATATATAAATATAAATATATATTTTACCTTTTAAGTCGGGCATTAGTGTAAAAATAAAAGCCTCTTACAGCCTGAAAATCCTCTGAGTGTTTGAGCTGCAGCCAACGGGCTGTGCTCAGGTATCAGCTCAGTTTCAGCCCCGCAGGCCAACACGCTGAGGATGATGATGGTGATGATGATGGTGATGAAACACCCCCCTCCTCCTGTTTGGACACAGCTCCTTGGCACACTCACTAATTAATTAAAGAGATGAACATTTCGGTTTTACGTGGGAGAGCTGAGCGGGCCGCTGCAGGCACCGTTCTCCGTGTGGACGGAGATAAACCGCGGCTCCGCCGTCGCTCAGCCGCTTTATCCACTCGGACAAATATCTCAAATGTATCAGGGAGCAGGTCTGTGAGCGGAGAGAGGTGAGCTCACGTAGAGCAGCTTAAAGCACAAAATCCGCTGTGAGTGGGAAGCACTCTGCAGCATGCGAAGGTATAAATAGGCGGCAGCGGCGGCAGTGGCGGTGGCGGCGGTGGACGGCAGGGAGGCAGGCCGGCCGCATTAGAAGCATATTAAGTGCAGTGGAAGCAGATAAGCTCCAACAGATGTGTTTGGGTGTTGACATTGTTTGTATTTGCAATCTGATAGATCAGAATGTTTCACTCCACTAATAGGCTTTTATTTTTGTACATTTTGGATTTACTGACCCCCCCTCCCACCCACCCCGGAAGATTAAAGCCTCTCACTGAACTAATTTTAAAGGACCAGTTCACTGTTTTTACACATCGGCCTGTTTCTGAGTCTCCTTTCACACGGATCCAGATCGACTCGTGTTTGTTGTATCCCAGAGGAGAGAGAGAGAGAGAGAGAGAGATTTAAATAAATAAACAACAACCACACAAACAAACATCCCCGGTCACGTGCTCACAAATGACCCACGGCTCAGGGTTCAGGTCACATTCAGCAGAATTCAGCTTCGTCTTCTGGAACCTGAGTCTGAACGCGAAGCAGCCGATGTTGACTGACAGGTCGGGATCGGCGACGTTCGTCCTCAACAACCTGCAGGAAAAGATAAAAGAACATGGAATCTCCACCTCCTCCTCTGCCACAAAACCCCCGACAGCAGCACATCCGGTCCCACACAGGAATCACATGTGTGTGTGTGCCGCATTTACACGGCGTTATCTCAAAGAAGTGACTCCCCGTCCACAGCTTATCTCACGCCTGTCACCGCTCCAACAGCACAACTGACCGAAACCACAGAAAACATCTATATCCATCCTTATCTCCAGCTCTTCACGAGCGGCTGCTCCCAGCTGCACATCTTACTGTGACTCTGAGAGTCAGTCTGCAGGTCGCACTGTGAACAGGATTCAACAAACCAGGGGAAGAAAACACCTGGAAACATCTGGACTGCAAACTGGACAAAAACCAGTACAAAATAATCACCAGCCGGCATCATGACCAGCCTCTAAGGCGACTGTTTTGAACTCTCTTTTGGACTCTTGTTAAGTTTTGTTCACTGTTCCTGTTTTATTTTGAAATCATGGCCTTTGTGTATCTGGTCTTGTTCTACTTCCAGTCTTTGTCTCATTTCCCTCCATTTGTGATTGTCGGCTCCGCCCTAATTGGTTTCACCTGTTGCCTGTTGCCTGGTGTATTTAAGTCTCGTTATTTCCCTGTGTCCTCGTCAGTTCGTCTGTGTCCATACCTGAGTCCGTGTCCTCCCTGTGATCGTTCCCGTACCTGTGCCTTGCTTTTTTTTCCCACCTCATGGACGTACATTGGTTTCCTCTGTTTTCATGTAAGAACATTTTCTATTTTCATTTGGTTTTGGAGTATTTTTCTCCTGCGTGGCTGATTTTTGGTTGTTTGAGTTTTGTCCCCTGGCCCTGAACACACACACAGTGGTTTTTGGTTCATTAATAGACTTTAAGTTACTCCTGGCCTGTCTTGGGGGTTATTGCTTTTGGGTCCTGGCCTGATTCCTGGTCTCAGCATAACAGGAAAGTAGTTTTTGTAGAACTAAAAAAAAAAAATACGAAAAAAAATATGGGAACAGTGGACAAACGCTGGTACCAAAACCCTGAAAAAGTCAGTGCTCCAAAGGTGAGACAGAGCTGAACGTTTTCTGTCAATAAAGCTTCTTTGAATCTGAATGGAGGAGGCAGCATCTGCCTGATCCTTCAGCTGCAGCAGGTTGTTGTTGCCACGGTGACTCACCAGCTGTTGATGTCGTGGGAACGTCAGTGTGTGTGTGTGTGTGTTAACCTGCCTCACATGTTGGAGGTGGAGCCCCTGAACGATGCTAATCTCTTCCTCTCATTAAGCGAAGCAGCCGAGCGCGGAGGCTCCGGCTGGATGTAAATGAGCAGCTCGTCCTCGACGCTCTAACGAGCCTCATTCCGTCAAATCTGTTCCAGTTGTTTCACTTAATGGAGAGTTTCCTCATGCTAACCGCTTCCTGTACCTGTCAGCAGAGTCGCCCGCAAACACACCCGCTCGGCGTCGATCGGCATCGAACAGACGGATCCGTCCATCCGGGCCGGGCTGCTCCTTTTCCTGAGCTCAACGCTCCGTTTACAGGAGACGCTGTGTCTGTGCTGATGTCTGGGTTTGTTTCAGGAGACTCTTCTTTGTGCTGGAGCAGGGACGGCGGACTCAAACAGGTGAGGCGTGTGTCCAGGTAAGACGGACGGCTGGAGCCGGTGAGACGGAAAAACAGGGATCCACTGGAGAGCGACGATCTGCTGCATAGACAGGTGACAGGTGAGCTGGAGATGTAGCGGGAAACTGGGAGTAGGTCAGCAACGCCCAGAGACCACACACACAGAGACAAGAATACAGACAAACAGGGGACAAACAAGAAACGCAGGGAACGAGGGAGACACTGTCCCAACAATTCACGTGTCATTTCATCTGCTCTCCTCCTGGTTTCTGGTTGGCTGTCTTGGTGTAGTGGACAGCACTGGACTGGACTTGAACTGGCCACACTGGGATCGTGCTTGTCAAGACTGTAAAAGGATTCTGTGGCAGTGCATGCTGGGACGTGTAGGGTGGAGTTTTGGGTCCAGGTGAAGGATGGGAGGGTCCTGGTGGATCACCAGGTGAACAGGTTTGTACCACAGAGGTTGTGGGTTGTGGTACTGGATCTGTCCTTTCAGACTCAAACTGGGTTCTGCTGGGCTACCGGTCAATAAGAGGACCATGTCCTTCTAACATTACGTCCCTGGTCTGGATCCATCCAGGACTTGTTTCACAAAAAAGCCTGAAATTCTCTCATGTGTTGGATTATGGGAAATGTAGGCAAATGTCAACTTGTCCCTCCATCAGGTCTCAGTCTCCGCTGACCATGGGGACAGGTGACCTCACCTGTCCCGTGACCACCTCACCACTTTAACGTCCTGCAGAGACGCTGCTTATGTTCTCACAGCAGAATGTCTTTTTATTCAGACATGGACAGATGTGTGTTTCTGAGTCCACACACACACACACACACACTGAAACGAGAGATTGTGTGTGTGTGTGTGTGTGTGTGTGTGTGTGTGTGAGCAGCAGATTATCTCTGACAAATATCAACAGCAGCGTGTCGGGTTTGTGTTGATGAACAGATCTGTGTGTGTGTGTGTGTGTGTGTGTGTGTGTGCAGGCGAACATATGTGTATGTGTCAGTACATGCATGCGTGTACGTCTATATGTGTGTAAAAGTGTGTGTGTGTGTACAGAGCAATGTTTCCTGTCTGATTCGGAGGCTTTGATGTGGGTGAGGAGGCCTCAGGGCTCCTCAGTTAGCGGAGGAGGAGGAGGGAGGGGGGGGGGGCGGAGAGGAGGGGGGGTGGGGGTGCCAGAACAAAAGCAGGATGCTCGGAGACATTACATAAGCACTTAGCTGCATGAATATTCCTCAAATACCTGGCATTAGAGGACCTAATCTGCTTACAGGGACATTATGGGATGCACTCTGCTGCTGTGACAGGTGTCTCTGCATCAGGATGAAGATTATCATACTGCACTCATCTTCAGTCAGAAAACCCGGGGGTGGGGGTGGGGGGGTTCAGTTATCATGGACTGTGTTGTGGTTTATCTTTGTTTATGACGCCGTGTTGTTGTTTATTCTTTCACAGGTCTCCATGAACGCTGCACAGTGGTTCCGCAAAGTCCAGAAACTCAGGATGTTTGTGGGTTTTTGTCTTGTTGTTGTTGTTGTTGTTGTTTGTGTTTGGAATGTGAAACGTTCTTTCAAAGTGTTTAGAGTTTGGTCTGAGTTCTGTTAATCCCACGTCTCCATCGGTGTCCTTCATCATCTGTCCGTCTCTGTCACTGAGGAGTTGGGTGTCCACTGATCGGGGACAGAGCCCAGGTCCTCCTGGGTTCTTTGTTCGTTAGAAAGTCCAGAATCCAAATGACAAGAAGAGCGCACTCAGAACAGAACGTCCTGCATCAGAGACAACGCTGTCCTCGTTTTTGTGTCCTTTTCATTTCATTTTTGGATGAAGTGAAACTGACACATGCTCGTCCTGGTGACTGCAGAGCAGTGGAAATATGTCCCCCTCTGCCAACACGCTCTCAGCTTCGTTTTGTTGGCGACCCTGTTGCATGATCTTCCCCTGTGCGTCCATGACACCACCCTGCAGGGCTCGCTGCCCCTCCCCCCCCCCACTCGGGGGTGAGGTGGAGATCAGGGCCCCTCAGTGTGTCAGGAACAAGGCGAACAGGGCGGCATTGATGGCTCCGGGACTGAAGGGCAGCACATCTGGACGACACTCAACAAGCAGCTCAGTGTGATCAGACCCTCCGTCGCTTTATGAAATCAAACGCACATTCATAACCGCCCGACTTCTCCTCTGTCCCCGAGTCTCCTTTCACATCCAAATCGCGTCCTCGGGGGGCGACGAGGATCAAATCTTTATCTGTTCGCTGCTGAAAAACACATTTGTTTGTCTCCTCTGGTCTTTTTTTTTTTTATTCATGAAGAGCGAGAGCGGACGACAACGAGGAGGCTGTGTGAGGCACAGGAGACCTGCAGGGAGCGTACAGTTTACTGAGGCCGGGATTGACTCTGTCCACACTGAGGACACAGGCGGGCAGTGGGAGACGTGTCCTCGTCACTCTCATCGGTCTGAGACGTGGTCCAGTGGTTTGTCATTAGGAGTTTTTAATCCCGCGAAAGCGAACGAGCAAAGAAAGAATTTGACGTCATGATGACATCACAGGAAATACTGCCCATGTTGGCGAGCAGGCATGTACTGTGTGTGTGTGTGTGTGTGTGTGTGTGTGTGTGTGTTGTTGTCATGCCTGTTTTCAACAAATATAGATATATATAGAGGGGGAGGGCGGGGGACTGAGGAAGCCTGTCTTCAGTCCACCACATCAGATGGAGACAGATGTGTCCACACATTTCATTTGACTCCTGAAGGGACTCAGTGAGGAGCTGCATGAGTGCGAGGCCCCTCCCCTTCGCTGTGCTGACTCCACAGACGCTCGTTCACCTGCGTCCATGCGTTTGTCCTGTTTCTCCACAGATGAAACGTCCCAGTCGGCAGCAGCTGGACGACCAAATAATCCAAACAGCAAACAGAAAATCCATCCGTCTTCTCCGCCGCTTCATCCGTCAGGGAGCTGGAGCCAATCCCAGCTGACTGCAGGTGAGAGGCGGGGCTCACCCTGGACTGGTCACCTGTCAATCACAGACATGCAAATCATAAGTCCTACATCACAGATCCTGATTGGATCATGATCACAACACGAGACACGGGTTCTCAGGTGTGTTCAGGTTCACCTGTCCCACCAACAACATGAGGACAGTGGTTTATGATCTGAGACCAGCCTTTGGACATTTATAAGACATGTTGTGACTGAAGTTCAGCAGATGTAAATACGAAGGACGTGTGGTCGTCTTCAGTCTGAGTCAAATCAAAGACGACGCTGATCTGAGATCAGACTCCACGTCTGAAGCTGCTTCTGCTGAGGATCAGAAAACTGTGAAGACAGAAATATTGATGGTGGAAGTGAAAGACACAGAACGCATCAATATTTTACTGAGAGAAGAAGAAGAAGAATTTTCATGAACACGATTTTTAATCCAGTGTTTTTGTATCTAAAGCGTCAGAAACAGGATTTCAGTTTAAATCAGCTGCAAAAAAACACGAGGAAATAACGAATCATCTGAGTCTGTCAGTGACTGAATCCAGTCATTTACACTGGGAACTGTTTGTCATTTAGTTTATTTACTTATTTTTGTTTTTGTTTACCTTGTCACAGACCTATTCAGTCTTGGTTAACAGTAAATATGATGAACGGCGGCGGCGGCCGAACTTTGTCTGCTCGTCTCTCCTCAGTCCAAACGCTGAGCTGTGTGTGTGTGTGTGGCATTGTGTTGTTGTGTACAGATTATCTCTGCTGGATTAACCCTGTGTGAACACTGTGATGTGACAGTGAAACCAGCTCAGCTCTTTGTTTCAGGCTGTTTACGCCTGAGGAGGAGATACAGGCCTGATGGAAGAGGAGGAGGAGGAGGAGGAAGGCAGGAGGTGAAAGGAAAGAAAGGATGAAGCCGACAACAACAAACGACAGCAGCGGAAACACAACAGCATCACAATAAACCTGCATAAACCTCACATTCACAGAGTCTGCTGATTTTATCCAGTGATCAACAATGTGGGGACCTCACACACACACACACACACACACACACACACACACACACACACACACACACACACATCTTCAGACACACACAGTGATCAGAGACACACACTGCGGGGGACGCTGCACACGTTGGACGTGAGGACCTGAAATCATTTCCAGTCACAGACTGAAGTGAGCTCAGAGGTCAAAGGTCACAGTTTTATCAGACAGGAAACAACCGGCAGCTGTGAGGCTTCAGCAGCAGCAGGAAGGTTCTCCTCTCCGAGTCTCCGTCCTCCGTCCTCCCACTGCTTTACACTCTGCTTCTATCTGTTCTCACAGAAACCTTCATCATCAGTCCGACTCCTGCAACACCTCAGTTCAGGCTCAGCTTCAGCTTCAGGCTCAGCTTCAGGTTCAGGTGCTGTCTTTGCAGCTGTAGGTGGACCTGTTGTGCAGCATCCTTTGACACATACACAAAGACAAAACACAAACAGAACCTTTCTGTTGTTGTCAGTGAGTCTGAGGTGTTGGACAAACTGACTCCAGATCTGCCGACAGGGGAAACGCAGCATCTATAATCCACTGGATCAGGACGCATCTCGTTTCTCTGCTGATGTTTCCTGTGATCACCGCCATGTTTCCACCCGTCACTCACACACGGCCTCGTCTCTGCACGCATTAAAATCTGAAAACATATTTGAAGTCGTCTCTGCAGGAAGCGCGGCGAGCGTCGGAGACGCGTGTCAGACGGACGGACTGATCCGTTCAACATGTGCATTTTAGATTCTGCTGAAAATTTGATCACACGCGTTTTCGGTTTTCTAACATTTCTGGGATGAAACTGAATATCTGCGCTTTACTCTGGCTCTGCCCCAGATTCCCTCTTTAACATCACAATAAAGCCACGTTCGGAAACAGGAAGGACGTCCGTCACCACAAGTCACGGCACAGACCGCGTCCCCACACCAGAGATGGACCGGCACAGCTCGGTACACACAATTACACACACACACACGAGTAACACGAGTGTGTGGTTGGAGCATCCTCAGGAGCAGCCTGAGATCATGAACCGAGTCAGAGGAGGAGTCGCACAAACTTTAAAACATTAACGAAGTCACTTCCTGTTGCGTGCAGGAAGCGACTCACACCTGTCGCACGGCTTCAGACTGTCACACATGAAGCCTCGTGTGTTGCTACAGGAACTCTTTATCAGGAGTTGTGGTCCTGTTCCTGCCTCAGCGTGTCTCTGCTGCTGCTGCTTCCTGTGTGGCGTCTGGCCTGCTCCACCTCTCACCTTGTTGCTGTGAAAGGAGAACTGGGTAAAAAGGCTCGTCGTTGGGCAACAGCCGCCTGACTCAGAGGGTTTGTGGTGGGTGTTAAAGTGCAGACTCAGCGGGTTTCGTCACCCGGCGGTCGGCCGGCAGGTAACTCAAACTGTCAGCGATGTGGCAACGCGAGGCGACCCGACGCCCCGACGCTTCCCCTCAGAAAAGAGGAACAGCTCGTAGTTTTACCTTTGGGCCGCGCAGCTCGCGCTGACCTGCAGTGACCCGAGCCAGCGAGGCGTTCGCCGCTCGCTTTGTTGGGCAACCGCTTTTCTGTTTCGGACGACTCTCCACCCAGACGCTGAAGACAGGCCGGTGAAATGTTGTGTGAATCACTTCTCTGTCAGTTAGTGTTTATCACGGTCGTTGGTCGGTCAGCACCTTTCACAATATCCAGGAGCAGCTGGACTCGGACATACATGCTGGAGACGTGTCGTCTCTCAAGGCACTTTCCACACAGAGCAGGTTCAGACTCTGTAAAATCATCTACAGAGACACAACATTTCCAGCACTCGCTGACGGTGGACACCCTGAACAGGACCTGGCTCACGGTGGGAGGAGTCTCCCAGGTCAGAGCCACACCCTGAGCGTCTCCGCCGTCTTCTGTTTTTGGTCCCGGACCGAGTCACAGCACAGTGAAGTCCTTATATTTTATATTACTGGAATATTATTACTGACGTGTAGTTTATAATTTTAATTATATTAAAATTCAGTAACTTCACTTACTGTTTGTTCTATAAAAATGCATCATGAAACCGTGGATTTTATTTCAGTGCGTCCCGTCCTCTGCTGTCCCGGCAGACGGGAAAATACGTCCGTCAGTTCACTGATCTACATCCAGGATCATCCTTTGCTCCAGCAACTATCCACATCCATTTTATCTGTGAGGATCCTGATGAAGCCACGAGTCCATGAGCCCTGGTTTCTGCCCGACCCACCGGAGCTGGCTCCTTCCTGAGGCCGAGCGCTGGCGACCAGAGGTCGAGAGCTTTGCCCTCCAGCTCAACTCCGTCTTAGAAGTGTTGTTCGGAAGTTTACTGTTAAACACGGATTGTTAAAAAAGGAATTTCTGGATTGGGATTTAGGAAAATGAGCTTTGAGCAGACAGAGTTTCTTCATCGCTCGTGGAGCTCTGATCCAAACCCTCACTCTCTGATCCAAATATCTGTGAGCACATTTCTTCATGATTTCCACGACTTTCAACACGACTGTGAACTTTACTCCAGCAGACATGACGGATGTCTCTCTGACCTCTGTCCTGTAAACTCACCGCAGGACTGAAGCTGTATAAACCTCCACGGTCGCAGGGGACATTTACCTGTGGGACAAAATGGGGACCAACAAGAAACACAATGCATGGAGGAACAGTGGAGACACACACACACTTTACACTTTAATTCCACTGTGATCCCCAGTCTGCTGTGACATGCCCATCCATCATCTAAAGCAGAGGTCTTCAACAGGGGGCCCATGACCCCTAGAGGGTCCACGGAGGTACTGCAGGGGGGTCGTGAAATATTTTATATGTTTTTTATTTTTTTCCCACAAATTTAAATGTCTTTAAAAACACGTTAATATGAAGATGTTTCGGTCAGTAACGTACACATTCAGCGACACACAGGAGCTAACTAGAGCTACACTGCACCTGTCCCTCCGAGACTCCTGCAAACTGAGAGGAGGGCCCGCCCCTTTCGCTGCTGCGCCAATCATTTGGCACAATCCGACTGGCCGAGAGCCGAATCAGTCCTGCAGCTAACTAAGGTCCCAGACACAAGGACGCACGCTGTAATATTAGATCAGAGTTCAGTTTAGTTACTGTGAATACGTCTGTCCTAAAAGTTGTCATGTCCATGTCCATGTGCCCGAAGCCTCGACTTTTAATTTTACAGTGTGAAAATCGAAAAACTCTAACTCAGATTTTTTTTTTTTGCTTCCTGCTTGTGTTTGAACCGTGTTCGGTTTGAAATCGTGTTCGGGTTGTTGACTCCTCTTTACTTCTGCTCCTCAAAGGACAAAGGAGACACAGGCCGACATGCGTTGTCCATGTGGTTTTTAAACTGGATCACACGTTTACGTCCTCCCAGTGAACTGAGACTGAAACCTGCATCGCCTCAGCTTGGCGACGTGTTTCTGGTTGCTCCGCTGTGACTCTGAGCTCAGCAACACGTTGCCGGTTGTGTTGCTGTGAGTCTGACTCTGACATGAGGACACGCCTGGCAGCCTGACTCGTCCTCGGCGGGCGCTCAGAGACTGTGGTGGTTGGACTGGATTCAGGGATTAGCTGTTCCAGGGAGGGAGGAGGGTTTGTTGGCTCGCTCCGTCCCCCAGAGGACGCTGGGAATGAGGAGAGAGAGAGAGAGAGAGAGAGAGAGAGAGAGAGAGAGAGAGAGAGAGAGAGCGGCCTGAAAACAAAAACCCTCCACCCCCATAGTCTCTCTCTCTCTCCCTCTCCCTGTCCCTCTCTATGTCTCTCACCCATGTTGGTATGCAGAGAGACGGCAGCCAACCACAGACTGTAACCAGCCTGACATACCAGCTGCATGACGACGTACGGAGGACCAAAGCTACCAGGAAGAGAGAAACAACAGGATGTGAAAACTTAGGAAAATAAAAGTCTGTTTACTGGGTCATAATTTCAACACTGATGATATGTAAATAATAGTAATAATAATAATAACAACAACAACAATGTGAGAACGGTTATGTATGTATGTATGTTCACATGTTCAAAACATGTATGTTGTGTTTCAGGTGTCAAGAAAAGTTTTATTAGTTATTTCTAAAAATGAATGAATGAATAATAAAATGAATTAATAAAAGAAAGAAATTAAAACTAAATTCATCAGGGATTTGTGAGAATATGAGACAGAAATCTGCTGATTTTGTTTTGTTTCAGAAATGAGACAAACTCATTAAGTCGAAACGATCAGATTCTGTTTATTAAATCAACAAGATGAGTTTTTCATAAAAGTCTGAAGTTATAACTGGACACCAGTTTGTGATCGACTTTAAATGTTGTCTGCACTTCAAGTGTCTTTTTTACTTTTTACTTTTTTATTTTTTCACGGAGTGTCTTACTGTCTGCGTCCCTCAGTGTTCACACTGAGCTGAGAGTTTCCTCACAGAATCTCACTGTGCCGAACTTGTTTTCAGGACATTTTTAAGAAATTATCTCTGTTATCTTCAGTTTTCTGTTTTTATCTTTCGCTTCTTGTTGGCCTGATCATGACTCACTGAAATCAAACTTCTGTCTAAGAATGTATCTGAGTAGTTTTTCTGGCCTTACCGGGCTTCCGTAGAGCTCTGATGTGTAAAGAGTAAAGCTGAGGAACAAAGAGCTGTTAGAGACGCAGTGAGGGGGGCAGGGGGGGGAGTGTTGACACCACAGACAGATGGACGGAGGAGGTGATGGAGGACAGACGGTGGGTTTACTGTGGAGACGAAACAGAGAGGAGGAGAAGAGCTCCACCTACAGGACAAACTTCACATCAACACGTCCACATTCAGAAAAAGGAGTGAGGAGGTTTGTGAAGATGGAGGCTGAGGAGAGCCGTCAGGGTTTTCTCATGTCGAATAGCATTAATATAACATGATAATAACATTACAAAGGGCTGATTCACAACATTCACGACCAAGAGGCGTTTTGTAAAGTTGTGTGTCTCTGTTTATAACCTGGGTTCTTGTTTCCACGGGTTCTGGACGGATCTGAAGTCGGTTTCCTCTGACGTCTGGTGTACGTCCTCTCTCTGCATCTTCACCACTCGCTCCTTTTATTGGCTCGCAGCCCAAATCTTAGAGGGAGCTGTGTTTCCCGTGGAACCACAAAGCTTTGCAGGACTCAGAGACCAAAGTTTGGAGTTCAGCCTGATGTGTTGCTTCAGGATCAGACTCCTGCTGAGTGGCTGTACGTGGCGAGGAGTCTTCCTCCATCTGACCCAGGGTCAGGTTTAACGAAGCTTGAACGTCGTCTCTGACTCCAACTGCAACAACAGACTCGGAGGATCCAGACAGTCGGCCTCCACCGCAGAGACGACAATATTTACCCTGTTGGATGATGTGGTGATGCGTGGATGCATCTGGTTCCGGTCCTGGTCCTGGTCCCAGTCCTGGTCCCAGCTGAGAGGAACAGCTGCACAACAGCTTCCAGGACTCACACCTGTCACTCACGCAGAGATCAGATCTGAGGTTTCTGTCCTGACTCCGCTGTCGTTACCTCACAGTTCACAAGCAGAGATTTAACAGGACGCACACGAAGGCGTGAACTTCAAAATTACATCCGCTGTCTTCATATGTGGGACAGACCATGAGGGCTGGATCAAAGAGAGCAGGCAGTCAGGATCCTGTCCCACCCCAGCCCCCCTCCCCCCCCCCACCCCCCCCCCCCCACTGTGAGGAGGCAGAGTCCCACTAACTGAGAAGGTTTGTAAAGCGTCTCACAGCAGGCCGCTGAGTGCAGATGGGGATGATGGTGGTGATCTGTGGGGGAGCGGGCTCTGCGGGGGGGGCGTGATTCTGTCATGTGAAAATCACAGACTTCATGAGCAGACGTGAAGTTCACGTGATCTTTGGTGTGAAGTGGAAGATGATTTGGATCTGTTCCTGGATTCTGTGGGTTTGTCAGAGACCTGCTTCTTCTGGGATGTGCTGGACTCGTCCTCTACCTGCGTGTTGGAAGGATTTACTCTCATCTGCTGTCGTCACGTCCTCAGTTTACATACATGAGCTCTCAAATCCATAAAACCAGTTGGAAGGCTGAGCGGATAATATCCCCCATGATGCCATTAACCTGGGGTAGGGCCAGGGAGGGGGGGGAGGGGAGGGGGAAGGGGGGGGTAGAAACAGAAAGTGTCGGAGCAGTCGCTAAGAATCTGTGTCGTGCCAAAAGTGAGAGAGGAAATCTGTGTTAATCTGATAAAAGGGGCAGATTAGGTGGAACGAATAAAAACATTTTGGATTAGGACACTGTTATTCCTGAAGGGGGGGCAGGGGGGTAGTGGGGGCGGGGTCATTGTAGTCCATTTCCATTGTGGTCTAAGGTCGGATTACCAACCAGACCCCCAGGAGCCCTGAAAGCTCCAGGTTTACTCCACATGATTTCACAAATCATGAGTTTTGATCCACGTCTTTGTCTTTGTCTTTTGTCACTTGGTTTGGTTTCATTTCCACACCATGACCCGGACAGACGTCCATATACAGCCCAGTCCTGTTTCATCTGAGACTGAGACTGACAGGTGGTAGTAGCTCTGTGCTGTGGTGCCGTGAGCCTCTCTCTGCTCACATGTGACCAGCTGCTCTCAAACGCTTCCAGGTTTGAAGTCCCGTTAAAACAGAGAGTTCATTAACTTCACACGGCCCGTCCCTGCTTTAATTGCTACCTGTCTCTGAAAGTCCTCTGTGATCTGAGGCTCCTTCCTCTGCCAACGTTTTAAAAGTGGAAATTTATTTATTGGGGTTTTACCACTTCCTACCACATCATCCGGGGAATCAGGATCCAAGAAAAGAAAACTGTCAGACCGTTAGTAAGACGAGAAGCTCTGACAAACAGAGAGCACGTGTTCTCTCAGCGTTTTGTAATGTTCTGTGTTTATAACCTGGGTTTTATTCCCATGGTTTCTGTCGTCACACAGCAGAAGCAGCAGAGCTGAGGCAGAGATGCTGGTTTGTAGTGGATTAACCAAAAAGCGCTGAACTGGTCTGAGCTCGGTGGATCAGGGAAGATCCACATCTGCAGATCCGACTGTCTCCTCTGAAGCCCGCTGTTCCACGTTGGCCTCGGCAGCTCCGCGCCATCGTTTCACGAAGTTAGAGCATAAACTTCATCAGTAACCGGAACGACTGAACCAGCTAAACTTAAGAAATGTGACAGATCGTAAAACTTTTTGTGTGAATCTGTTGGATATGTGTGGAACTCACAATCAGGCGATGGCGTCTGTCGGCCGCACCATTGGTCCCTGCACCTCCGGGTTCTCCCACGACCCTCATGTGATGAAAGTAACATACAAATACATTTCAAACTAAAAGCAACCAAATAACGACCTGTCAGTGTTCACGGTCACAGACAGGAACGGGACGAGATGCCCGTGTGGACATGATGTCCGTCCCTGTGTCGGGGTCCGACGAACCATCGCTGGGATGTTCCGTACGTAGCTGAAGGAGCTGAGCTTTGCAGTAACTCTCCGGCACAGCAACACTCTCAGCCGTGACATTTACGAGGCTTCAGACTCTGAGCTGCACAAAGTCAAAGGATCAGAGAGAGTTTGGCTGCTGAAGATAAACGTTCAGCAGCGAGTGCAGAGGATTGGACGCTGATTCGATGGCGGGTCGCTCTGGACTCGGTCTGATCCTCATTGTTGACTCCAGCACACGCTGAGTTTCCTCCAGCTGCTCTGGACACACGGAGGATAATCTTTAAATGGCAGCCAGAGTTAAAACCTTCTCTCCTGTGTCTGCCGCCGTCCTGCTGCCGTCCTGCTGCCGTCCTCCTGTCATCCTGCAGATAATAAACTTCTGTCTTTTACGACACTGAACATCTTTTATTTTTTTCCAGGTTCCTTCAGTTTAAGAGTTAAGTCCAGTTTAAACCAAACCACACTGCTGTTTCAGGATTCACGTTGTATTTTGCGACTGTGACTCTGACGTGACAGGTCACGTATGACTCCTGATTTACAGCTTCTGCTCCAACACTTTGATATTTGAAATCTTATTCTGAAAGTTCCTGAACTTCCTGTCCCTGAACTTTAGTTTCCATATGAGTTTTTAATGTTGAATTTCTTCCAGGGTAAGACAGACAGCCCGTACCTGGACTGAGTCATGTGTTAGCAAACTAACCGCCTGCGTTCTGAGGCAGGTGTGACAGGTAGGAAACCTCCACGTGTGATCCAAAACACAGACCCCAGAACAGTTGGAAAACGCCTGATCCACAACAAAGTGGACTGAAACAGACCCGAGGAACGGGAACAGAGCCTGGACCCAGCCCGACCATCAGCACCTCAGTTTTCAGGAAAGCATGTGAACCTGCGAGGCGTCGGATCAGCCGCCGTCTGCCGCCCTGACAGCAGAGTGTTTTAGTTTGGGAGTAAACAGAGAGAAGAGTGACGAGTGTCAGAAGGTGAGAGAAGCTCTGAGTCCATTACAGCCTCCGTCCCTTTCATCCGGCTGAAGGTGTAATGACATGTTGTCAGAGTGTCCCGCAGGCGTCCTGCTGGGTAAAATCACTCGTGTGCCGCCGCATCACGCTCGCGGTGGCAACCCGTAATTCACCGCCAGCCCAAAACCAGCCCGAAGCTCAGACGGTGACGGCTTCCCGTGACACACTGCAGTGTTTTAATCAGCTCCGAGTCCGTTTGTATTCATGTGCAGCTGAAGGACGACGGAGCATCAACATGAGAAGTGCTTCCATTTACCGCTCGCTCACTCAGAGGATAATGGGCGGCTTTCTCCTCGGCTGCAAACTCCGGTTCCATCTTCCACAAAACTAAACCTTCAAAACTGTTTTTAGAACAAGAAAATTTAGGATTTAAACTGATCCAAACCTGCTGCTGGAGCAATGATCTATAATCTATAACCTATTACCTATTACCTATAATCTATATTCTATAATCTATAATCTATAATTATCCCAGAGAGAGAATGTTTGTAATAAACTGCAGGTATGTGACACGAAACACGTTTAAAGATGTTTAAATAACCATAATATTACACAGTAATTAGACCTGGAGTTCATGTGTATATGTACATGTGTTATACACATGTTGTTGTCATCCTGAAATATTTGTCTTGTTATTATGAGAGAACAGAGAAACATATGAACACATGCAGATGTACACATGACTAGAAACAGCTCGTAGTCACCATCATCGTCAACGAGGATGAAGATGTAGCTTTGACGTGTGGACACAGGTGTGACAGAGTCACAGGTGTGATGGGGAAACACTGCCCCTGGTGTCAGTGTATAAACACCTTCACTCTTTGGTTTACAGACACTTCCTGTCTGACGTTCTCTCAGGATCCAGGACCAGGGTCAGTCCAGCAGGACCAGGATCTGCTGGACTGATCCTGGTACCTGGTCCAGGTACGGATCCAGGTTCTCTGACACGCATGTTCTTGCTCCACCTGTCTTACCCAGGATGCTTTGGGAGCTGATGTCAGATGAGGACTGATGTGTCTTCACGTCCAGTTTGACCCTGAGCCCTGAGCAGCTGCTGTCAGGCGGGAACACGATGCGACTCTCAGCAGCTGCGGGTCACAGGATGACGTCTGTGCATCCACCTAAAACCTCCATCCAGACGGAGCCACACCCAGAGCTCCGTCATCGCCCACATCCGCCCGCAGTCTGAGCTCAGGCCGGCGACTGTTCACAGACAACGGCAGCCGAGCTGTGGGTGGACCTTTGCCCCCGTCGGCGACTGGGGGATTTCAACCTTGCTGAGGTCTGACAGGAGAACGAGCTCTTGCTGAGAAGATTTGTGCCATGATTTCATATTTCATAACGTGCAGACCTTATTTACCCTAACCATGTTACCATGGTAACATGATGTCATCTCGTGATGCAACATTTCGTGGGTAATTCCACTGACGGTGCTGATGACGTCACCGTCCGTCAGCGACATCACCCCAGCACCTCCGCCCACCACCCAGCTGTCGGGCGGTGTGATGGCGGCTCAGCCCCTCAGAGGAATGTTCTCCGACTCCAGGTAAACAAACTGAAACCAAAACAACAACAAACAGGAAAATACACAACTATCCTGTCACAATAAAAGCACAGAAAGCCCCCCCCCCAAAAAATCTTTCCATAACACCAGGCTGAGTTTTCTTTGCTGTGCTGAATTATTCTCTCTGTTATTGGGACTGTTCACAGTCACACTCTGTTTGCTTTTCAGAGCCCAGATCTCGGCCTTTTTGTCCTTTGTTGTGTCCCGTAGACTCGTCTGCTCAACGTTGTGATGGTTTGAGTTTGTTAATCCCTCAACAGATTTAACAAGCGCGTTTTTTAGAATCTGCTCCTGTGAAGTCGGCGTGGTGGTCGCAAATAATGGTGCGTCGTGGGACATTTATCAGCTCTGCCCAACGAGTCCGCCGCGGGGACTCGGCTCGGTCAGGCTCTTTGTAGACACGCAACTCTGCCGCTCGTCATTGTTGAATTTGGTGTCCACAGAGTCGCATCAGAGCCGTTTATCCATCTCCGCTCGCCGCTCGTCCTCTGATGACTTCTGGTCTTCTGGACCATCGGCGTCGGGCTTTAACCATTCATACGACTTCAATGTCAAACAAAGGGCGTCTCTGAGTGTGTGTGAGTGCGTGTGTGTGTGTGTGTGTGAGTGTGTGTCAGGCTGTGGGCAGGGTTTAATATGATTCCAGCTCCTCTTTGATGTAACTGAGGCCTACAGGGCGAGGATGTTTTGGCCTCTATCACTCAGCCTCAGATGTCAGACGCCTTGAAGCTTTGCAGCTCTGACTGCAGTCTGCCCTCACAGAGCAGTCTGTCCTCACAGAGCAGTCTGTCCTCACGGAGCAGTCTGTCCTCGCAGAGCAGTCTGTCCTTGCAGAGCTGCAGACATGAGGCCCAGGATTGTCTCCGATGCCTCTGACAGGACAAATCTTCTCATACACACTTTGATTTAATGGTGTCTCAGTGTAATTGTGTTTGTTCTGTGGTCTGTATCTACAACACATAGTCCTTATGTGGTACATTTACATGCACATGAGTGTGTGTGTGTGATCCTTACTGTCCATCACAGCAGGGCCAGCCCTCCGAACGCTAATGCCCGTGGCAGACTGACTGTTACACCGTTGGTCGGCTGGCCAAGTGTTGGAGTTTCCTCATCGGTCCCTGAAATCACAGGTGTGCTTACCGTCCTCTGTAATTCTGTCAGACAGCTGTCCATCGCACCCCTCACCAAACAAGGATGAAGAAGAAGAGATGAACCTGTTTGAACCCCCGTCCCTGTTCAGACCACTAAACCCAGTAAGCTGTTTGTGAATACAGACCTTGACCTCTACCTGCTGTGACTAAAGTCTCCAATCAAGTGTTCACAGGTCACCTTTTCTCTTCTTTCTGTCGTCCGTCACTTTTCCCTTTCTTCCTCATTAGAAACACTCACAGAGCAGATCTGTCTCTGATTGGACGAAAGCACAATGAGCCGCTCGTTCAGAAGTAATGAGACTCAGATTCACATCGGCAGAGAATAAAAGAGAATTCATCAGAGTGAGGCGAGAGGTCAAGAGGTCATCGACTCCCGTGCGGACGCTGCACTGTCTGTGATTACAGGAAGTAATCGACGCGTTTCTGAGACAAAAGCTCGACCTTGGAGACTCAGTCCTCCGTCCTCTGGTTTCAGGTCCAACCAAGAAAACACCAGTGTTCCTTTCAGCCCCATCAGCTCACACGCTGATTCTGAAGCTTTCACTCCGTGGAAACAATTTTTCTATTTAAGGAGGAAATTTAGCTGAAGATAGTTTTGCTTTTTTCCTTCCACCAGATAATCTTTGTTTATCGTGTTGGAATGAGTTTAGACACTTGTGACCATATGAGAGTTCAGTTTATTGTTTCATTTGTACGTTTGAACACTGGACCCACAGATTCTTTGACCTTCGCCTGTCAGGTAACAGAAGCTGACAGCAAACGTCCAATCAGATTTACCATGTTCCTGTCTCCTTCCTTGATCAGGCTGAAATCCTTGCTGGTTCTGGGTCAGGCTGCTGGTACTGCTCAGGCTCAGTATTTCAGAACGAGTAAAGTTGGGGTTTTTTTCTGTCTCTCATGCTTCCTGAAGCCTCTGCAGGCTGCTGGTTAACAGTCCTGACATCGTCTTTATGTTACAACAACTCTAAAACCAACAGAGAGGAAACATCAGTGCGGCTCAGACAGGAACATAAAAGTATAAAAGCAGAGTTTGTCATGTGGAAACAAAGAGGTGGAGGCAGATGGACGTCTAAAGGGGCTGTTTGTATCGTCTCAGCGTGAGTCTTCGTCTCAGCTCTCTGACTCGGAGCCCAGTCGTCCTCTGGGGATAAAAACCCCACATGATGTCCACTCACTGCCAACCCTGTTAAACAGACACCAGGTCAGTTTTCTTCCTCCTGAAGCAGAAAACAAAGCTGTGATTGAGGCGCAACTCCGTCAGAGCAGGTCTGCACGAGGCGGACGCTGCTTTCAGCTGAAAGCTGACTAAAGGTCCCCCTCGGTGTCTGGATGTTGGAGCAGGAAGCGCGGCTCAAAGTGAAGAATCAACATGTTTGGAGAGCCTTCGGGTGCGTTTGGTTTTAATGTTGGCTGCAGAGCCGGGCGGCCGGCGGGGAGGAGACGCTTCCAGAGCTGAACCACCGTCACTTAGCAACAGCACCTTTAAGCTGGATGAAAGCTCAGGAAGTCTCTCAATGGCAGGACAGCCAGGACCCAACAGAGACCAGACTTTGATCCAGCGGGGACATTAATATCGGGAAATATGATTAACTCTTTACTGAGGAAATATCATCGGCTCAGAAATATTATTAATGAATCGAGGAAATACAACCAAGCACGTGGCGTTCTGATGCTTCACAGGGACAGAAACGTCCAGAACCAGTTCAGTTCTGAGCTGAACCTCTGGACCTAACGCTGCACCTGTCCACGGCACAGCCAGACAAACAGCTCTGCAGCAAACTGAGCCTGACAGGGCCAAAACTTAGCCTGATTTCATTCACCAGGTCCCACAGACCGGGGTCAGACACCCGTGTCCCTGAGAAGCCTGTAGATCCAAAACTCTGTGTACTCTGTGTGTGTCTGTGTGTGTCTTTGTGTGTCTGTGCGTGTCTGTGTGTACTCGTCATCCAGTAAGTGGTTCTGTATAACCCAACATCTGAAGTAATAACTTCATAACTGAATGTTTTGTGGTTCCAGAAACTTCTGTCATCAATGCTTTTTAAAAATTCTGTTCATGTTGCTGCTCTTTTAGTTTTTTGTTTGTTTGTTTGTTTGTTTTGTTCCTAACCCTGGAAACAACTGTTCTCCTCCTTTGAGTAATTCAAAATGATAAACATGATGTTTGTTTCTCAGTCGACTCCACAACGCTGGTACAAGTGTGATGTCATGGCGCCCTCTGGTGGATTTACAGCCTCTCTGCATCCTCAATGGTCCTTTCATTGTCATTCACTACAGGTAAAGTAGAAATAAACAAGAACGTGTTACAAGAAAATTCTGCATTTAAAACTTTACATAAGAAAGAATACAGAATCACTATCAGCAGTGGAGTACTCCAGGTTCCTCCCACAGTGCAAAGACATGCAGGGGTCCACAGGTGTGTCTCTGTGTGTCAGTCCTGTGATGAGCAGGAGACCAGTTCAGGGTGTAACCCCGCCTCGGTCTCCTGGAATTGGCTCCAAAGTAAAACTGGCTCTGTTACAGGAAACTGTCGTGTTAATGGTGTGCGGTGTTGTCAGCCTCACAGAGCTCATGTCCCTGCATACTGAGGACCTACAGTCTGTTTACTGACAGTTCAGAGTGACGCGGGCAGAGGAACCACAGACTGTCTGTTCTCATCTGGAAGCGTTCTAATTATTCTTTAAATAATTTTAAAGTCTGCTGTGGATTGGACGGGAGAAATATGATCTCTGACCCTGGCTCCTGTCAGAACTCGTGGAGGATTCTGGGTAATAAAGGGTTCAAACATGGAACGATTCCTCTGCTACACCTTTATTTAATGTTCCTGCTCTGAGGGCTCTAATGCTGTCCTCTGACAAAGAACAGGGGACATGTGTCCCGCGCCCCCCGAGCATCAGGCCGTCCTGACTGTGAGCGTGGAGCTGAAGACGGATTGGCTGAAGCTTCACGGCGGCGCTCTGACAGAGGTGACAAGCTGTGATGCAGCTCCATGTGACAGGAAGCAGGAAACTCTCCGCCTCGCTGTCACATTGAGATGTTAGATTAAAAGTTAATGAGGTTGTCTCCAGCCTGCACGGCCGCGTGTCTCCATGGAGACAGATTCATTTTCCTGAAGCTACACAGCGAAAGCTGAACAGACACGGTTTAAAGACAAGTTGAATGTTCTGGAGTGTCCCGGTCAAAGCCCGGACCTCTGTCCAACAGAGAATCTGTTCCTGACAGACACTGTGTCCAGATGTAAACACCTGACAGAGACAGAGACCTGTCCTCACAGACTCAGTGCTGCGTCTGCAGCCAAAGGTGCATCTACTAAATACTGACTCAAAGGGGTGAATATTTATGCAATCACTTATTTTATATTATATATATTTTACTAATTCACATTAATTGTAGAAATCAGTTTTTTGTGTAAATTAAAAAAAATAACATTGACCATGATTACATTTATAAAAACAATAACAGGGGAAAACATCCAAGCGGGTGAATAGATTTTATAAGCGCTGTATGAAGCTTTACTGTTCATGTGTTGCTGGACTCACAGTTAGCGAGCGGCAGTGAACGTGTTACTGCAGATTAGTGTGGATTATACATCAGGATTATGGACCGATGGATCAGAATTGATCTGTAACTGGGACAGATATCAGTGATCGGATCAAGGCCAGTCCTGTCACTCAGGTTATTTCTCCTCACACACACACACACACACACAGCTCCCAGAATCAGGGTGACCACTAACAACATCTGGGAACATCCGCGGTGAACGAGGACCAGAAGTCCTCGCGGCAGGACAGGGCACCTGTGTTTCCATGTTGCCGTCCCAGCCTGTGAATCAGGGAGACGTTAACAGGCTTAAGAGCCACGTAGTTACCCTGCTGTTAGTCTGTCATGTTCATGTTTGCGTGTTAGCTCCCACACGGACTGATTTCAGGAACAGTTTCAGGAAGCGTCCCTTAGCTAAGTCGTTATCCCGTGTTTCTTGGTGTGAACCTGTCCGGGGCGGCGGATCCGGCGGATCCCGCCCTCCGGACCCTCTCTCCCCGACAGGAAGCGCTCCTCCTCCCTCCTTCCAGCCGTCCTGCGTCAGGATTCCGCTCGGGATTGGTGCTCCGCCCGCATTCCTCCAAGTGGGCGGAGCTCCTTCCGCGCAGGCTATTGGTTGCTGCTGGTGTCATCGTGATGATCCTCGGCGGTGTGACAGATGACCATGGAAGAAGGTGGAAAAAAAAACCAAAAATAATCTGAGCGGGGCGGCCATCTTCTTTGTGCTCGCCGAGGCAGGGTTACGGTGTAAGTGAAGACGGAGGAGAACCGCAGCGGGAGGGAACAAACCGCGGATGTTTATTTTTATTCAGACCAGGAATAATTTACACGACGGGTCCGCCGCCACCCTGAGGAGAATCCGCATGGTTGTGTCTGCGGTGAGGTTTTCCTCCTAGGGATTCGGTGAGGAAATCCGCTCCCGTCAAACCAGTGGGACTGCTAGCTGCGGAGCTAAGCTGGCGGCTAGCCGGGCTAGCTAGCTGTTCGATAACCGAGCCCTGGTCGTCAGCGGTGGATCGAGGGCTGCGGGTCCGCTCGGTAACGTCGCGGCTGCTGGTGAATGGCTGTTTTCCACCAGCGGACTCTGATCCCGGCTAACACTTCCGACACGTCGCTGGGAGCAGCGCGTCAGATGTTCATTTTAAATAGAAAGACGCCGTGAACAGTTCGGGTTCAACTTTTCCTTCGACGTGACGGTCTGGGAGGTTTTTGTTTTTAAAAGGAGGGATTTGGTTCGACTTTGCCATCGACCGGCTACAGCTGGAGCTCCACTTAATCCCGCTTCCGAAACACAGCAAATCAGTGCAGGTCAATGAAAATGTCCTGTCTGATGCCCGAGAAAGAGGCTGCTTCTCTGCTCCGGTTCGCACCCAGTTCGACTGCGGGCTACCAAGCGTACAACGGCCACTGACATTACCACCTTTAATTACAGGGCGAACCGCTCCGCTCAGCCGGGTTTGATTCCCATGAAGAGACCCGACAGTCAGACGGTGTTCCCCGGCTTGTCGGCGGCCGGACTGTGAGCAGGCTCTCCTCTGTAACCTCATTTCAGTGAAATGTGCCATTTTGTCACGTTAAAACTTTAAGCCAGGACTGCTGGAGGTGTGAGCCGGGACACGCTGCAGGTTCTCGGTATGCACCACCTGTCCACGCCAGTGTAAACGGACGGTTCTTCAAATTAACTTATACTTATTATTTTTTTAAGCTTTGGATTATAACCACAGAAACGGATCTCTGTGCGTGGATCCACAATGGGATCAGCGACCAAACTGGCCTTCAGTGTTTTCCTCATCTCCTGCTCCTCAGGTGAGTCTGCTGTCAGCTCGTACCTGGCAGGACACGGTGGGAGGAGCCTCAGCTGAGGAGCTGTACTGCTGCTGTACAACAAGTCATGGTATTAGTAATAATTAGTTAGAGCCTGCAGCTGACGGTTACCATCGTTATGGACTGGTCTGCTGATGCTGTCCTCCAACATTAGATTATTAGCTAATCTGATAACCAGAGAGACTGGAACCAGAGAATGTTTAGCGAATAATCTATTATTTTCTCAAAATAATTGATTATTTTTCTGTTGATAAGCTATGAAACAAACTCCCCAGAGCTCAAGTCAGTGTCTCCAGACGTCCTGTTTATGTGACCAGCTGTCCAAAACTCACACGTAGTCAGTTCACAGCTGAAATGGACAGTCAGTTTGTTCATTATCTGATCAACAGAAAATGAACCTACTATCAATCAGTTAATAATTGTAGGAATTCTGTCTTCCCTAATGAGATGTACGGTAGTAGCCCGTTTGTGGCAGCGTGCAGGTAGCTGCCGCGGTTTGGCACAGGTGCCAGGCATCAGTGGGTATGAGCTCTCTGCTCAGCTCTCTAAAATGGTGGCCCGAGTGCATGACGGCGACACAGCAGATCTGGTTGTGGTGATTTCGGTGGCATCCTGGTTGTGGCAGCGAATGAGGCTGGTGTCGGCTCTGGACGTCGCGTCCCCCTGCCACAGGAAGTGCCAGAACTACATGCCAGTGCCACCACCTGACCCAGGCCTTGCTGAAAGTTCTTGTTTTCGACAGCTTTGGATTCTTTTTAGGACATTTTCTTAAATAATTGGTTTAAAAATCAGGTTAGTGAAATGTGAGAACCACAGTGAGAAAAGCCTGTCACATGCTCACAAAGCTGACGTGTTTCAGTCAGTGGTACGGCTGAAAACCCTGAAGTTTAACAACTCCAAAGATAGCACATACCAACATGTGAGAGGACGGAACCAGAAAAGCGACTGCTCTGTTTTAATGTCTGACACTTCCTGCCGAATTTTCACAGTAAAGGTCTTGCAGCCGAGGCTTTTAATGTGACAGAATGTGTTTGGCGTGCATTAATAAATCAGCTGCACGGTTGCAGGAGAACATCTGGACACATGCTGCTGCTGCGGTAAAAACATCTGGATGAGAACCTGCAGCTTCACTGCCAGTTTTAGTTTCAGGTCAGGTTAGGGTCAGGGTCAAAGAGTGTCCTCACAAAGACAGAAGTATAAACGTGTGTGTGTTGTATAATATGTACGGTTGAATGAGTGATGCTGTGTGTGTGTGTGTGTGTGTGTGTGTGTGGAGCTCATACACATTTGATAAGAGCCTTCATATTTAAAGGACCACTGCACTGTTTTGGTTCAGTCCATTTCTCTGTGTGTCTGTGTTCGTCCAGCTGGTCTCATGGTTTCACTCTGTCTCAGCTGATTCAATCTGAAAGACATTAGAAACATGAAGAACAGTAGAAACAGCAGCATCTGTAGTGACAGCAGAGACAGTGGACACAGCAGAGGCAGTGGACACAGCAGAGGCAGTAGACACAGCAGAGACAGTAGAGGCAGTGGAGCTGAAATGTGTGGACTGGCTGCTGGTCCAGGCCTCAGTCTGAGTGGACAGTGTCCTCCTGCAGCTGGCTGAGGTGTCCTTTTTGCTGATGGACAGTCTGAGTGTGGGACTCTGGACCGGGTCATGCACCTTTTTCTTTTTCGCGGTTTTATGAACTGTTGCACACACGTGTGCGTCAGTGCTCCAGAGCGCCGCCATTTTATCTGCACATGTCGTTACAGATCTGCGGAGCGCAGCTAAACATTTTCATTGGCTGCACCGATGCACCTGTGTGTGTAGCGTTAAAGACCCGCCCCTGCTCTGCCCTGATTGGCTCTGAAACAGATATTCTTCTACTTTCTTAGCGTTAGCTTACACACGGCGTGAACAGTTATCAGCCTGATTGCTCTTTCTCTTCCCCACACCCTCTGCTCCTCCCTTACCGGTCCAGTTTACCCCCTGTGGTAGTTAGTCCTCAGATATTATAGTCAGTATCAGTGTGCTGCTTCAAGAACAGCATCACTTATTTAGCGAGAGGTTGTTACTGGGGCAAATCTACATTCTGTTTGCTTCATATTGACCTAATTTCTGCACCGTAGCAGTGTAACGTATCCACAGCTGCTTACAGCCAGCGTGCAGACAGCTGCACCACGCTCACGCTCAGTTCAGACGCAGGTTTTATTCTGTTACCCAGGCTTTCTACAGACTGCATCACCAAGCACTGGTTTCTCCACCGTTTCTACTGTGGTTTCTACTTGTGTGATATTGTACTGGAGACTCAGCCACCTCTTTCCATTCTGCAAACTCGTATTTCCCTGTGTGTTCTGAATTGGCTTCCTCTCTGAATTTGCAGCACGTTTCTCTTAGTGGAAATGTTTTGGGCCGCAGCAAACACTCATGGAAAAAAATGCACCTGTTGGGGTGCATTGTGCACATTATACCTCAGCGTATAATGAGCATAAAGTGCATTTAAGTTGGAAACTATCAAGAAAATAAACATTTACTTATCGAATAAAACAGATACCAGAACCAGTGACGTACACACAGCAATATGACCTCAAAGCATACCGCTAATTTAAAATGAAGAGAAATGAAAAACACTGCTGTGCCCGATGCACCTGTCCCCGTCCCTGAAAGGCCCAGCTCAGACCTGACGTATCAGCAGAGGTAACTGCCCTGTCCCCGGGGTAACTGCCCTGTCCCCGGGGTAACTGCCTGTCCCCCGGTAAAATCTGCGCTGGAAGAAGGATTCACTTCCTTTACTAAGTGAAAGTACCAGTGCAGTGATGTAAAGTGCTGGTTTGGTCCGTCAGACAGATGCAACATTATATAAGGCGTCAGTAGATTTAATAGATTGGATTTCTACTCCGACCCCGACGTCACGCTGCTGTCTGTCAAACGTCAGAAGGCAAAAAGGTTGGAATCAGCTTGTTAACCTTTAACAGTGTGTTGTATGTTAAAAGCTTTATCATATCATTACTGCGTAACAGGGTCCACGCCGCTCAGGGTCACCCAGCACAGGGAGAACCTGCAAACTCCACCCAGAAAAGCCCAGGGCGGAGGGTTGAACTCAGAACCTGGCTGCTGGTATTATGTTCTAAGTGGAATAAAAAAAAAGGTGAACCTGCAGAAACCCTGACGGAGAAACACCGTGGATGAGTCTGAGCAGAATTAAAGAGGCTCTCACCTGTCAGGTGACTTTTTGCTCTGAGCACGCTCAGATGTTTCCACAGTAAACAGTTCCGTTCATCCTTTGCCGTCAGCGTCAGCTCACAGCAAAGTCCACGTCCCGTCAACTTTACATCCTGACGTACAGTTTAGTGAAGTAAGCGTCGTGTGTGTCCCTCCTCGTGTCTCTGTAGAGGCCAGTAAGGAACTGAGTTAGTGGTAAATAGCAGCTTACAGAGACGACGTCCTCTCACCCAGCCCGGTCCTCAGCAGGAGGGTCCCGGGTTCACAGGGAGCTGTTTCTGCTGATCTGGGGTCAGACTCTGGCTCTCTGATCAGTTCACATGGATAACAGTGTGCGTCCACACTGTGACAGACTCTGTCTCCTCCTCAGGTGCCATCCTGGGTCGCTCAGAGACTCGGAAGTGTGTCCACTACAGCTACAGCCCTTCATCGTACTCTTCTCCCTCTGCGGCGTCGGAGGGCCGGGGGAACGTCAGCGGCGTGGTGACCTGCTCCGGGGAGAAGGATAAGAGGCTGCACTGCTTCGCCACCTGGAAGAACGTCTCAGGAGCCATCCAGGTGGTCAAACAGGGATGCTGGCTGGATGATGTCAACTGCTACGACAGGTAACTGCAGCAGGAGAGACGTATGGACGTCAGACCGACTGGTTCTGAGCCATACGTCAGTATAATATGATTTCTGTTTGCAAAGACCAAAGGTGTCTCTGTCTTTCTAATGTCTGTCTTTGGGCTTTTCTGAAAACACCACTGTCAAAGGCATCTGCACAGTTTGTGCACAGTACGTATGTCCACTCAGAGGACGTCGGTTAGTAGGCGGTCCTTCAGAGTGGCCCAGGACACATTTAGATACACACCGCTCGAAGACTGGCTGAGACCACCTCTGAATGTGGTTCTGTCGTCCTGGGAGCATTTGCACCTGTACTAGAGCTGTCCACTTGGGAGCATGACCCAAGACACGTTAATGCTCGAGCCTGGTTTTGTCTCTCTGTGGTGGTTTCACGTCTCTGTCATGGTTTTGTGTCTCTCTGTGGTGGTTTTGCGTCTCTCTGTCTTGGTTTTGTGTCTCTCTGTCTTGGTGTTGTGTCTCTCTGTGGTGGTTATGCGTCTCTGTCTTAGTTTCATGTCTCTCTGTGGTGGTTTTGTGTCTCTGTCTTGGTTTCATGTCTTTGTGGTGGTTTTGTGTCTCTGTCTTGGTTTCGTGTCTCTCTGTGGTGATCTCCTGTCTCTGTGGTGGTTTCGTGTCTCTCTGTGGTGATTTCGTGTCTCTGTGGTGGTTTCGCGTGTCTCTGTGGTGGTTTCGTCTCTCTGTCTTGGTTTCGTGTCTCTCTGTGGTGGTTTCGTCTCTCTGTCTTGGTTTCGTGTCTCTCTGTGGTGGTTTTGCGTCTGTCTTGGTTTCATGTCTCTGTGGTGGTTTTGCGTCTCTGTCTTGGTTTCATGTCTCTGTGGTGGTTTTGCGTCTCTGTCTTGGTTTCGTGTCTCTCTGTGGTGGTTTTGCGTCTCTGTCTCGGTTTCATGTCTCTCTGTGGTGGTCTCCTGTCTCTGTGGTGGTTTCGTGTCTCTCTGTGGTGGTTTCGTGTCTCTCTGTGGTGGTTTTGCGTCTCTGTCTCGGTTTCGTGTCTCTCTGTGGTGGTTTTGCGTCTCTGTCTCGGTTTCGTGTCTCTCTGTGGTGGTCTCCTGTCTCTGTGGTGGTTTCGTGTCTCTCTGTGGTGGTTTCGTGTCTCTCTGTGGTGGTTTTGCGTCTCTGTCTCGGTTTCGTGTCTCTCTGTGGTGGTTTTGCGTCTCTGTCTCGGTTTCGTGTCTCTCTGTGGTGGTCTCCTGTCTCTGTGGTGGTTTCGTGTCTCTCTGTGGTGGTTTCGCGTTTCTCTGTGGTGGTCTCCTGTCTCTGTGGTGGTCTCCTGTCTCTGTGGTGGTTTCGCGTCTCTCTGTGGTGGTTTCGTCTCTCTCTGTGGTGGTTTTGTCTCTCTGTCTTGGTTTCGTGTCTCTGTCTTGGTTTCGTGTCTCTCTGTGGTGGTTTCGTGCCTCTCTGTGGTGCTTTCGTCTCTCTCTGTCTTGGTTTCATGTCTCTGTGGTGGTTTCATGTCTCTCTGTGGTGGTTTCGTGTCCTTGCAGTGGACTCTCTGTGGTCCTGTAATGATTGTTGAGTCCAGCTGTGACGTGACGTCTTATGAACCGTCTCGTTGTTCGCTCGTCATCATTCTTTGACCTGAACGACTGGGACGAAGTTGGATTAAATTCTCTGTGATGTTACAGTGAAGTGAGTGAGAAGAACGAGTGACTGGGACGGAGCGAGGCGCTCCTGAGAGACGAGCAGAGTCCCGCAGCCCTGGGACACGTTGTAAACATGACTTGTCTTTCTTGTGCTGACAGGAGCGAGTGTGTGGAGAAGAAGGACGCTCCTGAAGTCTTCTTCTGCTGCTGCGAAGGCAGTTTGTGTAACGACAAGTTCCTCTACAGCCCCGACAGCAGCCCGCCGCAGATACCCAGTAAGACACGCACCTGTCCACCTGCTACACACCTGTCCACCTGCTACTCACCTGTTTGTCCTCACGTCGTCTTTCATCATCACTGTAGATGACGTCCAGTTGGTTCTGTATTTGTCCTGATGTGGATGAACTGCGTGTTAAACCTCTGCTGCAGTGTGATGTAACCGTATAAATCGATTGTGTTGCTGTTGTGTGTTTTCATAGCGACAAACAAGCCGGTGACGTCTCCGCCCCCGGTGCTGACCACTCTGATGTACTCGCTGGTTCCTTTCATGGTCATCACCGTCGTCGTCCTCGTCTCCTTCTGGATGTACCGACACCACAAGCTGGCCTACCCGCCTGTCCTGGTGCCCACACAGGTGAGACGCGTGGTGTGTGTTAATGATATGATGGACCATCGGTTTGGTCCACTCTGGTCTCTGGTCCTCTGGTCTTCTGGTCACACCATGAGGGGACGTTGACCTCTGAGCCGAGGACGGGATTCCTGTGCACGGGACGGGAGCACGGCAGCGTACATGTCTGAAAGTCTTTATCTGATCAGAGAACAGGTCCACTCACGTCCAGCTGTAGTGCTGTGGACACATTGAACAGAGCTGAGGTCCAGGTCCCAGGAACGCGGACATGTTTCCACTCAGCCGCTGTCCGTCACGTGTCTTCCTGTGTGTTTCTGCCTCTCGTGTCTGACTGAACTCTCTCTCTGCCTCTCAGCATGCCTTTCATATAATGATCGAGGTAAGAAGATCACGTGACCGTGGTTTCAGCTCCACTGGAGAATGCTTCGTTTTGTTTTTCAGTTTTGCATCTTGCTCGTCCATCTCCGGCCCGACACCGTTCTTCTTTTGAAAACACACCCGCCTTTGTTTCTCTGCTGCTGTGGTTTGTGTTTTTGTTTTTGTTTATGCTCTGTGATGGTGGTTGTTGATGTTTGTGTGCACTGATGGACGTGTCCATGTCCTCATCAGCAGATGATGTGCATGAAAGACTTGAATCTGTCAGAACCTGGGTGAAGTATGCGCTCAGTAGCACTGTGGACTCTGGGGGTGGGACAAACTGGACGTCGCTCTCAGTCCGTCTGCTGTTGTCTCTTCCTCCAGGACCCCGGTCCCCTGCCCCCGTCCCCCATCCTAGGCCAGAAGCCGCTGCAATTGCTGGAGATCAAAGCCAGGGGGCGCTTCGGCTGTGTGTGGAAGGCTCGGCTGCTCAGCGAATACGTCGCGGTCAAAATCTTCCCCATACAGGTCGGTTACCGTCGGTTACTGATCACTGGTCTGGAACCAGTCCACCACGGACGGAAGCCCAGCAGGTCCACAGAGGCCGTCAGCACAATCCAGAACATGTTTTCAGACTAATTCACTTCTTATAGATAGATAGATAGATATTTATTCATCCCTCAGAGGGAAATTGTTATGTTACAGCAGCAAGTAAAACAGTCACAAAAAGAAAGGAAAGGACAGTTGGCAGCACTTAGCAACTCTACAAAATACAGTGTAACAAAATATACAGACATAAAGAGTGAATGTATATATACATAAATATATATGACAAGAAAAATAACAATAATAATAAGATAAAAATTAAAATTAAAAAAATAAAAACAGGGAGGAGAATAATATGTACAATAATATATACAATGTTGTAAGAATATAATCTGTCAGGTGTGCAGTATGTACATTTATAATAGATAAATAGTTAGAGCCATGGTTCTCTAATGGTGATATATACAGTTGTGCAGCAGCGTATAGTTATGTACAAATAATATACATATACACATTCATATACACATATACACATAGTCGTAACAGTGAGCAGTGAACTCACAGCTGTGCTGAAGTGTTCATCTGTCACACAGAGGTGAGCTGTTGTATTGCAAACGGTCAGAATGATTTCCTGAACCGTTCCTTCCGACAGCGGAGCTGAATGAGTCTGTTAGAAAACGAGCTCCTCTGTCTCTGCAGTGTGCTGTAGAGGGGGTGTGATGGATTGTCCATGATGGAGAGCAGTTTATTCAGTGACCTCCTGTCCCTCACTGACTCAAACGTCTCCATGTCCTGACCAATGATGCTGCTGGCCTTACGGATGAGCTTGTTCATCCTGCCCTCTCCAGCACTGATGTTGCTCCCCCAGCAGACCACAGCACAGTAGATGGCACTTGCAACAACAGACTGGCAGAAGATCTCAGCATCTTGCTGCACACACTGAAAGATCTGAGCTTCCTCCAAAAATAGAGTCTACTCATCCCCTTTTTGTATACAGCATCGGTGTGGGTCTTCCAGTCCAGATTACAGTTCAAGTGGACACCTAAGTGCTTGTACTTTTCCACTGTCTCGACCTCCTCCCCCATGATGATTATGGGTCTGGGTCTGGCTGCAGTTCTGGTCTTCCTAAAGTCGACGACCATCTCCTTGGTCTTCTTGACATTTAGGAGCAGATGATTTCTGCTGGACCACTCCACGAAGTTATCCACCAGGTGCCTGTACTCTGAATCCTGTCCATCTCTAATACACCTACCACTGCAGTGTCATCAGAGAACTTCTGCAGGTGGCACGATTCTGTGTTGTACTGAAAATCAGAGGTGTACGGAGTGAACAGCAACGGTGACAGTACAGTACAGTGGGGCTCCTGTATCACTCACCACCACATCAGACAGGGAGCTCCCCAGCCGTACAAACTGAGGCCTATCTGACAGATAGTCAGAGATCCAGGAGACCATAGACGCACTGACACCCATCCCCAGCAGCTTCTCTTTCAGCAAAAGAGGTTGGACGGTATTAAAAGCACTGGAGAAATCAAAGAACATGATCCTCACAGTGCTTCCACTAACATCCAAATGAGAATGAGCTCGCTGCAGTCGATAGGTGACAGCATCATCCACCCCCACATGAGGCTGGTAGGCAAACTGAAGAGGGTCCAAATTAGGATTCACCTGTGGTCTCAGCTGCATTAGCACCAGTCTCTCCAGTACCTTCATAACATGTGATGTGAGTGCAACTGGTCTGAAGTCACTGGGCACAGATGGGACAGCAGTCTTAGGCACTGGTACCAGACAAGATGTTTTCCATAGCACTGGTATCCTTTATTACTTCTTATGTACTGGGACTGGTTCCAGTTCAAAACCAGTGTGAGATACTAAAACCTCCCCCAGTACTCCACCTCCCCCTGCTGTGTGTGTTTTCAGGCTTACAGAGCCTTAATCCCCCACAAGGCTGATCGGGTCCTCAGCCAATCAGCATCCAGTAAACCCAGCATGACCTCAATTGACCACACACACACACACCAAGTCCAAATGCTCAGAGGAGCTCACGACCTCTGACCTCTCTGTGCATTCAGGACAAGCAGTCGTGGCAGAACGAGTTTGAGATCTACAACCTGAACGGGATGAGACACGAGAACCTGCTGCGCTTCATTGGAGCCGAGAAGAGAGGGAGCAACGTGGACACGGAGCTGTGGCTCATCACGGCCTTCCACGACAAGGTGACACCTGACAGATGTTTCTACTGATCACCTGACCCTGATCACTCGATCCTGATTGTCTGATCTCTGATCACCTGATCTCGATCACTCAATCCTGATCGTCTAATACTGATCACCTGATCCTGATCACCTGATCCTGATCCTCTGATCCTGATCCTCTGATCCTGATCACCCGATCCTGATCACCTGATCTCTGATCACCTGATCCTGATCACCTGATCCTCTGATCCTGATCACCCGATCCTGATCACCTGATCTCTGATCACCTGATCCTGATCACTCGATCCTGATCGTCTGATCTCTTATCACCTGATCTCGATCACTCGATCCTGATCATCTAATCCTGATTGTCTGATCCTGATCACCTGATCCCGATCGTCTAATCCTGATCACCTGATCCTGATCCTCTGATCCTGATCACCCGATCCTGATCACCTGATCTCTGATCACCTGATCCTGATCACTCGATCCTGATCGTCTGATCTCTTATCACCTGATCTCGATCACTCGATCCTGATCATCTAATCCTGATTGTCTGATCCTGATCGGTCTCTGAGGTTCATCCATCTCTTCAAAGCGTCACCTGATGTGTTCTCCGTTCTGCGGTCTGTGTTCAGGGTTCTCTGACAGACTACCTGAAGGCCAACGTTCTCTCCTGGTCCGAACTGTGTCTCATCGCTCAGTCCATGTCTCGGGGTCTCGCCTACCTGCACGAGGACATACCTGGACACAAGGATGGACACAAACCCGCCATAGCGCACAGGTACACGCACAGACACAGACACATACAGGTGCATACACACAGGCGTGTAGAGACAGTCTTGTCAAAGAGGAGGTGTCACTCTCTGTGATTTTTCAGGGACTTTAAGAGTAAGAATGTCCTGCTGAAGTCCAACCTGACTGCCTGCATCGCCGACTTCGGCCTCGCTCTCAGGTTCGAGGCAGGAAAGTCTCCAGGAGACACCCACGGACAGGTGAGCTCAGTTTGTTAAAGGTTGGAGCCACTGATCTGATGTGTTAGAGTCCTGCTACAGGACGCAGACCAGCTGTGAATGTGTCCCTGTCCGTGTGTCAGGTGGGGACCAGGAGGTACATGGCCCCAGAGGTCCTGGAGGGGGCCATTAACTTCCAGAGAGATGCCTTCCTGAGGATTGACATGTACGCTCTGGGCCTGGTGCTGTGGGAGCTCGCCTCGCGCTGTAAAGCTGCTGACGGTAAGGAAGGGACATAAAGGCTGAGCGGAGAGAGTGGCATCATGGGACATAAAGGCCACGCAGTGACCAGCGGCGTCTCAGACGTGCTGCAGCAGACGCAGATATTATAGATTTTGACTTTAAAGTGACAGGATTCAGTTACCGCTCAGATCCGGGTCACGTGGTCTGCGTGCGTCTCTGCGTCTCTCTCTGGACTCTGATGGTTCCCCCCTCCCCCTGTCTCTGGTCCAGGTCCCGTGGATGAGTACATGCTGCCGTTTGAGGAGGAGGTGGGTCAGCATCCGTCTCTGGAGGACATGCAGGAGGTGGTGGTCCACAAGAAGCTGAGACCGGTGCTCAGAGAAAGCTGGCAGAAACACACTGTGAGTCTGACTACGTTACCCATAACGCACCTCTCTGTGCTCATTGTTAACCATCATCCTGTGGACTGCACGACGTATCGGTGTGTATGTGTGTGTCTCTGACCTGTGTTGCGTGTGCAGGGCCTGGCGTCGCTCTGTGAGACCATCGAGGAATGCTGGGATCACGAGGCCGAGGCCCGGCTGTCGGCCGGCTGCGTGGAGGAGCGGGTCGTGCAGATGCAGCGACAGACGAGCGTCACGGCGCCCGAGGAGATCGTCACGGTCGTCACCATGGTAACCAACGTGGACTACCCGCCCAAAGAGTCGAGCCTATGACGAGGCTCCGGTCCGGTCAGTGATGGAGCGCGGACTCGCCCGGTGAACGCTCCGCCTCTGAGCACGGGTCGGCGGTCAGGTGACCTCTGGCCGCAGGTGAGTCTCAGGCTGATGAGAAGCTCTTTGAACTGGACGCCAACCTCGCGGAGAGTCTGTCATCAGTTCCTGTTTTTTTTTACTACAAAATAAAAGACTTTCTACAGCGATGTGAGGATGAAAACAGTTTGTCAGATTTCAGTATAAAAGGACGACGTGCGTTTTTAGACTCATGCTGTGACGCCACGAAGGAACAGCCTCTGAACGTCGGCATCACTGACACGCGTGTCGGCGAGTCAGAGAGTGGAATAATCATGGATCCACACAGGAAGTGTTCTGTTCCATCAGAGGGAGAAACCGGAGGCGACCGTTCGATGCTCTGCTAACAAACACTGACGCACGCGGACCGTCACACACCGCATTCACATGAAGTGAATATAGCACATGCACATTCATGTCACAACACACGTCAGTAACGTGACCCACTCACAGTAAACACAGGAAATTAAAGCGAAAACAATTTATTCTTTAAATCAGTTCATTAAAACGGCGCCAAGTTAACGTGATGTCGACATGATGTCCAGTTTCTCCTCGTCAGAAACCAAAGAATCAGAACCAGTCAATCGGCTGATCAATCACACCAATAACTGATCAGCTGTTTGTCCCCAACAAATAAGATCTAACCTCTGAGAAGAAGAATCTGTCGGTGTGTCACGCTCTCCTGCTCCTCCTCCTCCTCCTCCTGCTCCTGCTCCTCCTCCTGCTCCTCCTGCTGCTCCTCCTTCTGCTCCTCCTCCTCCTCCTCCTCCTGCTCCTCCTGCTGCTCCTCCTTCTGCTCCTCCTCCTCCTCCTCCTCCTGCTCCTCCTGCTCCTCCTCCCTGTCAGTGGGCCTGTGGAGCCTCAGAATGATAAAATGTGATCAACTGTTTTCAAAGAAGTTGAAAATATAACTGCAGACATCAATAAGTCGAATTTTACCTTTTGTTATTTATTCACAAGTCCTGGAGGACGTGTATGTGCTGGTGAGACGTGGACGTGCTGGTGAGACATGGACAGCACGGGAAACATTTAGAAATTTAAAGTGAAGCTTTACTGAGTGAAACCAGAACAAAATTTTATTCTTATTCGTTTAAATCGTCTCAGGAAAGATGATTTATCTTTACATCAGCAGATTCTTCTTCACAGATTTTAAATCAGCAGTCACGTGTTGGACAGACAGACATGTTACATGTTACAGATCCTGCTTTGGTCACACGTGTCCTCCCAGGTCAGTGTTTTGCTATCAGAATCAGCAGCGGAGACAAACAAACATCCACATCAGGACACAGAATCTCCGCTGTTAGCCTCTAATGTTGTAATGAGACAGATCAGGACAGGACAGGACATCAGATTGTCCCGGTGCTTCTTCAGTCGAGCTGAGACGAGCCACCGACAGGGAGACGTTCAGGGACCTGCAGGAAATCTGAGCGCTCACCTGTCCGCCTCGCCGTGGTCCGGGTGAGGAGCGCGTCCCCGGACAGGACCGGGTGTGTCCTCTGAAATCCGATGAACCGTTTGTCCCTGTGACACGAAGCCAAACCCGTCACTGGTCAGAGGACGTGAATCCACAGTTTGTACAGATGAATGTTGTGATTTCAGCATGAGTTTGTTTTCTACGGACACTAAACGAAAAGAGACAGAAGTCCTTTCTAATGTTTATGACAAATAGATTCATGTTTATTTTATATGATGTAAACAAAACAATCCGAGCTCATTCATTTATGTTGAAAGCTCTGAACAATAACTTCCTGTGGAGGAAGGCGCGTGTGTGTGCGCGTGTGTTCGATACCTCAGACCTGCTGGTGCTCACCATGACATCATTATGACATCATCATGACATCGCCGCCTGGCGTCGATCAGACCGAGACGTGACCCCCGGAGACAACGCCCGAATGTCCCGGTGAAGAGCGGAGCCTGAGGACAGAGGCGTGGCGTGTCTTTAAAATGACAGAAAATAGTGAAAAATGCACGTGGAGCCATTTCACCGGTGACGGCGGCGTCAGTCATCAGGACGCAGACTCAGGTACAGGTCCCAGCTCGGGTCCTGGACCTGGACAGACTCAGTCCCTGTGATGGGAAACAGGACAAGTCCTAGAGACAAGTGTTGATTGATTAATAATCGATGTGAGTGTGGGCGGGGTCAGAAGCTGATTAAGTATTGATGTTTTAAACGTGACATTTTTCACTGTTCTCTGACACTTTATCAGTTTCAAGAAAGACACGTGACGCTGAGGACAGCGTGTCTCCGCCCTGGTGTCCACGGTTTTTTTTTTCTTTGGTGAATTCCTCAGTTCAGACCATGAATCTCTGACCTGCAGCATCAGAACATGAGTCACTGTGGAAACCAGAGCTGAAGCAGCGGGAGGCAGGTGAAGTGTCCATCAGTCCTCTTATGTCCGTTAGGTCCTGAATCTGTCCACGAGGCGTGGACTCGGTCAGGAGCTGCTGCTCTCAGCTCTGTCCTGAGCTCGGTGAGGACAGTGAGGACGCTGCTGGTCCAGTTCAGACTGTGTTAATCTGTTTGACTGGAAAATGTCCACAGAGCAGCAGAGTCCCGTCTGACAGGTGTGATGTTCACAGGTGTTGAATGGACTCACCTGCTGTTTTATATTTAATGTGAAAACCGATAAATGTTCTATTTATTTCAGTAAAACCCCCAAACTGGCGACAGACACCGCGGTGCGTTCACTGCCCGCCTGTCCGCGGTGGGATTTCTGCTTTCTGATGGGTTGTTGAATCATTGTACAGAAGAAAATGTTCTGCTGTTTCCCCTGAAATAAAGTGACGGCTCTGCACCGAGGCGGTTCTTCTGCTGCTGTTTCCTGTTTGTTTGAGGTGGAGGCAGATAATTTTTAATTCATCACGGGAGGAGTGAGAGCTGATGTTACCGACCGTGTAATGTCAGGGAGCACGACAGGGCCCTGAAGGCACCACACGCATCTCTCTCCGCTGAGCTGCTTGACCCGGTTCAGGATCGGGATCGTGGCTCCTCCGGCTGTGATTGTTCCATCTGCCCACCACGTGTCTTAGATCAGCGCAGATATAATATAAAAAGAAGCCAGAGAAACCCTCACACCTTCAGGTCAACAGTCAGTCAGAGAGTCGGGAATCACTTCATCAGACAGTGGATCTTTTTATTGGATATAAAATAAACCAGACGGGTTAAACATGACACGAGTTATATTTAATTTTTATATTTAAATCAATTAACAATTGGAAAATTTATTTACTACCAATTTATTTGTGTACTTTTATCCTAACCCTGCAAAACACTGTATATATTATAATCATTATAAAACTCACAGGTTATGTTGTGTAAAACAGTTCTGAAACTGCTCAGTAGGGGGCGCCACCTGTTCAGAACATGCATGAGCCTGGGGTATCATGTCGGGGGGGGGGGGGGGGGGGGCAGCTCTGTCTTTTATAGAATTAAAGCAGTTGCAGTGACTTTGCTCAGATTTGTGAAACCTAAAACTCGCCGCCGTGCGAGGCTTTAATTTTGGCGGATTTGAACTTCCTGCCGTGGAGCAGCAGCTTCCTGTTGATCCCAACATTTCATTTCACAGGTGTGAGGGAATATTTCTGAGTCTGCGCACATTTTTATCCAGACTCAGGCTAAATGAGTTCGTTTCCCTGCGTATTAATTATCTCTGTTTATTTCCACACCGCGGCTCAGCAACGATTTAAAAACTTTATTGAACTGTTCCAGGAGCTGCGCTCGCACCTTCTTGTCTCGCGTTTTTTTTTTTTTTTTTTTTTTTTTTTAGGAGCGCCGCGGTGGCTGATGGGATCGCTACGCCGCTGGTGTGGACATGTCCGCCATGTTTTCCGCGGCGCAGGGAGAGGAGCAGTCCGGAGAAACGGCCCCCGCGTCCCGTTAAACCCGCACGCCGATGAGTCCTCCCGCCGGTTCCTGGACCGCCGGACACCGGTGAAGCCCGCTGCGGCGGACCGGAGCGGATTCACGTCGGCGCCGGTGCGGGTGTGTGGCGGGATTTCGCGTTTCCTTCGGATTGTCACCGATTTGGCGCAAACAATGAGTAAACTCTCGTTCCGGGCGCGAGCGCTAGACGCCGCCAAACCGCTCCCGGTTTATCGCAACAGGGACCTGCCGGACCTGACCGACTGCGTGTCCATTAACCGGGCCGTCCCGCAGATGCCCACCGGGATGGAGAAAGAAGAAGAGCTGGTACGGACATGTTCTATTTTACAGTGTGTGGCTGTTAGCGTTAGCGCTGCGCCGCGGCGGGATTCACGACGTGTTTACGTAGCGTTCCGTCCGCACGCCGTGCACAGGAAGCAGACCTCGTTCCGGCATACGAGGATTACGTAGGCGTTACGTACGGCGTACGCTGTTAGCGTAGTGGCGGTTAGGCTCGGGCGCTCTCTGTGGCTGTGACGTTCAAGTTTTTACGTAGTTCTCATGGCAACGGGCGACGCAGCGCGTGCCGTGTCCATGCCCGGCGCTCCAGTCTGCTGCCGGTAGTAACGGAAACACGCCGTGATGATGCCGTGGCCGAGCTCAGAGAGGACAGTCCGTCCACACGGGGACAGCCGTCAGCTGTTTACACGGAGCGAGACCGAAGAACCCGGATGTTCTGTGACAGATTAGATCCGACCAACCCAGCGTTTTATATTCACAGCTGTCAGCTGACTTGTCAGCTGACTGATTGTCTCAGAATGTGAAGGACATGAGAGTTTGTCCACACACCTGATCAGTCACATCACAGTCAGAGTCTTCCAGGTTGTCTTCAGGTAAAGTGACATGTCCATGTGTCCCTGCGTTCTGACAGTGACTCACAGCAGGACATGTCACCCACTGTTCATTCATCTACCAGTTGTTTTACACGCTGATTATTTATCGTCTGTGAAACATCGAGGACCTGTTAGAGCTGATGCGTGTGAAACACGTGATTCGTATCATGTGACGTCCTAGCCGTAGTTTTTGTTCAATCACTGGAAAGACAGGACCCGGGGCGGGTGGTGAACGGGTGGTGTTGATGTGTGTTTCTGCTTGTGTTTCAGGAGCACCACCTGCAGAGGGCCATTTCAGCCCAGCAGGTGTTCAGAGAGAAGAAGGAGAACATGGTGATCCCCGTGCCTGAAGCAGAGAGTCACACCACCTACTACGACCGTCTGTACAAAGGAGAGGTCCGAGTTCCCAAACAGCTCATCCACATACAGCGTAAGTACAGTGCTTCACCCTGACCTGCGTCTGTGTTGCGCCTGTCTGCAGCACTGTCTTGACGTTATGCTCTTCATGTTTAAAGTGTCCCTTGTCCTCGTCCTGTGTCCCTATGAGTAAAAGCTTCAGCTCAGTACAGACGTCCACAGGCTGGCGTCCCATGAGTCGGTGGTTCGTCTGCCGACGGCCGTTAGCTGGCGTCGGACTGGTATCCGTACCATGTGCTGTGTGTGCTAATGTCTGCACGTATGTGCTCTGCGTGGTCCTGCAGCTCTGAGTCTGGACCAGGAGCAGCCGGACTACGACATGGACTCCGAGGACGAGACGCTGCTCAACAGACTGAACAGGAAGATGGAGATCAGACCTCTGCAGTTTGAGACCATGGTGGACCGACTGGAGAAGGCGAGCACACACCAGGTAACTCTGAACACACACCATGGTGGGGGTATAATGCAGAGACAACAAGCTGGAACTGAAGCAGGCAGTGAAAACAGTTTTTATCAGATAGAGGGGCCTCGGCCAGGATCCGGGGACCGGGTCGGGATCCGGGGCCTGGATCAGGATCTAGGTGATTAATCCACCATCAACATAGTGGGTGATTGATTTCCTGGTAGTTGACGCTGCTCAGGGAGTTCTCACAGACGCCACACCTGAGACCAGCCGTCGACTGACCTCTCTTGTTTTGGCTCCGGTTTCAGCTGGTCTCTCTGTCGGAGGCGAAGCTGCTGCTGAACGAGGATGACTACCTGCTGAAGTCGGTGTATGATTACTGGACGAGGAAGAGGAAGAACTACCGGGGCCCGTCACTGATTCCACACATCAAGCAGGAGAAGAGAGACGGATCCACCAACAACGACGCCTACGTGGCCTTCAGACGCAGGACTGAGAAGATGCAGACGAGGAAGGTCAGTGACACTTTCATCTTCAGCTTCACAAAAAGACTCTGACTGTAAACGTTCGCCAACAGCTGACGTTTTGGTTTTTCCTCAGAACCGTAAGAACGACGAGGCGTCGTACGAGAAGATGCTGAGGCTGAGGAGGGAGTTCAGTCGGACCGTCACCATCCTGGAGATGATCAAGAGGAGAGAGAAGTCAAAGCGAGAGCTGCTGCACCTCACCCTGGAGATGGTGGAGAGGAGGTGAGGACGGGGGAGGAGGTTCACACATGTTGATACACTCACAGCCAGTAAATCTGTGAACACAGTCTTCATCGCTGCTGTCTTCGTTCAGGTATCAGATGGGAGACTTCAGTGGAGACATCCTCAGAGAGGTCTCACTCCCCCTGGTGGACAGACCAGCGTACAGCACTTCAGTTACTCTGAACAACGGGAACAGACACAAAGCTGACGTCAAGAACAAGGTACTGGCTCTGAACACACATCTGTCTGTCCCTCTGCACATCTGTCTGTCTGTCTGTGTTTCGTCTTTCGTGGGACGGTCCCTCCGCCCCCTGACAGTACACTCATCACCTTCATCCTTCCTCAGTATAAAATACCCAGACTGAGAAAAAGTTATGTGACTGGACTGTGAGACAGATGCTGATCAGGTTTTGTCTCAGGGGACCAACAAAAAGTCCGGCTTCCTGTCCACGTGAGACCAGAGGAGATTCAGACTCTTCAGCGTTTCTGTCTGTCTGTATTTCCTCCGTTTCAGACGCAGAAGACGCAGGAGTCCGTTAGAGAAGAGCTTCCCTTCGACCTGCTCAGACCAAAGAAGAAGAACGTCAGACGGGACAGGCCTTGTCCTCCGCAGAGACGTCCCGGTCGAACCCCCGGGCCCTACACCGTCAACCAGGCCGACATTAAACAGTACGACTTCCACAGCTCGGGAGAGGACGACTGTCCACCGCCACCACTGGTCAGAACCACACCCGTCACGTTGCTTACTGCCATAATCCATCTGTGATACTGATGTAATGTCTCACGTTGTTCTTGTGTCTCCTCAGTCTCCTCCGTCCTCGGCCGATGAGGAGAATAACCCTGACGGAGCGTTCGTCTTCAGGAGGAAAGCTGGCTGTCAATATGTCTCTGTGAGTTTCATCCTGTTTCTGTACGAGCAGATCAGTGATCCACCCACAGCTTCACCGCATCTCCGTCCGTCCACCGTCCACACCGTAAGGTTCAGGACGGTGGCACATGTTCTGTTCTTCAGCCTCCGAGCATCAGCACGTTCCGTCTCAGCTTTAATCTGAGTAGATTTACGCCAACACCCAAAGGATTGTGGGATATATGACCCCTCTAACACACGGGGAGAAGGGTTTACGGCTCTGATGTCACACATGAAGTCGGACTGCAGCTTCAGGACAAACAGGACATTCCCTGGTGATTCTGTCCCTGGTCTTCACTGCTGTCTCCGTTCTGCTCAGATTAAAGCTGAGGCTGAAGCTCAGCTGTCCCCACACCTGGACTGTCCTGCTGCTGTCTCCACACACAGGACGTGACTGGTCTGTGACATACGACGCACAGATGTCGCTGAATAAGACAAACTTTATTCGTCACCTTTAACATTTACAGCAGTCTCTGTACCTGTGTCACAGTCTTTTTGGGACTGTCTGTGCACAGCAGCTCAGCAGACGGGCACTGTCCAGGGAAGACAGGGAATTTTATCCTTAACCAGCGCTGCTGATACTCTGCGCGGTGTATTTGTCCACAGAACGTGAACAGAGGACCTGTCCTCTGAGGACATGCCCCAGACATCAGGTGCTTTCTTATATTAAGCTCTCTGTGTGTTTGTTTCCGAAGCCTCGCTCAGAGCAGACGGGTGGAGATGATCGTCCAGAGCTCCTCCCCCTGTGTCTCCGTCACTCTCTGACCGAGCTGTCTCTGCCTCCTCATTGGATGGGACTGAGCCGCCGCAGGATTGGACGAGGGGGCAGGTAAACGCTGACCCACTGATGTATGAGCCTCCATTAATCTGTAATCTGGACGGGAGTGTGTCCTTTTTACTGGTAGGCCAGTTAAAGACGTTTCCTGTTGATGGTTTTAGTGGTGTCAGACTGGTTTTTCTGTTCCACCCTCTCTAACCTGTCTCATGTCTTCCACTGTGAGCAGGGTCATCCTGGACAGAGCGTCCTCAGTTTTGGATCAAGTCCTGAAGCAACTGGACTCAGCACATCCAGTCTTCAGGACCAGTACCTGTGTCCACTGGGATCGCCCAGTAACTCTGGACCGGAAACCTTCCCCGGCTTCAGGAATCCCCCTCCCCTCCCTGACCGAAGTCCTGAACAATATCCAGAACCTGAGAAGGTTCTGCTTCAGACGCCGACGCCCTCAGGACCGAGGACATGGGGTCAGAGGGACGACGGGGTTCGCAGCGGACAACGGCGGATTCGTCTCTTGTCCGTCGGCTGAACTCGGCTCTGCGTCAGGTGAGTAGTCAGGACGGCGTCCTACGTCAGCAGGTCGATCGCCAGCTGTGGACGAAGGATTCACTCGTGTTGTTTCTGTGTGAACCAGCAGGGGGCATCACAGAGGAGCAGTACCACAGCCACCAGCAGCAGCTGGTCCAAATGCAGAAGCAGCAGCTGGAACAGCTGCAGCTGCAGAACAGCACAGCTGCAGCCCGACACATGGCACTGCACACGGCACAGGTAACACACAGAACAGGTAACACACACCCACACCCACACCTACACCCAGACTCAGACCCAGAACCACACCCAGACCCACACCATCGACTGTATAAGACATGGACGTAGCACCCGTGACGTCACCCAGTCGGCTGCGCCATCTTGGATTTTAGTGGGAGTGTACTTTCCATATTTGGCGGAGAGGCGGTTACTCTACGGGTCAGCCGGCCGAGAACCCGCCCACTTAGCTCGGAGCAACCGAGCTAGCCTAAGGTTAATCAGCTAATCGGCTAGGCTAACAAGCTAAGCGGCAGCTACACGCAGCTACATCCACCACACGACAGTCCCCGAGTCCGACCCAACTAGCTCGACCCCGTGTAACCGCGACACAGAACATACAACAGAGATCATAATGTTGCTGCTGTGTTTTAAACATGACTGTTTCAGATAGAGAGGTTTTAGGTGGTTTGGGTTCTAGCCTGTTATTTAACTGTGAAACAATCATTATTATTGGATATTGGATTATTGGATGTAGCCGCCTAGCCCAGCCGATGCTTTAGCAAAGAGCTAACTGCCAGTGCCTGTCTATGGAGCTGTCACTCAACGTAACCACGCCCTAATTTATTAAGCCTAAATAACACTAAAACGGTTGTGGTACAAAAAAATTCACCCCCCCCCCCCCCCCCCCCACAGTGTTCACGGAGGTGGAAACTATCAATAGAGACCAAAAACAAAAAATGTACCAGGTTGTAAATATGTATATGTTCATATAAAGTTGGCTATTTTAACATGGGGGTCAGCGGAGAATTGCTCACTTCTGGAGCCAGCCCCCAGCGGCAGCCGAGGAACTGCAGCTTTTTGAATGTGGAAGTGATCCTCACTGCTGAAACCTACAACTGCCCCCTTGACCCACACCCACACCTGATCCCAACCTGAAACACGTCTGAGTCTTCAGACATCCCTTTGAAGGTGTGAGGAGCAGAAACATGTCCTCACAAAGACACAAGACATACGTAGACACGCAGATAGATCTACTGTACACACAGATGTAAATGTAGAAAATATCTACACAACACGTAACACAGAGCACATTAACACACACACACAGTCACAGTGTGCTGATGTGCTGTCCTCGTTTTTCCTGGACTGGTTTCCAGTTCTCCCGGTCAGGTGAGTCCGGTTCGAAGACTCTGGACTCGGCTCGCGCTCAGTTTGCGGCCTCTGCGGTGATCAGCGCTCCTCCGCCTCCTCACGCTCGCACCGACAGTGACATCAAACCCTACAAGACCAGTGTGAACGGAGTCCATCCCTCAGGTGAGCTACCTGAACTCTGAGCCTCGCAGAGGAAACACACACACTGCTGAGAACGTGTCACATGTAAACAACATACAACGTGACTGAAGGTGACACTCAGCCTCCTCCTCCTCCTCAGGTGCCTCCAGGCCTCCGTACTCCACCTCTCTCAGCAGGTCGGGGCTTTCAGCTCGGGGGTCGCTGTCCTCCTGTCCTCCTTCCCCTCAGTCTCTCCCCAACCAGAGGAGCCAGGTGTGGGCCGTGTCCCCTGCCCAGCCCCACGCCACTCGGCCCTCTGCTCCGCCAGCGTCTGCCTTAAAGCTCGCCACTGTCGCCGCCAGCCTCGACCGGGTGCCCAAAGTCTCCACCGCCAGGTAAACGCACACCTGTCCAGGTAAACGAGACCACATACATCTGAACAGCTCAGTTTAAATACTTAAGAAAATGATTAAATTAAAATTTAAGAATATGGGATCAGGGGAGTTCTTCATTAGGGGATGGTTCAGGGCTCACCTGGGGTCGGGGGTCAGGGGTTAGCTGAACAGAAACCCGGCTGGATGAATGATCGCAGCCTCCAGCTTCTCAGAGGCCTTTAAATTAGACCGTTCCAGGACAACCTCTTTTATTTTGGTGGAATTCCACTTCCTTCCCAGCTTCCTCGGCACCCGCACACAGCTCGGTGGACAGCGGCGCAGATCCCGGTCCGATCTGGGTTTATCTGGTCTGCTGTTCCTCTCGGAGGAAGTGATGTCATCCTCACTAACGGCCTATCGGATGTGTTTTTCCTCACAGAGACTCCAATGAGCCGGAGAGACACCTGAGCAGGCTGTCGGAGACCACGCTGCCCATGGAGGTCACATAACACCGTATCCCATCAGCCCCTGCTCCCTCTCAGTGTCTGACCGGTGAATGTGACCCGCCCCAACCTCCGCAGCGAGAAGAAAATGGCGTCTGAGCAGAAGCTGAACGTTGTGTTGATATTGTTGTAATTATTGTTGTACAGTTTGTAAATGTCTCTCATGTAAAATAGTTTTTGTTTCATCAGTTTAGTTTCTGAGGCAGGTAACCATCATGTGACAGCAGCATCCACTCTGATTGGTCTGTGAGGACTCTGTCTTCGCTCTGGTTGGTCTGTGAGGACTCCGTGTCTTCGCTTTGATTGGTCTGTGAGGACTCTGTGTCTTCGCTCTGATTGGTCTGTGAGGACTCTGTGTCTTCGCTCTGATTGGTCTGTGAGGACTCTGTGTCTTCGCTCTGATTGGTTATTTATTTTTCATGTTTACTTTTTGTATTTCTCCTAAAAAAAACTCTTCACTTGTTTTGTTTTTCCAGAGATGGAAACTTTGATTTGGCTTCAGACTGAAACGATGTTTTTTGTGACCTGCATCTTTGTACCCGGGTTTATTTTTTATTTTGATTTTGAAATGTTACCGGATCTGTCCACGGCCTTCTGATCACCGAAACCCTCGTTAAAATAAAATCTGCATCTTGTACAGAGACGTGCTTCTGCCGCTGTGACAGAAAGTTTTTTATATGATGAGACGAGCGTGAAGCTCTGGCCTGTTTCACTCTGGGTTTTATTCTTCAGACGTGATCGTGTAGAGAAGTGTTCAGCTGCTGCAGCTGAAAACACATGAATAAGAAGTGGACACGGACAGACGGCTGCTTCTTTCTGTCCAACACCGTTTAGACCAGAGCTCAAAAATCCATTCGCTGGTTTTTAACAGCAACACCAACTTTATACTGCACAAAGTTTCTCTGATAACTTCAGTGATGATGATGATGATGATGATGATGAAGGTCAGAGGTGGAAACCCAGCAGGACACGGATTCGAACCAGCTCCGCAGCAGCATCACAACCATCCAAACAGGTGTAGTATCTGTTCTTATCTCCTGTAAGATGATCACGGATTAAACCGGTTTTCAGGAGCTGGAGACGGAGCTCGCTCCACGCATTACCCGTCTGTCCTCCCTTTGTTTGCTCAGACAGAGGAAGGACTCCATGTCCCATGATCCCTCGCGGCTCCGTGGTCCAGGGTGGACCTGTGCGAGGTGGGAGTGTTCAGTCAGTCCATCAGAGTCCCGATGGAAAGACGCTGACCGGGTTCAGACCTTCATCAGCACCGTTCTCTGGCTCCTGTAGCGGATTCGTTTCCCTGAGGGACTCGGCGGATGATCCGGACCCGGTGAACCGGACCGAGCCTCTGTCCTCCCCGGTGTGTTTCTGGCTTTCTGCTCCGTGTTTACCGGACGGCGGCGGCGGCGGCGGCGGTGATGATGGTGGACGCGGCGGAGTGCGGGCTGTGCGGGGTGAAGGTGATGTGTCGCTTCAGGCCGCTGAGCGACGCGGAGCGAAGCCGCGGAGACAAATTCGTCCCCAAATTTAACGGAGAGGACACGGTGGTGGTGGCGGTGAGTCCCGAACCTTTCAGCCGTCTGTCTTCACCGATGAGACCGGGTGGGGGGGGTGGGGGGCAGTACACACCCTCTGTCCATCCGTCCGTCCGTCTGCAGCAACAATAGAAACATCAGGACACAAACGGAAACGTGACTCAGCTGAAACCGGTGCTTCTGGTGATTTCTTGTGTTTTTACTCGCAAATATTTAGACAAACGTTTATTTTATGTCTGAAACCAACAATAATTTTTATTATACATCAGATGTCTGTCCCTCAGAGACGCTGAGACCGCGGCGCAGACTGACACGCGCTCAGAGGCAGTGTCCTCTGATCTGAAGCTTATTCCAGATTTATGCAAACAACAAAGCTCATTATGCAAATGAATGGAGAAAATAATCAACGGACCAATGGACAGGTTGATCAATACGCATCATCACGTGAGCAGCTCGTGTATTAAACCTTCATCAGATCGGACTGATCGAGTCTTCGTCTCCTGTTTCCGTCCAACGCTGCAGAAACACGAACATCTGAACTGTGGGTTTGTGAAGGTCACGTGACTGTTCCAGTTTCCTCCAGTTCATCATTTATTCCTCAGGTTTCAGTCAGAGGACACACACACACACACACACACAGTGTACCTATAACAAACATAATGAATGTGTCCTCGTTGCGTCTCTAACGAGACGTTTGTCTGAGCTTCAGGTTCAGAAGCTCTGGCAGAGTTTTCAGAATAAAAGACCCACTCAGAAACTCTAAGGTCGGGTTTAACGATCACGCAGCTTCAGACGTCGTTAGCTGCTTCTGTCCCTGCTCCTGTCCCTGTCCCTCACACAACAAACAACTCTGAGCCCAGTGCTGAATTTTAATCAGAACATTTCGACCCTTTACAGGGTTAAATGAGTCCAGATGACACCTGAGACGTGTCCAATGTTTGTCCATCGACTGGACCCTGAAAACACAGAGGGGTGATTTTAAATCTTTGTTCCTCCAACGTTTAAACCGTTTTTCAAAAAGAAATCCTGTGTGTCTGTGTGTCTGTGCACCTCGCATCATCCTGCAGCAATCACCTTTCTTCCATCTGATTGGTTCTGTCATCTCTCCCACTGGGATGCAGTTACCGTGGCAACAGGCGTCTCAGTAAAACATCAGGGTCGGTGAATCTCAGCTGAAGCTTCAGAACAAACACACGAGATCAACTAACCCGTCCTGCAGTTTGTCTCTTCATCTCCACAGACCTGCCATCATCCAGCTGTCCACCAGATGTCCTCAGACTGCCTCACCCATCCACACACCTGCTTCCACTTCTCATCATGTCTTCTGCTTTACCTGTTTCCACATTTCCCCTTTGTGTTGGACTCTGTGTCCCTGCTCGTGGGTCGGGGTTTGCTGTCTGCTCGCCTGGCTCAGTCTTGTGTCCAGTGTGTCCTGCTCTGAGCCTGAATGTGTGTGGACACTGTCCACAGATCAGTGTGATCAGACCGGAAACGTCCACAGCACAGTCGGGGACATTGAACTCGTCGGTTCTGTGTCGGACAGTTTGGAGTTCCTGGAACAGAGTTGTTAAAACACAGACTTTTATTTTGACAGTGTGTTTCCTGTGTTTCAGGGGAAGCCATACGTGTTTGACACGGTCCTCCCTCCGCACACTGAGCAGGTACAGGTGTACGACACCTGTGCCAGACAGATCGTCAGAGGTCAGTTCAGCTGATTGTGTGTGTGTGTGTGTAGATCTGTAAAGATATTTTCCATCGTTTGTGTGTGTTTCAGATGTGTGTGTTGTGTGTTTCAGGTGTGTGTGTTGTGTGTTTCAGATGTGTTGTGTGGATATAACGGGACCATCTTTGCGTACGGTCAGACGTCGTCAGGAAAGACTCACACCATGGAGGTTTGTCTGATTCTGTTTCAGTGAAACTTGAATAAAGTTTTGACTTTGAATGTGAGACAGGTTAAAGTTCTGTCCCCGTTCTTCCTTCTGCAGGGGAAGCTGCACGACCCCCGACTGATGGGAATCATTCCTCGCATTGCCAGAGACATCTTCGACCACATCTACTCGATGGACGAAAACTTGGAGTTTCACATCAAGGTGATGTGATGAGTCAGAGGAGGCGTGGCTCTGACAGCCGCCGCCGTCATTTTTATTTCTTCTGCATTGTAAGAAATTTAGTTTGTTTTCGGTGGCGTCCAAAAGTCTGAGTCCACGACCGAGATGCTTCCAGAAAGACAAACGACGAAATGAGACAAACTCTGCCTGAACACGAAGAGTTCAATCTGATCTGGGATCAGTCGTCCTGTTAGAAACCGGTGATGCGTTCACTGACCCGCCTGCTCTCCATATGCTCACTGTTCACCTGCTGCTCTGCTTCCTGTGTGTCTGTGTGTGTCTGTGTGTGTGTGTCCGTGTGTGTCCGTGTGTGTGTGTGTCTGTGTGTGTGTGTGTGTGTGTCTGTGTGTGTCCGTGTGTCTGTGTGTGTCCGTGTGTGTGTCTGTGTGTGTGTGTGTCTGTGTGTGTCTGTGTGTGTCCGTGTGTCTGTGTCAATGTGTGTGTCTGTGTCTGTGTGTGTGTCTGTGTGTGTCCGTGTGTGTGTGTGTCCGTGTGTGTGTCTGTGTGTGTGTGTTTCTGTTGGTTACATAGAAATGATCCATTTCAAACTCGTGTTGGATCCAAAGAGTTGCTGCATAATGTTACAGCTGCTGTGTCTAATGAAACCTGTCTCTGTCTCTCTCTCTCTCTCTCTCTCTCTCTCTGTCTCTCTGCAGGTCTCTTATTTTGAAATCTATCTGGACAAAATCAGAGACTTGCTTGATGGTAAATATATTTCTAAATATATGTAAAAGAAATGAAACATCTCTAATGTTGATGTTGTTAAACATCAGTTCAGCTGCTGCTGTGACTGACGGGATTTTCTGTTTCAGTGTCAAAGACAAACTTGTCCGTACACGAGGACAAAAACAGGGTTCCCTATGTGAAGGTATGTGACGTGTAGCGTGGTCAAACAGCCCGTCTGTCCTGCTGCGTCTGCTCCGCTGTAACACTGTGCTTTCGTCTCAGGGCTGCACGGAGCGTTTTGTCTCCAGTCCCGAGGAGGTGATGGACGTCATCGATGAGGGGAAAGCGAACAGACACGTCGCCGTGACCAGTGAGTCTGGGACTGTGCTGCCACACTGCAGCTGGTTTTAGCTCTTCTTGAACGTGATTGGCTGAGGACGTAGCGCAGGTTGTCCGCTGATTGGACGTCTGGTGGTTCAGTCCCAGGCTCGTCCGGCCCGATCGTGTGATTCCTCTGTGTTCTTCCCGCAGACATGAACGAGCACAGCTCTCGCAGCCACAGCATTTTTCTGATCAACATCAAGCAGGAGAACGTGGAGACGGAGACGAAGCTGTCGGGGAAACTTTACCTGGTCGACCTCGCCGGCAGCGAGAAGGTCACGCTCTGTTACTCGTCCATTTCTGTTTTTGTGTTTGTATTTTTTGGCCTTTGTAGTTTTCCTGCTAACTTCGGTTGGGGGTTAGAAGTGTAGGAGTGTGTGTAGGTGGAGTGTAGTACGGTGGTATGTTTCAGTTCTGGGCAGCGATCATCTGTTACAGGTGAGAACAAGTTGCCGTGTTGTGTGGGCATTGTGGGGATTTTGTGTCAGGGTATCCATTCCTTCGGACAGAATTTGTGGTGTGGAAAACGATTCGCAGCCTCGGCTACAGTGCTGCAGAAAGTCCTCCGAAAATCCTGCCGTGTAGACAGAGCGAGCATCTGCCACAAGGAGAGCAAAGCACACGCTACTATCCACGACAAAACACGCTAACACCAGTTACACGCTAACACCAGATCGCACGGACGAGCAAGAGTCGGAGCTTTTCCCTCTAACTGTAAAGTAGCAAACCTTCTGCTTTGTGTTCAGGCGGCTGCTAACTCCTAACTCCTAACTCCTAGCCCCTAATGCTACAAAGGCCAAAAAGCAGAAAACAAAAACAGATAAACACAAACACAGTGAAGAACTCACTTTGTATTTGATCATTAACAGATGCCGAGTTGTGGTTCGTGTTCATTGAACTTTGAGTTTGATCTGTGAAATCATCAAACACGGATGACTCCGTGTTCCCTGACACGTGTGATGATGATGCTGTCGTTGTTCAGGTCAGTAAAACCGGAGCGGAAGGCTCCGTGTTGGACGAAGCCAAGAACATCAACAAGTCTCTGTCTGCTCTTGGGAACGTTATCGCTGCTCTGAGCGAAGGAACGGTGAGTCTCTGCGTCGGTTTAATGTTGGAGAACATCACTGCTTCATTTGATCACAGTTCCTGTAGCTTTTTTTGAAACCGGTAATTTTGACATGTAGATTTACAGAATCACAGGTGGATCACAGTGGAGGCAGACCAGCCAGAGCCCGGTCCTGCTCGGTCTAACTCTGCTCTGTAGGAAACGTGTGGACTCAGCATGTTGTTGTTGCTGTGTTTGCGTATTGATTGTCTGTAGAAAACCCACGTCCCGTACAGAGACAGCAAGATGACCCGAATCCTTCAGGACTCTCTGGGAGGAAATTGTCGAACTACCATCATCATTTGCTGCTCGCCATCGGTGTACAACGAGGCCGAGACCAAGTCCACCCTCATGTTTGGACAGAGGTACTTATCAAAATAAAAGACCCCAGTTAGTGAGCGACTTAGTCGCCAACTCTAAAAGTTCAGAAGATTGAAGAATTTGTTGTCATATTCACAGCAGGTCGCACTGCGAAATGTTAGACATGAAGTTACTTAGACCATACGCTGTGTGTTTCAGAGCTAAAACCATAAAGAACACAGTGTCTGTGAACCTGGAGTTGACAGCGGAGGAGTGGAAGAAGAAGTACGAGAAGGAGAAAGAGAAGAACAGGAGTCTGAATGTCACGATCCAGAAACTGGAGAACGAGCTGAAACGCTGGAGGAAAGGTGAACAGCAGAGAGTCTGTATTCATGTTACAGAGCCGCCTGCTGGGGACGCCAGCTCACCTGCGTTTGATTGGTTGAAGCAGCGTCACGGCTCGGTTTTTAGCGGTGACCCTCCCAAACCTTTCCCCAGGTGAGTCTGTACCTGTTGAGGAGCAGCTGAGCAGCAGAAACAAGAAGAGCAGCGGTGAGACGGCGGCAGTGATGGACAGCTCGGCCCTGCCCTCCGTCCCTATGTCTGACGAGGAGAGGACGCAATACGAGACGCTCATCACTGACCTGTACCAGCAGCTGGACGACAAGGTGAGTCCCATCTGGACCAGCTCAGAGCTTAAATCTGTGAGACGGTAAAATCTGCTGCTTCATGTTTCAGGATGATGAGATCAACCAGCACAGTCAGACGGCTGAGAAATTCAAACAGCAGCTGGTCGAACAGGACGAGGTGAGTTTCACCTGAGTGTGAGTGTAACCATAACCCGCCCCTCCACCTACTGACAACCGCTCCGCCCATCCAGCTGTTGGCGTCGAGCCGCCAGGACTACGAGCGTCTGCAGGAGGAAGTGTCCCGGCTCCAGAAAGACAGTGACTCAGCCAAAGAGGAGGTGAAGGAGGTGCTGCAGGCGCTGGAGGAGCTAGCTGTCAACTACGACCACAAGAGCCAGGAGGTGGAGGACAAGAACCGCTGCAACGCACAGCTGAATGAGGAGCTCGCGCACAAAACCGTGAGTGCACATACAAGAGAAGGGTCAGGGTGGTGGGGTGGGAAGATGTTGGGGTCTGGGGACGACTGGTTGGACTCCCATCCACAGTCGTCCACAAGCTGTCCACAAGTTTTTCTAAGAGCTAGACGAAGGAAGCTGGACTTGCTTAAGGGGCTTGAAGGCGGCTGAAGGTTGACCGTCCTAAGGGTTAGGGTCACACTGGCACAGCACATGAGGTCAGGACAACACATGAAGACAGGAGACACTGAGATCCCTCTTGATGAACCTCAGGAGTCCAGCTTCCATAGCTCAGCACGTGGAAACACGATGTCTGAGAATCTTCCAGACGTGTTCAGCGTCACATGGTCTGTTATCGCGTTTTACCTGACGCCAACATCAGGCGGAACACATGTCACAGAGCCGGTTTACACCTGGACTCATAGATAATACCGAACAAAACCGGGCAGAGTGCTGAGCCCTGTGGAACCCCACACGCTAGAACTACAGTTACCAGCAGAGACTTTGAAGACTTAGTTGGACAGACTGATGTCAGTGTCCCTCCTGTTTGCCTGAGCTGTGTGTTTAGCTCCTGTCCTGTGTTTCCAGGTGAGTTTGGAGACGGTTCAGAGGGACTTTTCCACTCTGCAGGATCTCAGCGCTCATCATAAGAAGAGATCAGCAGAGATCCTCAACCTGCTGCTCAGAGACCTCAGCGACATCGGGGGTGTCCTCGGTACCACCGACCTCAAAGCTGTGAGACTCAGACTCATCTTTCATTGTCCAACTTTCACTTACTTCAGTTCAGGTCAGTTCTATCGGGTTGAGAGACCGGGAACAAACGCGTGGTGGTCACAGACGTCTTTGGACCTTATGTCTCGGTTTGTGTCCTGACAGTCAAACTCTGTCCATCACTCCAGTTTAACACAGGTGGAAGCTTAGCTCGCTAGCTGTGTGTCAGACCCATGGCCGCTAACCCCCGAGTGACCGAGTCTGTCTCCGCAGATGACGGAGACGAGCGGAGCGATGGAGGACGAGTTCACCACGGCTCGTCTCTACATCAGTAAGATGAAGTCGGAGGTCAAATCTCTGGTGAGCCGCAGCAAACAGCTGGAGGCCAACCTGATGGAGAACACCAGCAGGATGGTGGCCAGCGAGGAGGAGCTCAACACCCTTCAGCTGCTGGTCTCACAGGTGAGAGATTGAAGGGACCGTCCAAACATTGGAGTAGGAGCTCCACACCTGTCCACTGCTCATTTGCCAGGTAAAAATAACACCTGGGTATTTGTCAGATGTCTCAGAACAGGAAGTACGACTCGTAGCTTTTTAGAATAAAAAGCATTTGATTGTTTTTTTGTTGATGGTGTTGTTGCATTAAATACCCAGTACACTGATGTGTTTGCTTTATTTGTGTTGTTGTTGTGCAGCTCCAGGCGAAGATGGCATCTCTGACAGATGACCTCCAGAGGGTGGAGCAGAAGAAGAGGCAGCTGGAGGAGAGTCAGGATGCTCTGACGGAGGAGGTCGCCAAACTGCAGGCTCAGGGTCAGACAGCATCACCACGGTTACGGGAGACACTTCTCTCTGATTGGCTGTTAACATCAAACACAGTTCAACCGCTCACAGATGATAACAGGTGTGTGTGTGTGTGTGTGTGTGCAGGTAAAATGCATGAGGTGACGGTGATGGACAAAGAGAAGGAACACATGAGCAGACTGAAGGACGCTGTTGACATGAAGGTAAACTGTCACACAGGTAGTGCAGCAGTTCGTCCGCCAATCAGAAGGTCGGTGGTTCGATCCCCGGCTCCTCCTCCCCCGCTAACCCCAAACCCACACACCGATTCCTCCAGTGTCCAGTGTCTGTCTTATTCCGTCCCACCTTCATCACCCTGCTCCTCAAAGTCTTCGTCGCTGTGGTTTGTATTTAAAGATTTAGAGACAGACGGACACAGACACAGTGTGGATTTGACTTTCAACTCTAGATATGAAATATATATATATATATATATATATATATGAAAATATTATTTTATGTGAACTGAAGTTTGTGAGTGAAAGAGCAGCGTCCCCACTTCTTCTGTGGGGACGTGAAGACGCAGAACTGAAGGAGTTCCTGCGGCGGGCTAACGAAGCAGCTTCGTGTTCTGCAGAGAACTCTCGAGGAACAGATGGAGAACCACAGAGAAATTCATCAGAAGCAGCTGAGTCGACTCCGGGACGAGATCGAGCAGAGACGGAGGGACGCCGACCGGCTCAAAGAGTACGTTGTTAATTATTGATTATCGATGAGTCGCTGATGGTTTGTTTGCTGCGGAGCAGGAATGTAACGTCGCTGTGTGAAACGTGGTCTTCTCAGTGTGAATCAGGTTCTTCAGCTGGAGAACAGGAAGCTTCAGTCCGACCTCGACAGGCTGAAGGCTGACGACCAGAACAAAGAGCAGAAACTGCAGAAGCTGCTGTGAGTTTGTCCCTCTGTCCCCACCGTACACCCAGCACCAAACATCCTGACACACGTCTCTCACATGAACATCTGATTGTTTCCGTCCACCTGCTGCCGTCTGGGTTTTTAGACTCAGTCTCTCTGTGTGATTCAGGTTCCTGAATGAGAAGCGAGAACAGGCCAAAGAGGACCTGAAGGGTCTGGAGGAGACAGTGGTACATGCATGTCTTTTTTCCCACATTCATCATGTCTGTGCAGCAGCGACAGATCTGAGACCAGCTGAACGATGCTGTTTCATCCCACAGGCCAAAGAGCTGCAGACGCTGAGTGACCTCCGCAAACTCTTCATCCAGGACATCGGCGCTCGAGTGAAGAACGTGAGGACACGTCTGAGTCTTTGGCGAGCGCTCAGAGAGGAACCAGAATGTCGGTGCTGAGGTTTTCTTGTTCTTTGTTTAAACAGAGTTTGGAGAACGACAGCGACGAGGCCGGAGGCAGCCTGGCTCAGAGACAGAGGATCGTCTTCTTAGAAAATAACCTGGAGCAGCTGAGTAAAGTCCACAAACAGGTCAGTGATTCTGCCACAGTTCCCCGTCCTCCACAGTCCCGTTGGTCCTCTCAGCGCTGGAGCGACAACCCGGGTCTGAACTCCGAGTGTCTGATGCAGGACACGTCACAGTCCTCAGTCGGTTTAACTCTTTGTGTCCTGTAGCTGGTGCGGGACAACGCAGACCTTCGCTGCGAGCTGCCAAAGCTGGAAAAGCGTCTTCGGGCCACGGCAGAGCGAGTGAAAGCTCTGGAAGCCGCGCTGAGGGATGCCAAGGAGTCGGCTCTGAGAGACCGCAAGCGATACCAACAGGAAGTGGACCGCATCAAAGAAGCCGTTCGCTCCAAGAACGTCTCCAGGAGAGGACACTCCGCTCAGATAGGTGAGGAACGTTTGGTTACAGCCCACAGCCGCCGGTCGGCGTGTCACACCGCGTCTGGTTCATGTCTGAAGAAGCCAGCTTGAACAGCTGACTCCTGTTTCCTGTCTCCACGCAGCCAAGCCAATCAGAGCCGGGCATCAGCACCCATCCTCGTCTCCGTCCATCAGACTGACCATCAGAGGAGGCGGGGCAGCAAGTAGTCCGCGTCACCACTCCTCCCGACAGCAGTCGTCTCAGCAACCGCTCCAGCAACAACCCCATCAGAGCTACACCAAGTAAGGTGCAGGTGAGTGGCAACCACAGCAACCACAGCAACCATAACCACAGCAACCACAACAAGAGCAACTAGTGATGTTTTGTTAACATCAGTCTGTGTAAATAAAGCTTTATCACTTCCTGTCTTCACAGGGAACAGACCACTGGATCCGTTTTGTTTGGATTTCTGAGCGCTCTCTCACCACTCTGCCTTTATTGGAACCAGACTCCTTTCCACCTTAACAGCCATTCCACCTTAACAGCCAACAAGTGCTTTCTTCCCTCTCTGTGTTCTTTTTCTGACTCTGGTGCTCCGAGTCTGTCTGATGGGATCAGCTGAGTCACATTGTGAATGAGTCAGATAATATTTTAACGTCAGCAGACTGACTCGGCAACTTTCAATTCTTCAGATCTGATTTCAGCTTTAAACTTAATTCGGTCTCTAACGTGAGAACGCACAGGAAGTTAAATAATTAGACAGAACTTTAATTTGACGTCAGGAGTAAAGTTCTAAACAAAAAGAAAAAAACGAAGTGAAATTACAAATTTAAACTTTTTCTTGGAAAATAAATCATATTAAATTCCTTTGCAAAGAATAGTTTTACTTTACCTCAACATAGAATTTTTCCTGTGAACTTGATTTATTTGCCGTTCCTGTTGCACTAACACGTACAAAGTCAAATTCATAAGCCGTGTTTATATGTTTAAATGAAGACGGAACAAATACACAAACAAAATACAAACACAACTTAGTCGTTAACATTAATATTTTGTCTGAGGACACAGTTTGGTTTGAGCCTGTTTTATAGACGTGAATCGTTTCTGTTCTTATTTTTGATCTTCATCATGTTTCGTTTGTTCCTGTGCTGAAAGTTTTATCAAATTAAATATTTCAGTTATTTCTGAAGTTTTTATTTTTATATTTTATTTAAGGAAATTTAAAAAAAAAAATATTCATGTGTGTTCGTCAGCTGCTCACCGGGTGTTTCCACACGCGTGGAGTATCTGTACAGAGTAAAACGTGTTGACCTGCCGTGTCGTTGTGAGCGTTGTGAGTCGGAGGAGCAGCAGTGTGTGTCTGTGTGTTATTAAACTGCTGCAGTGCGTTGTGTGCACAGTAACACGCAGCTCACTTCACTGCCAACAAACCAAACGCTCCGTGATTCCTGGTTAGACTTTTGCACAGTATTATTATTATTAATATTAATATTCTAATTATTAGCTGAGATATAAATGTGCAGTGTCAGCTGACGGCTGTGTGCTGCAGCGTCTGTCAGCCACTAGAAGCACATTACTGTAACTGAACAGTATAAACTGAGTTTGTCAGCGAAGCTGCTGATGAAGCTCGGAACATGTTTGACCTGCACACAGATTTAAAACCAGTGCTCAGATGTTACGGTGCGTCCACCGACATCAGTGTGAACTCGGAGTTAAAGTGTCGACGTGGTTCAGTGCCGGTGATGTTGCTAAATGTTTTGATGTAAACTTTATCTGAGTGAAATGAAAAGCTACAGTCGAGTTTTAAAAAGTTTGACACCCGCCAACGAGAGAAGCGTCAGGAGGAGCGAGGGATTCAGTTCCTGCAGATGATAAAGATCTTTCATTAGGAAAAGCAGAAAAAGAAAATGAACAGCTGGAGATTTTCATTCTGTAATAAACCTAAAACTATAAATGTGTCATACTTGGTTTATTTTGTGGCTTTGAATGATGAAACAAACACAACAACTGTAAAAATGTAAAATTCACACAACAAAAAGTAAATAAAAATATGTATAGAAAAAAGGTGCAGGTGGGTCTGACACCTTTAGAATCTGTGGCTGAGTTCAGAATATTAGAAATTATATTAGAAATGACATCACACACAAAATCATTCACCATCTTTAAAGCTGAGTAATGGGCAGCTGGACTCTGCCTGTGGACACGTCTGAGTCCAGTCAGTGAACTCACTGCCAAGAAACCAGTTATCCTGCTGGAATCGTCCATCAGAGGACAGGTACACTGTGGACATAAAGAGACGGACACGGTCAGCAGCAACATGTTGTTTCATGTTGTTTACATCAAACTCTGATCCTGCCGTCCGAATGTCACAGCAGAACCCGAGACTCGTCAGACCAGGCAACTTGGTTGGTTATTGTCCAGTTTGTGAGCTCGTGTGAACTGTAGCCTCAGCGTCCTGTCCCCAGCGCCCTGTTCTCAGCGGACAGGACCAGCACCCGGTGTGTTCTCTGCTGCTCGCTTCTGAAACACTCAGAGCAGCTCGGCAGCAGGAACCACGTTCAGAGTCACTTCGCGTTTCCGCTTCGTTCTGATGCTCGAGCTTCAGCTCGAGTTGATCGTGTCTTCGAGCCTAAATGCGCTGAGGTGCTGCTGCGTGATTGGTTGAGTAGATATATGTGTTAACAAGCAGTTGAACAGGTTTACTCTAATAAAATGGCTGCTGTGTGTGTATATATTCACATCTGAGTGTATATATGTGTGTATACTGTTGCATAATATAAATGTTCTGTACATAAACTGTAATTTGGGATGTTTCAAACTTTAAGGTTTTCATCTGAACTTGTTCGGCCGGTGGCGACAGTGGTCACTCCACACATATCCGAGTTCAGTCCCCGGCATTTGAAGCAATAGTTGATCCATTTTGGATTAAATTAAAAAATGATCTTCAGAATATGTTGGGACCAGAATCCATCCGTTTATTTTGTACAGTCCAGCCCGATCACCTGCTGCGTCTCTTTTCTCCTAAAACAATGAAACATCTACAGTAATTTGGTAATTTTTTCAGCTTGGATGTGTAAATGTGTGACAGACGATCCAATCCACGTCAGGACCGTTTACTTCCTGTCCAGGTTGAAGATCTCTTGGCTTTCAATGAGGATGAACTCCACGATCTGGTTCTGGTAGACCATATTGACCGCCATGTTTCCTGCGTCCAACTCAGGCCACATCAGCGTTGGGCCAAACACGATACCGATGCCCTGAGTGGACATCAGGTTCTTCCTGGAAAAGGCCAGAACTCTGAAAAACAGCACGCGCAGCATGATGAGTCTGTACGAGCCACAGGAACAAAGCATTCAGTTTAACTTTGGAAAATTACAAACCAGAGTTTTTATTCTGTCAAAATACAAACTCTAAACTAATGTTTGAGGGAGAGTTTTTTCACTTTAACGTGGAAAGGAAATAACAGGAAATGAAACAATCATGTATTATTTGTCTGTCATCTTTAGATTATGTGATCAAACGCTCAGTCAGCAACTGGAAGGACTCTGCTGCTGCTCATTAACCGTGATTATCGCCCTGTGGTTCCTCTGAATGAAAAGTTTTAATTGTTAAAAATTAGATCTTAACAATAAAAAAAAAAAACCATACTAGCCTGTTAGCTTATAGTGTTTGTTGTGTACTGGATTGTTCTGCCCTCTGCTTAAATATGTGAATTTCCCTTTAATTTAGTTTTTTTGAATTAATAAAGTTCATAATTTATTTATTTAGTGTTAAAAAAAATTATTTACAGCTGAAAGAAAAAAAATGCTATAATTCATGATTGACCTTTATTTTGAAGGCTTGTAAGAGACGCGCTGTGCATTGTGGGTAGCTGACAGACGGACACGGCGAAGATTCCCTCGTGTTCCACGCTTTTCCTCCACGCCTTCGAAAGCAGCGGCTTTAAGTTTCAGGTGTTTAGCGGATGAAAGTAACTGTTGAAGTGTCTTCGATTTATTTTCTATAAACAGGAACAGTCTGTTTTTGCACGCGTTCGCATTAGTGGTAGCTACATTAGCATGTTAGCATGAATGCAAACATGCTAATGTAGGTACTGCTACTGCTAATCTAAGAAGTGTTTTATGCTAACGTCCGAATGTGCTAGCAAAACGACGTCATGCTCCTGTGTATTTACATAAAGCGTTAGCATCTGTTGTTAGCCTGATGGCTAACGTTAGCACTTATTGCTGCCAGTGTCACTCAGTAACATTTTTATGCTAATTCAGAGACGTTTGTCTTTCTTCACCTCGGGGTTTCATTGGCCGTTTACCTGCGCTTGCTGACCACCTGTATATCAGGTGTGATGGGAACAGTACGTTGATTTAATTGTTTTGAACAGAGCAGAGAGCTCAGGTGAACGGTGGACGTACCTGTGCAGGTGACTGAACAGCAGCTTCATGGTGTCCTGGTTGGGTTTGGGCAGCTGCTGGATCAGTTTCTTCACAGTCTGGATTTTGTGTTTGGATTCTTTGATCTCTGTTCAAAGGGAGGCAGAGGTTTGATCAGTGTGTAGCATCGCAGGCTAACGTGTGCAGTGTCGTAGTTTTCAGTCCAAACTTTACGATGCTTTAAGTCACAGTTAAATATTGTAGTGTTGTATGTTGATGAACGTGATGTTTGTCAGTGTGTTTTGTTTTGTCTCAATCTCAGTCTTTTTCCTGCCGTTTTCCTCGCTACCTATCCACAGTCAGGTCTCAGCAGCAGTCTGAGTCCAGATGTCCCTGTCCACAGCAGCGTGGAAGCCCAGAGATTTTCCCAGGCCAGATGAGATTTATAATTTGTCCTTCATGTTCTGGGTCTTCCCTGGAGTCTCCCAACAGTTGGAAATGCCTGGAACGTCTCCAATGGAAGGCGCCCAGGATTCACCGTGATCAGAAGCATCAGAACCACCTGAGCAACTCACTCTCAGCTGGGTGGGAACGCTGCAGACCGTCCCAGTGCAAGCTTTGGGTATGATGAAGCCAACAGAAACACATCATCTGCTAAACGTAGAGAAGTGATTCTCAGGGTTCCAAACTGGCCGCACCCTGAAATGCTGTAGACACCTGTGGACAGAGGACAGCTCGGAAATGTCTTTATCTGCCGAGAAGACACGCTGCTCTTGCTCAGGTCACGTAAACAGGATCTCTGTTTCCTGACCAGGACAGAGTCCAGCTCTTTCTGGATCCACAGGTCGACACTCGGAGCCTCCTGTCCAGGACTGTGGCGTAAATTTTAGGCTTCAGGGTTTGAGCTACAGAGACCTCTGCCAGAGAGCTGAATGAAGCCCCCCCGAGTTTCAAACTGTGCGTCCTCCACAGAAGGGTTCACTTCCTGCTGCTTTGGTGTGTTCATGTTTGTATGTCAGTGTAATTTTTCTAAAGCTTTTCTGAACAGGACGATACAGGATTTCTAACAGACGCGTCCTGTACATGTAACTGTCACAGGAAGAATTAGAATAAAAATCCTGATGTTTCAGTGTCACGGTTTCTCGTCGTAGTTATTCGCTCTGTGTGTTTGTACTCACTGACGGCTTCCACGAAAGGCTGGAAGAACCTGAAGGGGAACAGCGGCTCCGGCAGCTCACGGAAAAACAACTTGAGGGCTCCTGTGACCACATGGATGTCCTCCCACTGACTGTGGTCCAGGTCCAGATCGTCCTCTGGTCCAAACAGACACACGGTAATTTATTAATGTTTACACCCACACACACCTCGAAGCTCAGGTGATCTGATCGGATTACAGTGTTTCACTAAACTCAGAACAGGAAGTGACACTGGTGCTGAAGCAGAGACGAAGAGGTTTGTGCACCTTGGTCGACGATGAAGCGCAGTTTCTGGATTGTGGCCAGATTTCCACTGACTCTGTAGATCCCATCAACCTCCAGACCTGAACACACAAACAGAAACAGGAAACACACACACACTGATGTGGGAGGATCCATACGTCGTGACGTGACAGGGACAGGGTATATCGTTCTCTCATCAGCAGCCATTAGCGAACGTACCTCGTTTATCAACCGCATCCAAACACATCTGAATGAACTTTGGCACCGTGGTTCCTTCCCGCTCGCAGAGTGTCGACAGCTGGCAGCCGAATACTCGGTCTGAGACGATCAAACATCACAGTTAGAATTCCTTCAGACATCACTGTTTCATTAAAGGTGAATTTCATCAAAACCTAAATACATTAAGTCCAGTATTTAAACCTCTGAGCTGATGATGATGATGATGATGATGATGGTCCAAAGTTTATTCAAATCATTGTGAAACCTACTGAAAACAAACTGGCTGCCTGATCATTTGCTGAGAAGGTTGTTGAAAGATTCACTGCAGACCTGCAGCAGCAGCTGCATCTGAGAGTTCACAAGTTAAACACACAAAGAAGAGACGGGAACCTTTGATGAGGCCTTTCTCCTGTAGCGTCTTCATGGACGGACGTCTGATGATGAACTTTTTCAGCCTGTTCTTCACTCCGTTCTTGTCGGCGCTGTCTGACGTACTGTGCTTCAGCTTGGAGCTGCCGAACATGTCTGCAGAAAACATGGACATGAAGTGAGTCCTGATCGAGACACGTCCTGTGTTTGAGGGACACATCTGGCTCTCTAACAGTCACTCACTGATGGAGCGCCTGTGAACCGGGTTGCGTTGCTTGGTGCTGGGGGAGGCTGAGCCGTAGCCAGGCAGCGAGCTGTGTCTGGGCAGGCACTCGGTGCTGTTGGACCTCCGCAGGGGACAACCTCCGTCTGCTTTAGTCTGAGCAGAGAAAGAGTTACAGCCAATCACAGGACAGATCGAGACTCCGGTAATAAATGGCCAGTTCTACAGGAAGTGAGTTCTTACTGAAGAGTTGACAGCCTTCCTGACGGCGTGGAACCATATGCTGGCGGTGGATGAACTCTCAGACTGAAGGAGGTACTCACTTCCTGTGTTTGTTGTGATCTGTTGTGAACAGATAAAAATGGTGAGTTGAAGGCAGAGACGGGTTTGTGAGGCCGGTTTGTGTCTGTCTGTTACCTGGAAGACATTTTTCCTGCTGGATTTCTCTGTTGTCCAGTCGACAACAGCTCCACACAGCTGGACCACGTCGGTCTTACCTCCTGGTTTCTGAGAGAGACACAGAGACAATGAAGACATGAAGATGTAGACGCAGAGGTCCAACAGTGAGGTCCATTGTCTTATTTACGGATTCTCATCTGTCTAAAGGGACAAAGACTAACTACAGATCAAGCTGAGACAAAGAAGAGAGGACAGTAAATACAGAGGATGTGTTTTGGACCATGACTAAAAATTCACCTTTGTACTTGAAACAGAACAAATGAGTCCAAGCGGACTCTGGCCTGTCATGGTCAGTCCACCAGACCGGACTCCCTCTTACTTACTTTGCTCCGTTTAACCTTTGTCCCTCTTTCAGGACAGAGGTGCAGTGGAGACGAAGAAGAGACAGAACAGATAAAAGAGAGACAGAGTGGGAGCAGATCTGAGATCTGGTTTCGTACCAGAGCAGTTTCCTGCTGTTTGTCTTTGTAAAACAGCAGCTGGTCTGAGGTCAGCATGGTCCACATCGAAGTCCAGTTCTTCCTTTGCTTTTTACCACTGTCTGAGATTTTAGCCACATTGAGGTGTTCACCTTTCAACTCCACCTGGAAACACACACACACACACACATTAAAAAGGTTTTTGGATGAAAACCATTTGAGTCTCTTTAATTCTCTGTGAATATTTAAGTTTAAATGATGAATATGTGGTGGAATCATCCCATGGTCCAGGCTAAATAAGACACCTGTGTCTCTCTGTCTGTCCCTCTGCCTCCTGCTCTGTCCCTGCTGGTGTGCAGTGTCCAGTGTTGGACATCCTGTGGTGAGTTGTCCTGCGATTGTTCTCTTTTCCCTCCTCCTTTTTTCAGTTTCACCTGTGCAGTTTACTTTGCTCAGTTTAACCTTTGTTGTGCGATTGTTTAGTTTTATCTTTTACAGTTAGCCGTGAGTGGCGTCGTTAGCCGTGAGCGGCGTTAGCCGTGAGCGGCGTTAGCCGTTAGCATTAGCACACCTGTCACTGAGCGGTGTTCCTCTCTGCATGCGGCCTCTGCCTGATGTTTAAACATGAATTTTAAACTTTAAATAAATTGTCATTTTAAACGAATGTCGAGACCTTTTCTAGTCGTCAGATTAACATTTTAAACACCTCATTAAGTTGTTTTTTTCATCTGTTAATCTTTCTTTCTTTGTTTTCAGCAGTTCCAGTCCCTCCTATATATATATATATATATATATATATATATATATATATACTTTCCAACTGCCGTCTGTACCTCAGGGATGTACCTGTGTGATTATTATTTGAAGATAAGTATGTGTCAGGTATTTCCTGGGGTGCAGTTCCCCAGATGGGGGTGGGGGTGGGGGTGTTGGTAATGTGGTGTACCTCAGCACAAACATATTAAGAATAAAAAAGGAAAAGATGAGGGTGTGGAGACACGGGGTCTGAGGCAGAGTTTAGATTATACAGTGAAATAAAAGTAAAACTGAAAAGAAATAGAAAACATGTCTGCGTGTTTGAATGTGGTGGTGCTTTTCTCACCAGTGGTTCGAACGTGGCGGCTCCTGCCACCACGACATTGTGCTGAGACTGATTCCTGCGGTGCCGAGAGATCTGCGGACAAAAACCGTGGGTTAGAAACTGAGCGGGATCCTTGTGAGGCGGCAGCTCATTGCGGTCTACGTACGGGTTTCTGTGGAAGTTCTGTGGAAGAGTCTTGCAGAACCATGGACTTGGACTGACTCAGGCGGTCTCCGGAGCTCTGCGCGCTCTTAATGCGCATCTGCACGGCTCCCTGCGCTGAGCTGCGCTGAGGAGACTGAATCAGCGGCGGCGGCTGCTTCGCTGCGCTCTGGAGGTTCGAGATCCTGAGGACGAGCAGACAGAGTGAGCTTCTCCCACCTTTCACTCAGTGAGTTTGAACGTGCTGTCACATCCAGAGACCGGGACTTTTTCCTGTCTGGTTCCTGTTCACAGCTCCGATTGCTTCACTGTGATTGCACAACTTTTGTTTTTCTAACAGTCAAATATGAGAAATTCTTCAGCCACAGACAAAGACAAGAACTGTCAAAATAAAATGATTCCAAAAGAATACGAAAAATTACAAGTTTTACACGTTTTTCCTCAGCATAACAAACACACACAATTAAAAATGAATGAGATCCTCACGAACACCACACACACAGTACAGTTAGTTTCACCCTCAGGGGCCTGAAAGAGCCCGGTCCTGCATTTGAACTTTTCCAGACCTGGAATCCGTATCATGCATGTTCATGTGTTTTTGGTTGTTGTTGATGTTAGTAAATGGTGGTTTAGACAATGTTACACAAAAAGACACACAACTCACTCACCCAGCTAAACTAAATGACACCAACAAACAGACTGTCGTGTCCAAAGCTGCAGCACTGATGGACTTTAACACTTCATGAAAACCTGACAGCTTTTATTACTTTCATCCATATGTGAGTGTGAGTATAACAAACAGCAGGAACAGCAGAGTTTTGCTGAGCAGTTTAAGTCTCAGCAGAGACGATGATTCACTGACGTCAACTTCAGAGTCTGGAAATGAAAATGATTACATTTTAATCAGACACTTGAAAGATCTGAGGTTCTGTGGGTTTGAAGCTTTTCAGTAACTGACTTTGAGATAAAACTACATTAGACAATAATCCAGCTGCTGTCATCATATATCAAACCCCCTGAACTGACTTGAAGAGAACTGAAGCTTTAGCAACAGGAAACAAATTGAAATCCTCTAAACAACGGAAGCTGGAGCTTCAGCCACGCATGAAATTTTATCATCATTCTGTCACGTTATGTGCAGAACGGAATGTAAAGCGTGAAGTTGTCATCACAGACTCATGATATCTGTGTGTCCGAAAAATAAACAAATGAAATCAGTCAGTTAACTTAAGTGCGTCTATCAAGCAAAGTGGCACCTGTTGATAATGAGAGCAGGCCGACACACACACGAGTTTACAGCCAGGAAAGTTTGGGCAAAAACTGTGGACGGACACAAACAAATTACCAAGACGACAAAGCGAAATTGTTGACTCAGAGATTAAGACAAACTTGACAGATCATTTAATGTGATCTTACCTCGTACCCGCCATGTGTGTGTCACTGATTACGAAAGAAGAAATGCAGAGAGCCGAGGCCTGACGGTTACAGGAAGTATGATTTATCACGTGGTTTCTTCAAACCAGCCGTCTCTCACACTACAGCTGCTGCAACATCCCCATTTCCGGGAAAAAGGGAAAAAAATCAGTTTCATGACACAAGACATGAGCAGTTTGTCACTTCTGTTAGTCAGAGTACAGATGAGAAACATCTGAAGTGAGATGGAGCATTTTTCTTATTTTGACAGAACCTGTGACTGCTGGTTTACATTTGTGGGTAATTAACATGAACATTAATTAAGATGCATCTGAATAATTTCACTCAAGGTAGTGAGTTCAGAAAAGTGTCACCTTCTGTGCTTACCTACAGAATCTGCCTGTCTGAGCTCCTCAACTCTTTTTCTCTCAATTCATTTACTTTAAACCTAGACTTCAGTTCCACAGTTTTCCCTCCTGTGCTGCAGTAATTCTCCTCCTCTTCTTTCCCATCCTCTCATTGGCCGTATGACGTGTTTTATGACATTTTGAGTTTGTACTAAAAATTCACTTTTTTTGTCAAATTTTTTCAATTTCAATTCAATTCAATTCAATTTTATTTATACAGCTCCTTCCACAATCAAAATTGTCTCAAAGCGCTTTACAGAGACCCAGAGCCTGACCCCAGAGCAAGCATTTAAGGCGACAGTGGCAAGGAAAACTTTTAACAGGAAGAAACCTTGAGCAGAACCTGGCTTGAGAGTGGGTCTGAGGAGAGAAAGAGAGAGAAGAAGAAGTGCGCAGTAGATCATGGGATGTCCCCCAGCAGCCTCAGTCTATAGCAGCATAACTAAGGGATGGTTCAGTTGCCTATAGCCCTTAGAAGGTTCAGCCCTTCTAAGGGCTATATCCTTAACTGTAACGGTGTCTATAGAGATAATTGTGACTAACTATAAGTTTAATAAATAACTAGGACTGTAATTACAACTAATTATAACCTTTGTCAAACAAGGTTTTAAGCTTAGTTTTAAAATTAGAGAGGGTGTCTGCTTCCCGAACCCAATCTGGCAGCTGGTTCCACAGGAGAGGGGCCTGATAGCTAAAGGCTCGGCCTCCCATTCTACTGTTAGAGATTTTGGGAACCATAAGCAAACCTGCATTCTGGGAACGAAGCAACCTGTTGGGATAATATGGTTCTATCAGCTCTGTGAGATATGAAGGAGCCTGGTCATTGAGGGCCTTATATGTAAGGAGAAGGATTTGAAAATCAATTCTGGATTTTACAGGAAGCCAATGAAGAGAAGTTAGTACAGGAGTAATATGATCTCTCTTGCTAATTCCAGTCAGTACTCTCGCTGCAGCATTTTGGATCAGCTGGAGGCTTTTTAGAGAGTTAACTGGACATCCTGATAATAGGGAATTACAGTAGTCCAGCCTAGAAGTAACAAAAGCATGGACTAATTTTTCAGCATCACTCTGCGACAGAATGTTCTTAATCTTACTGATATAACAACAAGCCTTCAAGATGGCACCGCGGATGGCGGCCTCGGTACTGCGCTCTCTAGTCCTTTGTGTAGTTTTTGTATTTTTTTGCGTACCTGCGTACTCAAATCTCATCACCTATAGTAGGGATGAGCTCCTAAACATTGGGAAGCTCACTTCGAACTCTTCCCCAACTTTTTATTTGGACCCGGCCAATTTCTCAGAACTTTTTGTTGGCGGAGCGGCAGCGCTCTACGGGCTGTGGAGGAGACGTAGACGCGGTAAGCGAGCCGGCGCACTTGTGAAGCTAAGACAGCGGGGCTTTCGCACCGCGCTCCCTGCTATACATCTCGCCAATGTCCGCTCTCTGCCCAACAAAATGGACGAGCTGCTTCTCATGATCAGGACCAACAGAGACTTTGCGCATTCTGCGGCTCTTTGCTTCACGGAAAGCTGGCTCTGTGACTCTATCCCGGACAGCGGTCTGTACCTGCCAGGCTTCCAGCTGCTGCGCGCGGACCGCGTCGCGGAGCAGTCAGGGATACTAATAACACTCTGGACCATTGCTACACCACTCTCAAGAATGCTTATCGCTCTGTTCCCCGTGCAGCTTTGGGACACTCTGACCACTACCTGGTCCACCTTATTCCAACCTACAGGCAGAAACTAAAATCTGCTAAGCCTGTAGTTAGGACAGTGAAGAAGTGGACCAGTGAGGCCAAGCAGGACCTCCAGGACTGTTTTGACACCACCAACTGGAGTGTTTTTGAAGCTGCAGCTACTAGCCTCAACGAACTGACAGACACTGTGACATCCTACATCAGTTTTTGTGAAGATGTATGTGTGCCAACCAAATCATTTCGCACATATAACAACAATAAACCCTGGTTCACCCCAAAACTCAGCCACCTTCGTCATGCCAAGGAGGATGCCTACAGGAGTGGAGACAGAGCCCTGTACAGACAGGCCAGAAACACACTGACAAAGGAGATCAGAGTGGCCAAGAAGCGCTACTCTGAAAAGCTGAGGGACAACTTCTCAGCTAACGATCCAGCAACAGTGTGGAGAGGCCTGCAGGAGATCACCAACTACAGGACTCGCCCTTCCCCCACTGCTGAAGCTAACAAAGCCCTGGCTGACAAACTCAACACCTTCTACTGCAGATTTGAGAAGGACCACTTCACACCCGTCCCTCACCTCTCTGCAGCTCCCCTTCCTGCCCTCCCTCCCCCACCACCCACCAACACTTATCCTGGCACTGCAGCACCCACCTCACCCCCCCCCCCCCCCCCAGCCCCCCTGACTCACAATCACTCCGGATCAGCGAGGGAGAAGTGACCCGGTTGCTCCGGAGGCAGGAAACCAGGAAAGCTCCGGGCCCAGACAGAGTGTCCCCCTCCTGTCTGTGGGCCTGTGCAGATCAACTGGCTCCCATCTTCACTCAGCTCTTCAACAGATCCCTGGAGCTGGGTGAGGTCCCCTCCTGCTTCAAGCTGACATCTGTAGTTATGAAGACCTTTGAACGCCTGGTGCTGACCCACCTGAAGTCCCTCACGAGTGACCTGCTGGACCCCCTGCAGTTTGTCGGGCAAACAGGTCAGTGGACGATGCAGTTAACATCGGATTGCACTACATCCTGCAGCACCTGGATTGTCCTGGGACTTATGCACGGATCCTCTTTGTGGACTTTAGCTCGGCGTTCAACACCATTATCCCCCACACCCTCTGCTCCAAACTGTCCCAGCTCACTGTGCCACCTGCCCTCTGTAAGTGGATCTACAGCTTCCTGACTGACAGAAGCCAGCAGGTGAGGCTGGGGCGGTTCACCTCAGACACTCTGACCACCAACACCGGTGCCCCCCAGGGATGTGTCCTCTCTCCACTTCTCTTCTCCCTCTACACAAATGACTGCACCTCCACAGACCCCTCTGTGAAGCTCCTGAAGTTTGCAGACGACACCACTGTCATTGGTCTCATCCAGAATGATGATGAGTTTGCATACCGACGGCAAGTGGATCAGCTGGTGCTCTGGTGCGGTCAAAACAACCTTGAGCTGAACACCCTCAAGACGGTGGAGATGATAGTGGACTTTAGGAGACATCCCCCTGCTCTGCCCCCCCTCACAATACTCAACAGCCCCGTCTCCATTGTGGAGAGCTTCAGATTCTTGGGCACGATCATCTCACAGGATCTGAAGTGGGAGCAGAACATCAGCTCCATCCTCAAGAAGGCCCAGCAGAGGATGTACTTCCTGCGGCTCTTGAGGAAATACGGACTCCCCCAAGAGCTGCTGCTGCAGTTCTACACAGCAGTCATTGAGTCCGTCCTGTGCACCTCCATCACTGTGTGGTTCGGAGCTGCCACTAAGCAGGACAAGACCAGACTGCAGCGCACTGTGAGGACTGCTGAGCGTATCATTGGTGTCCCCCTGCCCTCTATCCAGGACTTGTACTCCTCCAGGACGCGAAAGAGGGCAGGGAACATCATGATGGACTCCTTTCACCCCGCACACAGACTGTTTGAACTGCTCCCATCAGGGAGACGCCTCAGAGCCCTCCAGACCAAAACAAGCAGACACCAGAACAGCTTCTTCCCCACAGCAGTCACTCTACTAAACAGTACAGTTAACAGATAACTCACTATTGCATACTTCATTTCATTTCATTTCATTTTATTTTATTTTTTTTTGTCTTATTTTTTTTGTCTTATTTTATTTTATTCTTATATTTATTCTATTTTATTTATCTTCCAACACCTTCAATCCACTCACTACTGGACTGGTACGCATTTCATGTACATTACATATTTGTATATTTGAAAATATTTTTAGATTTTATATACTAGAGAGACAACAACTGCCGGCAAAAAATTCCTTGTATGTGTTTGCGTACTTGGCGATTAAACCTGATTCTGATTCTGATTCTGATATCTGATAGATATGATTTAAACCAGCCTAGTGCTGTTCCTTTAATCCCAATAACATGTTCCAATCTTTCCAATAGGATATTATGATCAATGGTGTCAAATGCAGCACTGAGATCTAGCAGGACAAGTATAAAGACGAGTCCATTATTTGATGCTACGAGAAGGTCGTTGGTAACTTTCACCAGTGCTGTTTCTGTGCTATGATGAACTCTGAATCCTGACTGAGAAACTTCAAACAAACCGTTCCTATGTAGATGATCACGCAACTGAGTTGCAACAGCCTTTTCAAGAATTTTAGAATTAAAGGGGAGATTGGATATAGGTCTATAGTTTGCCAAAATGTCGGAGTCCAGAGAAGGCTTTTTAAGTAAAGGTTTGATAACTGCAACCTTAAAAGCCTGTGGAACATATCCTGTAACCAACGAGAGATTTATTTGATCTAATATGTGAGTGCCAATCAAAGGCAACACCTCTTTAAGAAGTCTGGTCGGGATAGGATCCAAAAGACATGTTGATGATTTAGATTTAGAAACTATTGAAGTCAATTCAGCTAGATCTATGGGAGAGAAACAGTCTAACGACAAATCAGGACTGGCAGACATTTCTAAAGATGCTGTTCTTGATACACCCACATCATTAACAGTTGTAGGCAGGATAAGATGGATTCTGTCTCTAATGTCTACTATTTTGTTGCTAAAGAAGCTCATAAAGTTATTACTGGTGAGAGCTAGAGGGATGCATGGTTCAACAGAGCTATGACTCTCTGTCAGCCTGGCTACAGTGCTGAAAAGAAACCTAGGGTTGTTCTTGTTTTCCTCTATTCATGATGAATAATAGGCAGTTCTTGCCTTACGAAGGGCTTTTTTATACGTTATAAAGCTGTCTTTCCAGACTAGGCGGAATTCTTCTAAATTAGTGGATAACCACTTCCTGTCCTGCTTTAAAGTTAGTATTTGTGAATCGTACCATGGAGATAGCTTCCTCTGAGTAATGACCTTCTTTTTCAAAGGGGCAACAGATTTCATGCCTTAGTATACTATGACACTTTTCATGACACATTGTCAAACTGAAGTTGGTGTTTATGGTTGTCAAGAGTGTACAGGGCTTGGAGTTTTAACCAGGGTCAGTTTTGACCGATCCTCAGGGGAGAAAGATAGAGACATGGGACCTTGTCCTACCCCCCCATTTGTGTGTACCCCGAGTCCAACGGTACCACCCTTGAGTCTCTAGCACATAGGGTTCCGGAGTTATGAACATTTGAAGTTCCCCCATAAAAGTGAGTTGGGAGAGTGAAAATTTGGGGTTTTAACAAGAGTCAGCTTTGACCGATCCTCAGGGAGCAAGATAGAGACATGAGACCTTGTCCTACCCCCCCCCCCCCCATTTGTGGGTACCCCGAGTCCAACGGTACCACCCTTAAGTCTCTAGGACTTAGGGTTCCAGAGTTATGAGCATTTGAAGTTCCCCCATATAAGTGAGTTGGGACAGTGAAAATTTTCCAAAGTGTGAGATGCCAAAAGTGTTCCCCCAGAAAGTGTTTAGGAGCACGTTTCAGAGCCTTAGGAGTGGTTTGGTACTTTTTGTCAAACTGAAGATGGTGTTTGGGGTTGTTAAGAGTGTACAGGGCTTGGAGTTTTAACCATTTTGAGGCCGTTCTGAAAAATGACGTTTTTCGGCCGATTTTGACGCCTTAATTTTGCCGTCTTGTTGTCGAACAGCTTCTGTCAACGACTCGGATCAGAATGATACACAGTTCCCTGCTAAGACATTAATTTATACCCACCTTGAGAACCTTGGAGACTCAACCCAGCCCGCCGCTCTCTGCTGCTGCAGGAATACAGGAGCCACTTGTGTTTTCTCTTCACCATGAAATCTGTAAAATACACATTTGCTGGAAGTAGTAAAGCGTAAAATCGAATCGAAGTGATAGCGTAGGAGTTTCTCTTCATGTGGAATCCATGTAAAGCTTAAGATTTTTCTCCATTTTGTTTTAAAGCGTTTAAAGCTCTCCCATCTGCCGCCGCTCGGTGTCTTTTCTCCGTGATTTCTCTCCTAAATGTTTTAAAATCCAGCAGAAGCCCAATGAAACGACTTTGACAGCGAGACGACAGGTTTGTTAAGAGATACGGTGCAAAAACATTCAACTCTTGACTGTCTTTTTTCGTTAAACAGCAGTTTTTTCGGCATCTGCAAACACACGCATGTTGGTGGAGGCCACCGGCTGAGTTACTTCCTGCCACAGTGTGTGTGTGTGTGTGTGTGTGTGTGTGTGTGTGTGTGTGTGTGTGTGTGTCATCTGTTTACCTCCGTTTTTCCCTTTAATTCATAATAGAATCAGACGTGAATCGTAGTTCTGACAGTCTGAAATGTGTCAGGCAGATAATCAATGACTGCAGTACAACAAAGGAGAGAATAAAACAATCATTTAGTGATATGATTTGTGAAATAATGAGCTTAAATCATTGCATGTAAATCAGATTTCCAGTACTTACCTTTGAATTGGTGTTGTTCACACTTCATCGAATCACTGAGATCCTTTCTGTTTAGGTAAAACGAATAAGTGGAGCATGAATCACAGTCATATGTTGGCTAATAAATGGCCAGTAGCATGATAAGGGATTCAACGCCGTAACTCCGCTTCTGGTCCAGCTGAAGCCGTTTGACTGATGAGGCAGTCAAATGGCGGAGCAGGTGATACTGATTGCGTTAGCCTGACCTGTGCACGAGCAGCACGCCGCTTCTGATCGGTGAGCTCGGCAGGTATGTGTAAAATAGTGGACACAGCAGATCCTGGCTCAGTCAGGAGCCCTGCAAAAACCCGCAGCTTCGGCAATCAGGTGATCGTGGAACTTCACGTGGAAGGTCACATAAAATTGAAAGAAAACAAAGGAGATAATAAAACAATCATTTAGTGATATGATTTGTGAAATAATGAGCTTAAATCGTTGCATGTAAATCAGATTTCCAGTACTTACCTTTGAATTGGTGTTGTTCACACTTCATCGAATCACTGAGATCCTTTCTGTTTAGGTAAAACGAATAAGTGGAGCATGAATCACAGTCATATGTTGGCTAATAAATGGGCAGTAGCATGATAATTTCAAATTTCTTGGAAGAGTTTTAAACAGACAGCAGCGACACATTATATAAGGGCTTGTATATTTTTTGGGGGGTAAATGTTTCCTTATCTTTGCCCTCCTGCAGAGCCAGCGGCTGCGTTTTCCAGCGCTGACAGAATGAGTGCGATGACAGGTTAAGAATGATTAATGATGATTGTAGTGATGATGGTTTTGGGGAAAGAGTATGGAGTGAATATCCGCTGGAATTGTGCTCTTGAGTGAAATATGTGGGTGGCTCTTAAAAGGGATTTTTGACGAGTTTGAAATGATTTGATTGACTTTTTGTCTGTTTTGTTGGCAGCAAGCTTGTTAGTTTTGGCCGCTTTCTTCGGGCTGTTTGGAGGTTTCTTAGCTTTCTTCGGTGTCGTCTTGACTGCTTTGGGCTTCTTGGTGGCTGCTGGCTTCTTGACAGCGGCGGCAGCAGCGGTCTGGTCCAGATTTGTTGCTCAGCTTTGCGGCCTTCTTCTGCGGTGCTTTCGCCGGAGCGGCTGGGGCGGCTGTGACGGCGGGGGCGGCGGATGCAGCTGTGGCGGCGGGCGCAGCTGCGGCGACCTCTGCCGTCTTGTTGTCCAACAGCTCCTGTCAAACGACTCGGATCAGAATGATACACAGTTCCCTGCTAAGACATTAATTTATACCCACCTTGAGAACCTTGGAGACTCAACCCAGCCCGCCGCTCTCTGCTGCTGCAGGAATACAGGAGCCACTTGTGTTTTCTCTTCACCATGAAATCTGTAAAATACACGTTTGGTGGAAGTAGTAAAGCGTAAAATCGAATCGAAGTGATAGCGTAGGAGTTTCTCTTCATGTGGAATCCATGTAAAGCTTAAGATTTTTCTCCATTTTGTTTTAAAGCGTTTAAAGCTCTCCCATCTGCCGCCGCTCGGTGTCTTTTCTCCGTGATTTCTCTCCTAAATGTTTTAAAATCCAGCAGAAGCCCAATGAAACGACTTTGACAGCGAGACGACAGGTTTGTTCAGAGATACGGTGCAAAAACATTCAACTCTTGACTGTATTTTTTCGTTAAACAGCAGTTTTTTCGGCATCTGCAAACACACGCATGTTGGTGGAGGCCACCGGCTGAGTTACTTCCTGCCACAGAGTGTGTGTGTGTGTGTGTGTGTGTGTGTGTGTGTGTGTGTGTGTGTGTGTGTGTCATCTGTTTACCCCCGTTTGTCCCTTTAATTCATAATAGAATCAGACGTGAATCGTAGTTCTGACAGTCTGAAATGTGTCAGGCAGATAATCAATGACTGCAGTACAACAAAGGAGAGAATAAAACAATCATTTAGTAATATGATTTGTGAAATAATGAGCTTAAATCATTGCATGTAAATCAGATTTTCAGTACTTACCTTTGAATTGGTGTTGTTCACACTTCATCGAATCATCAGCGTCCTCTTTCAGACTGAAAAGATACGCTTCTGTTTTAACGAATGAAGCTGTGTACAGCAGTAAAGTTCAAGCACCACAGGGAATCACAGATCTTGTGTCCAGCGTGTGGAGGAGGATTTTAAATCCGTCTTCGGTGACCGCGTTAACAGTCAGCGTGTCCTCGGCAGTGTAGTGCGTTCTGGCCGTCGTTAGCTCCCGGTGTGTTCCGCTGCTCTTATCATCCGGAGTGACGCTGGTCAAACATGCAGGAATCGTCTGTTCGCTTCTTCGGGCCTGAGCCTCATTTTCCCACTTTTCAGCGGAACTTTTCCGTCATGCGAATACCTGTGCTGATTTTTCAGGTGTCGGTCTAAAGTGGTTGCTGTAAATAGTCCCAAATGAGCGCCGTGCTGGTGTTCTTGGGGATTCAACGCCGTAACTCCGCTTCTGGTCCAGCTGAAGCCGTTTGACTGATGAGGCAGCAGGCGGAGCAGGTGATACTGATTGCGTTAGCCTGACCTGTGCACGAGCAGCACGCCGCTTCTGATCGGTGAGCTCGGCAGGTATGTGTAAAATAGTGGACACAGCAGATCCTGGCTCAGTCAGGAGCCCTGCAAAAACCCGCAGCTTCGGCAATCAGGTGATCGTGGAACTTCACGTGGAAGGTCACATAAAATTGAAAGAAAACAAAGGAGATAATAAAACAATCATTTAGTGATATGATTTGTGAAATAATGAGCTTAAATCATTGCATGTAAATCAGATTTCCAGTACTTACCTTTGAATTGGTGTTGTTCACACTTCATCGAATCACTGAGATCCTTTCTGTTTAGGTAAAACGAATAAGTGGAGCATGAATCACAGTCATATGTTGGCTAATAAATGGGCAGTAGCATGATAATTTCAAATTTCTTGGAAGAGTTTTAAACAGACAGCAGCGACACATTATATAAGGGCTTGTATATTTTTTGGGGGGTAAATGTTTCCTTATCTTTGCCCTCCTGCAGAGCCAGCGGCTGCGTTTTCCAGCGCTGACAGAATGAGTGCGATGACAGGTTAAGAATGATTAATGATGATTGTAGTGATGATGGTTTTGGGGAAAGAGTATGGAGTGAATATCCGCTGGAATTGTGCTCTTGAGTGAAACATGTGGGTGGCTCTTAAAAGAGCTTTTTGACGAGTTTGAAATGATTTGATTGACTTTTTGTGTGTTTTGTTGGCAGCAAGCTTGTTAGTTTTGGCCGCTTTCTTCGGGCTGTTTGGAGGTTTCTTAGCTTTCTTCGGTGTCGTCTTGACTGCTTTGGGCTTCTTGGTGGCTGCTGGCTTCTTGACAGCGGCGGCAGCAGCGGTCTGGTCCAGATTTGTTGCTCAGCTTTGCGGCCTTCTTCTGCGGTGCTTTCGCCGGAGCGGCTGGGGCGGCTGTGACGGCGGGGGCGGCGGATGCAGCTGTGGCGGCGGGCGCAGCTGCGGCGACCTCTGCCGTCTTGTTGTCCAACAGCTCCTGTCAAACGACTCGGATCAGAATGATACACAGTTCCCTGCTAAGACATTAATTTATACCCACCTTGAGAACCTTGGAGACTCAACCCAGCCCGCCGCTCTCTGCTGCTGCAGGAATACAGGAGCCACTTGTGTTTTCTCTTCACCATGAAATCTGTAAAATACACGTTTGGTGGAAGTAGTAAAGCGTAAAATCGAATCGAAGTGATAGCGTAGGAGTTTCTCTTCATGTGGAATCCATGTAAAGCTTAAGATTTTTCTCCATTTTGTTTTAAAGCGTTTAAAGCTCTCCCATCTGCCGCCGCTCGGTGTCTTTTCTCCGTGATTTCTCTCCTAAATGTTTTAAAATCCAGCAGAAGCCCAATGAAACGACTTTGACAGCGAGACGACAGGTTTGTTAAGAGATACGGTGCAAAAACATTCAACTCTTGACTGTATTTTTTCGTTAAACAGCAGTTTTTTCGGCATCTGCAAACACACGCATGTTGGTGGAGGCCACCGGCTGAGCTACTTCCTGCCACAGTGGGTGTGTGTGTGTGTGTGTGTGTGTGTGTGTGTGTGTGTGTGTGTGTGTGTGTGTGTGTGTGTGTCATCTGTTTACCTCCGTTTTTCCCTTTAATTCATAATAGAATCAGACGTGAATCGTAGTTCTGACAGTCTGAAATGTGTCAGGCAGATAATCAATGACTGCAGTACAACAAAGGAGAGAATAAAACAATCATTTAGTAATATGATTTGTGAAATAATGAGCTTAAATCATTGCATGTAAATCAGATTTCCAGTACTTACCTTTGAATTGGTGTTGTTCACACTTCATCGAATCATCAGTGTCCTCTTTCAGACTGAAAAGATACGCTTCTGTTTTAACGAATGAAGCTGTGTACAGCAGTAAAGTTCAAGCACCACAGGGAATCACAGATCTTGTGTCCAGCGTGTGGAGGAGGATTTTAAATCCGTCTTCGGTGACCGCGTTAACAGTCAGCGTGTCCTCGGGAGTGTAGTGCGTTCTGGCCGTCGTTAGCTCCCGGTGTGTTCCGCTGCTCTTATCATCCGGAGTGACGCTGGTCAAACATGCAGGAATCGTCTGTTCGCTTCTTCGGGCCTGAGCCTCATTTTCCCACTTTTCAGCGGAACTTTTCCGTCATGCGAATACCTGTGCTGATTTTTCAGGTGTCGGTCTAAAGTGGTTGCTGTAAATAGTCCCAAATGAGCGCCGTGCTGGTGTTCTTGGGGATTCAACGCCGTAACTCCGCTTCTGGTCCAGCTGAAGCCGTTTGACTGATGAGGCAGTCAAACGGCGGAGCAGGTGATACTGATTGCGTTAGCCTGACCTGTGCACGAGCAGCACGCCGCTTCTGATCGGTGAGCTCGGCAGGTATGTGTAAAATAGTGGACACAGCAGATCCTGGCTCAGTCAGGAGCCCTGCAAAAACCCGCAGCTTCGGCAATCAGGTGATCGTGGAACTTCACGTGGAAGGTCACATAAAATTGAAAGAAAACAAAGGAGATAATAAAACAATCATTTAGTGATATGATTTGTGAAATAATGAGCTTAAATCGTTGCATGTAAATCAGATTTCCAGTACTTACCTTTGAATTGGTGTTGTTCACACTTGATCGAATCACTGAGATCCTTTCTGTTTAGGTAAAACGAATAAGTGGAGCATGAATCACAGTCATATGTTGGCTAATAAATGGGCAGTAGCATGATAATTTCAAATTTCTTGGAAGAGTTTTAAACAGACTGCAGCGACACATTATATAAGGGCTTGTATATTTTTTGGGGGTTAAATGTTTCCTTATCTTTGCCCTCCTGCAGAGCCAGCGGCTGCGTTTTCCAGCGCTGACAGAATGAGTGCGATGACAGGTTAAGAATGACTAATGATGATTGTAGTGATGATGGTTTTGGGGAAAGAGTATGGAGTGAATATCCGCTGGAATTGTGCTCTTGAGTGAAATATGTGGGTGGCTCTTAAAAGAGCTTTTTGACGAGTTTGAAATGATTTGATTGACTTTTTGTGTGTTTTGTTGGCAGCAAGCTTGTTAGTTTTGGCCGCTTTCTTCGGGCTGTTTGGAGGTTTCTTAGCTTTCTTCGGTGTCGTCTTGACTGCTTTGGGCTTCTTGGTGGCTGCTGGCTTCTTGACAGCGGCGGCAGCAGCGGTCTGGTCCAGATTTGTTGCTCGGCTTTGCGGCCTTCTTCTGCGGTGCTTTCGCCGGAGCGGCTGGGGCGGCTGTGACGGCGGGGGCGGCGGATGCAGCTGTGGCGGCGGGCGCAGCTGCGGCGACCTCTGCCGTCTTGTTGTCCAACAGCTCCTGTCAAACGACTCGGATCAGAATGATACACAGTTCCCTGCTAAGACATTAATTTATACCCACCTTGAGAACCTTGGAGACTCAACCCAGCCCGCCGCTCTCTGCTGCTGCAGGAATACAGGAGCCACTTGTGTTTTCTCTTCACCATGAAATCTGTAAAATACACGTTTGGTGGAAGTAGTAAAGCGTAAAATCGAATCGAAGTGATAGCGTAGGAGTTTCTCTTCATGTGGAATCCATGTAAAGCTTAAGATTTTTCTCCATTTTGTTTTAAAGCGTTTAAAGCTCTCCCATCTGCCGCCGCTCGGTGTCTTTTCTCCGTGATTTCTCTCCTAAATGTTTTAAAATCCAGCAGAAGCCCAATGAAACGACTTTGACAGCGAGACGACAGGTTTGTTCAGAGATACGGTGCAAAAACATTCAACTCTTGACTGTATTTTTTCGTTAAACAGCAGTTTTTTCGGCATCTGCAAACACACGCATGTTGGTGGAGGCCACCGGCTGAGCTACTTCCTGCCACAGTGGGTGTGTGTGTGTGTGTGTGTGTGTGTGTGTGTGTGTGTGTGTGTGTGTGTGTGTGTCATCTGTTTACCTCCGTTTTTCCCTTTAATTCATAATAGAATCAGACGTGAATCGTAGTTCTGACAGTCTGAAATGTGTCAGGCAGATAATCAATGACTGCAGTACAACAAAGGAGAGAATAAAACAATCATTTAGTAATATGATTTGTGAAATAATGAGCTTAAATCATTGCATGTAAATCAGATTTCCAGTACTTACCTTTGAATTGGTGTTGTTCACACTTCATCGAATCATCAGTGTCCTCTTTCAGACTGAAAAGATACGCTTCTGTTTTAACGAATGAAGCTGTGTACAGCAGTAAAGTTCAAGCACCACAGGGAATCACAGATCTTGTGTCCAGCGTGTGGAGGAGGATTTTAAATCCGTCTTCGGTGACCGCGTTAACAGTCAGCGTGTCCTCGGCAGTGTAGTGCGTTCTGGCCGTCGTTAGCTCCCGGTGTGTTCCGCTGCTCTTATCATCCGGAGTGACGCTGGTCAAACATGCAGGAATCGTCTGTTCGCTTCTTCGGGCCTGAGCCTCATTTTCCCACTTTTCAGCGGAACTTTTCCGTCATGCGAATACCTGTGCTGATTTTTCAGGTGTCGGTCTAAAGTGGTTGCTGTAAATAGTCCCAAATGAGCGCCGTGCTGGTGTTCTTGGGGATTCAACGCCGTAACTCCGCTTCTGGTCCAGCTGAAGCCGTTTGACTGATGAGGCAGTCAAATGGCGGAGCAGGTGATACTGATTGCGTTAGCCTGACCTGTGCACGAGCAGCACGCCGCTTCTGATCGGTGAGCTCGGCAGGTATGTGTAAAATAGTGGACACAGCAGATCCTGGCTCAGTCAGGAGCCCTGCAAAAACCCGCAGCTTCGGCAATCAGGTGATCGTGGAACTTCACGTGGAAGGTCACATAAAATTGAAAGAAAACAAAGGAGATAATAAAACAATCATTTAGTGATATGATTTGTGAAATAATGAGCTTAAATCGTTGCATGTAAATCAGATTTCCAGTACTTACCTTTGAATTGGTGTTGTTCACACTTCATCGAATCACTGAGATCCTTTCTGTTTAGGTAAAACGAATAAGTGGAGCATGAATCACAGTCATATGTTGGCTAATAAATGGGCAGTAGCATGATAATTTCAAATTTCTTGGAAGAGTTTTAAACAGACAGCAGCGACACATTATATAAGGGCTTGTATATTTTTTGGGGGGTAAATGTTTCCTTATCTTTGCCCTCCTGCAGAGCCAGCGGCTGCGTTTTCCAGCGCTGACAGAATGAGTGCGATGACAGGTTAAGAATGATTAATGATGATTGTAGTGATGATGGTTTTGGGGAAAGAGTATGGAGTGAATATCCGCTGGAATTGTGCTCTTGAGTGAAATATGTGGGTGGCTCTTAAAAGAGCTTTTTGACGAGTTTGAAATGATTTGATTGACTTTTTGTGTGTTTTGTTGGCAGCAAGCTTGTTAGTTTTGGCCGCTTTCTTCGGGCTGTTTGGAGGTTTCTTAGCTTTCTTCGGTGTCGTCCTGACTGCTTTGGGCTTCTTGGTGGCTGCTGGCTTCTTGACAGCGGCGGCAGCAGCGGTCTGGTCCAGATTTGTTGCTCAGCTTTGCGGCCTTCTTCTGCGGTGCTTTCGCCGGAGCGGCTGGGGCGGCTGTGACGGCGGGGGCGGCGGATGCAGCTGTGGCGGCGGGCGCAGCTGCGGCGACCTCTGCCGTCTTGTTGTCCAACAGCTCCTGTCAAACGACTCGGATCAGAATGATACACAGTTCCCTGCTAAGACATTAATTTATACCCACCTTGAGAACCTTGGAGACTCAACCCAGCCCGCCGCTCTCTGCTGCTGCAGGAATACAGGAGCCACTTGTGTTTTCTCTTCACCATGAAATCTGTAAAATACACGTTTGGTGGAAGTAGTAAAGCGTAAAATCGAATCGAAGTGATAGCGTAGGAGTTTCTCTTCATGTGGAATCCATGTAAAGCTTAAGATTTTTCTCCATTTTGTTTTAAAGCGTTTAAAGCTCTCCCATCTGCCGCCGCTCGGTGTCTTTTCTCCGTGATTTCTCTCCTAAATGTTTTAAAATCCAGCAGAAGCCCAATGAAACGACTTTGACAGCGAGACGACAGGTTTGTTCAGAGATACGGTGCAAAAACATTCAACTCTTGACTGTATTTTTTCGTTAAACAGCAGTTTTTTCGGCATCTGCAAACACACGCATGTTGGTGGAGGCCACCGGCTGAGTTACTTCCTGCCACAGTGTGTGTGTGTGTGTGTGTGTGTGTGTGTGTGTGTGTGTGTGTGTGTGTGTGTGTCATCTGTTTACCTCCGTTTTTCCCTTTAATTCATAATAGAATCAGACGTGAATCGTAGTTCTGACAGTCTGAAATGTGTCAGGCAGATAATCAATGACTGCAGTACAACAAAGGAGAGAATAAAACAATCATTTAGTAATATGATTTGTGAAATAATGAGCTTAAATCATTGCATGTAAATCAGATTTCCAGTACTTACCTTTGAATTGGTGTTGTTCACACTTCATCGAATCATCAGTGTCCTCTTTCAGACTGAAAAGATACGCTTCTGTTTTAACGAATGAAGCTGTGTACAGCAGTAAAGTTCAAGCACCACAGGGAATCACAGATCTTGTGTCCAGCGTGTGGAGGAGGATTTTAAATCCGTCTTCGGTGACCGCGTTAACAGTCAGCGTGTCCTCGGCAGTGTAGTGCGTTCTGGCCGTCGTTAGCTCCCGGTGTGTTCCGCTGCTCTTATCATCCGGAGTGACGCTGGTCAAACATGCAGGAATCGTCTGTTCGCTTCTTCGGGCCTGAGCCTCATTTTCCCACTTTTCAGCGGAACTTTTCCGTCATGCGAATACCTGTGCTGATTTTTCAGGTGTCGGTCTAAAGTGGTTGCTGTAAATAGTCCCAAATGAGCGCCGTGCTGGTGTTCTTGGGGATTCAACGCCGTAACTCCGCTTCTGGTCCAGCTGAAGCCGTTTGACTGATGAGGCAGTCAAATGGCGGAGCAGGTGATACTGATTGCGTTAGCCTGACCTGTGCACGAGCAGCACGCCGCTTCTGATCGGTGAGCTCGGCAGGTATGTGTAAAATAGTGGACACAGCAGATCCTGGCTCAGTCAGGAGCCCTGCAAAAACCCGCAGCTTCGGCAATCAGGTGATCGTGGAACTTCACGTGGAAGGTCACATAAAATTGAAAGAAAACAAAGGAGATAATAAAACAATCATTTAGTGATATGATTTGTGAAATAATGAGCTTAAATCATTGCATGTAAATCAGATTTCCAGTACTTACCTTTGAATTGGTGTTGTTCACACTTCATCGAATCACTGAGATCCTTTCTGTTTAGGTAAAACGAATAAGTGGAGCATGAATCACAGTCATATGTTGGCTAATAAATGGGCAGTAGCATGATAATTTCAAATTTCTTGGAAGAGTTTTAAACAGACAGCAGCGACACATTATATAAGGGCTTGTATATTTTTTGGGGGATAAATGTTTCCTTATCTTTGCCCTCCTGCAGAGCCAGCGGCTGCGTTTTCCAGCGCTGACAGAATGAGTGCGATGACAGGTTAAGAATGATTAATGATGATTGTAGTGATGATGGTTTTGGGGAAAGAGTATGGAGTGAATATCCGCTGGAATTGTGCTCTTGAGTGAAATATGTGGGTGGCTCTTAAAAGAGCTTTTTGACGAGTTTGAAATGATTTGATTGACTTTTTGTCTGTTTTGTTGGCAGCAAGCTTGTTAGTTTTGGCCGCTTTCTTCGGGCTGTTTGGAGGTTTCTTAGCTTTCTTCGGTGTCGTCTTGACTGCTTTGGGCTTCTTGGTGGCTGCTGGCTTCTTGACAGCGGCGGCAGCAGCGGTCTGGTCCAGATTTGTTGCTCAGCTTTGCGGCCTTCTTCTGCGGTGCTTTCGCCGGAGCGGCTGGGGCGGCTGTGACGGCGGGGGCGGCGGATGCAGCTGTGGCGGCGGGCGCAGCTGCGGCGACCTCTGCCGTCTTGTTGTCCAACAGCTCCTGTCAACGACTCGGATCAGAATGATACACAGTTCCCTGCTAAGACATTAATTTATACCCACCTTGAGAACCTTGGAGACTCAACCCAGCCCGCCGCGCTCTGCTGCTGCAGGAATACAGGAGCCACTTGTGTTTTCTCTTCACCATGAAATCTGTAAAATACACGTTTGGTGGAAGTAGTAAAGCGTAAAATCGAATCGAAGTGATAGCGTAGGAGTTTCTCTTCATGTGGAATCCATGTAAAGCTTAAGATTTTTCTCCATTTTGTTTTAAAGCGTTTAAAGCTCTCCCATCTGCCGCCGCTCGGTGTCTTTTCTCCGTGATTTCTCTCCTAAATGTTTTAAAATCCAGCAGAAGCCCAATGAAACGACTTTGACAGCGAGACGACAAGTTTGTTCAGAGACACGGTGCAAAAACATTCAACTCTTGACTGTATTTTTTCGTTCAACAGCAGTTTTTTCGGCATCTGCAAACACACGCATGTTGGTGGAGGCCACCGGCTGAGTTACTTCCTGCCACAGTGTGTGTGTGTGTGTGTGTGTGTGTGTGTGTGTGTGTGT